>NW_006921806.1:446562-460911 GCF_000298275.1 Orycteropus afer afer | reverse complement strand
TCCTGCGGCCGTGGGGTGCGTTGGTCCTAGGGGTGCGCAGGGTGCACCTGGTGCGTGGATATAGGCGGGGTGCTCGTGGGTGCGCGTGTCGTTCGGGTGGGGTGCGCGGGTGCGGACCCAGAGCGCTGGGCGCACGGGTGCCGGCGGGGAGCGCGAGGTGAGTGGTCTCTGAGCGCAATATTGCGCCAGGTGGGCCGGCGGTCTGGCGGCAGGCGGTCTTGGGGAGGCGGGAACGGAAAAGTATGTTCAGCAGGCAGCTTCCAGGAGCACCTGAGGCCCGCACTCGCTCTGGACTCCTAGGTCGCGCGCCCTCGGTTTCGAGTCCCTCGCGCCCTGCAATCAACGTGGAACGCACCGTCGGATTCTCGCTCCTGCTCTACGGAGTGACCCAACCTTTCCCATTCCCTTGCCTTCCAGGTGGCTGGTCTGAGGCTCTCTCTAGTCCATCACTTTGCCTTGGGGGACTGTTTGTTGCCTGTACCCTTGCGTAGCGCCTCGCTCGTTTGCCCGCGGCCGAACCCCTCTATTCCGGTACTTGGGCTGCCTGAGGGGCTCAGCTGCGAAGAGGAGACAGCCAGGTCCGGCCTGCCCTAGAGAGAGCGCCCGGGTTCAGCCGCGAGTCTGCAGGTCCATGTGGGGCCCAGATGTGGATACATTCTCATTCTCCGCACATATCCAACCAGGGAAGAGAGCTGGCACCCTTTGCCCTGCGGGGGCTGGCCCCAGTGAAAGCCCTCGGAACCGAGCAGCCGCCTTCCCTGACTCTAGGATCACCAACAGCGGGCCGTTCCGCGGCTAGCGGCTAGCATTTGGGGCTGGATAGCTAATTACAAACATAGCCAGCGATTTCTGTCAGTCTCAGGAATTCATATGATTTTGCTGGTGAGGAAGAAGAGCAGAGAGGGAAATGACTTGTTCAGGGCCACTCAACATGAACAGCCAGCTCTCAGCTCCCAGTTGCAGACTCTCAATCCTCATCTCCATGTCCAATTATATATTCATTTGCAGGTCTGATAAGTTTGGGGAGTTTTGTTATTTGGTGAGGGACAGATAAAAGGAAGGAATTCTCCCTCAGCTCACCAATTCGGTACACTAGTATAGAGCCCTTTTTACATCCTGGAGTCTTTCCCATCCATGACTAGGTTGGTCTCATAGTTAGTTCTGTCTCAAAATAACAGCTAGCTGTCGACTTATTAGGAATTCACATGGCCATGCCATTTTAGAAGGAGGAAAGAGGCTTAGGGAAGCTACCCAGGGCAGAACTTTGACTAGAAATCAGAACTTTCCACCCTTCAGTGGTGTCTCTTTTTGCTGTGACTGTGTCCTCTGCAGGAGCCCTGAGGTTTGCAGGGGAAGGTCCTGTGACCACTTCTGCTGTGTCTCTCTGTGTAGGGAAAGCAGTGTGGTAGCACTGGCTGGAGAAAGTAGAAGCAGTCAGCAACCTCCAGTGTATTGTGCGGTCCCTCCACCCAGCCTTATTTTCCCTATCTGCACAGGAAGCCCATTGGGTTGGGGATGCCTAAAGTCCTGGCACTCGCCCTAGGGAGCTGTCTCAATGTGGAGGGAGAGCCATTCTCTTTCAAGGAAAGTACCCTTTTCTCTACACAAGTCTTTGGATCCAGTTAAGTCTATGCATGCCCCATTCCCTCTACCCCTTCTTTGAGTCATTGCATGCCCCCCACCCTCAGAGGGAAGGAGGGGAGAATTCTGGAATGAGCTAGGGGAGGGAGCGAGGGGGAGCTGGCTCGTCATTCTCCTCTGGACTTTCCCTCTCTCTCAGTGAAAATCCCACCCAATTATAGCATTACTGGAGGAACCTGGGCTTGTTTGTGGGAGCGGGGTGGGGGCCAAGCCCCAGGCACTCCCACCCCAGTCTCCTCAGCTGTGGGGCCTGAGGATTAGCACCTATACAGGGAGCCCCAAGAGGGCTGCTGACTCTGCATACACAAAGGAGGGGTGGTTGTGCCCTCCCGAAGGACAGATGAAAGAGCCTGCAAACAGAGGTGTGCTGTCTTCTTCCTCCTCCTGCCTCTCTGAGCTCAGTCTCACACTTTCCACCAGTGATGCCTCTGCTTTGCTTCTTGCTTCTCTCTCACTGTCTTCAGCATTAGCTCCAGGCCCCCCTGCCCCCTGGCCTGGGCAAATAATAGGGATTATGGGTCTGTCATGGAGGGCTGTGAGTACTGGACACCCTGAGGACGAGGACAGCTAGTCTCCTGTTCTGCAAATGGTAGAAGGGAGGAGCAGAGAACTGAAGGGCCTGCACTAGGCTGGGTGCAGGGTGCAAGGAGAGTTGAGTCCGCCTCCAGGCACCAGTCCTAAGTGAGGGTGCTCTATGTTAGGAGCTCACTGAAGAGAGAGGTTCCCCTAGTCTTCAAAGTAGTCTTGCAGTGGTTGAGAAAGCAAAGAAGAGGGGACTGTGTGATGGTGCTGGGCTGGATTCCAAAACCTTCTCTTTGTACACATTTATTGAGCACCTTCCTGCCTATTGGGCACTATGCAGAGTGCTGTTGTCCCTTGGAGTCTGTGCAAACCTTGGGCCTCTGGCCAGCCCAATGTGTGGTGGTGGTGGTAGTGTAGGGCAGAGTGGTGTGCGGAGAGGAGAAGGAGAAAGGCTATAGGGTAGCAGGACTTTGGAGGGAAGGGTGGTGCGCTGCCAGCCCTCCAGGGATCCAGGAGTAGGCTCACAGTGAGGGACCTATTGGGGGTGTGGTCCTGTCCCATTTTCTGGTTACTGTCTGAGTCCCTGAGAGTCTGATTTGATAGGGAATTGGTGGCCACCCCTTCCTGCCTGAGCTGGAGTTTCCCACAAGCCCTGAAGTGGAGTGGGAAGCCTGAGGTCATCACTCAGTTAATGTAAAGGAACTCAGGAAAGAGATGTTTCTTTTCTCCCCGAGTATGTGGGATTTCTGTCTGCCCCCTCAGCTTAAAATTCTTTGCCTGCTTTCAGGATAAAGTCGTAACTCCACAGCACATCTCTTTGCTTGGGGCCAAAACTGGCATGACTCTTCTCATCCTGCTCTCAGAAGGCTGAAGGTGAGGGTGTCCCCTGGCTGCATCCTCTGCCACTTCTTCCCTGGAACATGAGCTGGCCCCTGAACCACAGCCTCCTACACAGACCATAGGGCCCATGGGGCCACTTCTGCCCTCCTTGCTTCAAGATGCATGTCCTGCCCTCAAGGGTCTTTCTATTTGCTGGACACAGCTGTAGAAACACCTCTTGACTAATGCCAGCAACAGTGAGTTTTATATGGTCTTATCAGAACAAGAGCTGTCTGGATGGCAGAGATCATGATGACACATTCTAATCTGAGAAGACTTGATGGAGGGGTTGGCTTTTGAGCTGAGCTTTAGAGATTAGCTGTCATGTTTGATTAAGCTAAATTCTTCATTTATGATGATTCTGGAGTAGCCCTGTAGGAAAGAAAATATTTTGCCAGACCTCAGGCAGCTGGAGGCCTCTGGGGGCTGGTTCCTTACAGCTCAGAAAAAGGCTTTGCTGCAGGGGCTTATAGAAGTCCCGGCTTAGGAGTAACCCCTGGTCTGAAGGGAAGTGGCATCTTGGATTGGCACTTTGCTCTCTGAGGCAGTGAGTGTTTAGATGGTACCTGGCATGTGTCAGAGGATTTGTAGGAGTTGTTCCTGTCCTGGGCTGGGGTGGGGTGGGGGCAGGATTTCAGACCCTAACCACTTAAGAATTGGTATCCTTCTTTTCCTCCCTGTGAACAAAAAGAAGTTGGAAGACAGGAGAGGGATCTGAGCAACAAGAAAGCTTTGAGGCCTAGGTGGCACCATGGCAAAAGGAACCAGAGAATAAAGCCAATGAGTGGTCAGAGGGCCAGGAGAACCCCCACTCCCTCATTTAGTCCTGAAGTTCCTTCTGGGAGCCTGTGTGTGTGTGTGTGTGTGTGTGTGGTGTCTCTGTGTCACTTGAGGACACTTAGCTCACAAGACAGGGTCCTTTCTTCAAAGATAGAGGCCACTTTTCACAGCACCATAGATCAAAAGAAGCACCTAGCAGTTTGTTTATTAAGGAATGAGGCACAAATAACTTGATAATTACTCATGTCCTAACAATTTAGCCATTTGAGAAAATAATTCACTTAAGTTGAAAGAATAAAAGTCCATATTTTTACTTTATTCTTCAGTAACTGCAGTTACTCAGTGATTGGAGGAGTACCTGTGGGCATGGAGGCTTCTCATATCGGGGCCAGACAGGGAGGACTCCCTTACTTCCTGTTCAACATAGATTTTTGGTGCAGTGCTTGCTTTTCATTATAAAATCAAAACCAGAACCCACTGCCATCAAGTCAATTCTGACTCATAGCAACCCTATGGGACAGAGTAGGACTGCCCTATAGGGTTTCGAAGGCTATAAATCCTTATGGAAGTAGACTGCCACATCTTTCTCCCGTGGAGTAGTGGATGGGTTCAAACTATTGACTTTTACATTAACAGCTCAGTGCTTTAACCACTGTGCCACCAAAGGCCCCTTGTGATCATGGGAACAGCCAAAATCCAGCCTCACAAAGGCAATTATCTTCTAAAGGAATGTCCTGGGACTGAACGTGGAAACTGAACTATCTCAAGCCCATAGATGTTCAACAGGATGTGCAATGCTGTATCTTCCTTGAACATTTAAAGTATTCTGCATACTCCCTTGAATTTGCTGCAGATCTGAGGGCACAGCTCCAAAAAGAGCAGCTGGGACAGGCCTGTGAGGTGTGGCCCACAGAATGCACCCAGGAAAATGTGCACAGGTGTGCACATGTGCATGAGCTCAGTGCAACAGCCCCGGGCTCTGGCCTGTGTCTGCCTTGCCTCACTATGGACACATACTTCTCTTTCTACACACATTTCTGTCATGTGACCAGTGAACCCTCCTGTGCACTTGTGAGCTGCTCACTCTCCTGCTTTATCTTTCTTTGCTCCTTCTCTCTTTTTGTTCTGTCAGAGCGGCATTACTTTCATGGTGACCCTTGCTGGTTCTTCTCAACAGCTGATGCTGCAGATGGGAGACAAGGATGGGCATGGCGCATAGTCAGGTCCTTTGCAAACACCTGTAGTAGGGTTCACCACAGCACTTGGGCATGGACATTGATCCTCATTTGGCAGGTGAGGAAACAAGCACAGAGAACTTGCGACCAGTTCAAGTGCTGGAGCTGGAAGTAAGCTCAGGGCCATGTTTTCCTGAGGGAGGTCATGCTGTTTCCACCTCATGAAGCTTTTGTGCAGTTTGTGTATTTGGACCTTCACCTCCTACTCCGTCTTCAGCACATAGCGTTTTCCCTTCCTGATTCCCACCACAGCCTTTGTTCAAGCTGTTAACCTGAACCTCTTTGGCTTGCTCTCTGACCCTGGTTGAGTGGGCATGGCCTCGTGTCACAGCTCTGCTCACCCCACTTGACACCCACTGATGTCACCTCAGCTCCCCATGGACACCTCTCTCCCCTGACTTATTTCAGACAGTGTCTGGTATGGATCTAATCTGGGTATGTGTGCATTAGGTCCTATCAGTCCAGCTTTCTCTTAGTTTGTAGTTATATTTAAAAAGCCAAGAAGTCCTGGTGTGGCACAAACAGTTAAGTGCTTGACGACTAGCTGAAAGGTTCAGTTTTCATCTAGTGATACCTCAGAAGACAGGCCTGGTGATCTACTTCTGAAAGGTCACTGCCTTGAAAACCCTATGGAGTAGTTCTGCTCTGAACACATGGTGTCGTCATGAGTTGGAGTTGTCTCAGTGGAGACTAACAACAACAACAACAACTTCCTCTCTGTCTCAGAGCCCTTGTTGAGCTTTCCCTTCTCTGTTCTTCAGAAGGTTTTTACTGTGAGGACAGGTCATTGGATCAGAGAACTCTTTGAAGGTCCAGTGAGTGTGGTGGTGAAAAGGACCCCTCATGGGTACCCACTGGATGCTGCATAGACAGAAACTCCTTCAGTTCAGTGTTCACTGGAAGGCAACTGATGGTTAGTAAAGTTAAGCAACTTTGCCAGTGTTCCCAGAGAAAGTAGACTCAGGACTGGATTCCTAGTCTCTCTGATTTTCTTCTGTAGATTATATGTCTCCATAAAATAAGTCCCTCTTTGAGATCTGAATACAAAATATGGGACTTAGAACTCAGAAAGCTAGCTTTGACACATTGTGCCATATGGTGAAGATTGTGCATGTGAACAAAAACAGAGTGTCAGGATAGAGGTAAAGGACACAAGGACCCTGTGACCAGAGAGTATGAACATTTGCACTATGCCCATTTGGAGAGTCCTTTAGTATGGAACACCCACTTAAAGAAGGATGGAGGTTATATGGTTGTAGGCCCAACTCTGTGAATGCTGGTGTCTTGGAGAGAGTGTTTGCAGAGATTTTGGGGACACTTTTTGAGAAGAAACCCAATCTGTTTCATGGTATGGTTAGTTCCATAGTGGGCCACTCTACTGGCCCCTTCCTCAAGTCATCCATGGAATTCCATTCTAACCTCAATAGGGTCAATAAGGAGGTCTGGTGGTGTGGATAAGGCATTTGGCTGCTAAACAGAAGCAGTTCAAATCCACCAGCTGCTCCGCAGAGGGAAGATGGGGCAATCTACTTTCATAAACATTTACAGCCTTGGAAAACAAATAGAGGTTGGTATGAGTAGGAATTGACTTGATGGCAGTGAGGTTTTTTTTTTTTTTTTTAATTTTTTCAGTTGGGTCAGGTTAGATACTGTGGAATTGAGTAGAATTTAGGTCAGACCTCTCCTTTTACAGGGAAACCAGGCCCAGGGTGAAGTGGCACAGAGTGAAGGGCAAAGTGGACTAGAACTTGGACCTGGACCTTATCCTTGGGATCTTTCTGTATGACCACACTGATGTCTTCTCAACGTGTCATAGAGAATGTCTGTTGACTACGAGTCACCCCAAGATCACTTGCACAATCTACTATTGGATGATGATACATAAGAGGCTGCCCACAAAGGCTTGTTGAATGAATACACCAAATTCTTGCGTGCATTGGTTGGTGGGCAAGCTGTAGTATCTATCCATCAGTACTTTAACTCATTTGGTACCTCTTTGTTGATCTGGAAATCAAGTCATGTGTCCACTGGTGTCTTTCTTTCTTGATACTCCAGCTCCAAGTCTCTCATTCCTTTTTTAGGACATGGCCATGTATGAGTCATGAGTGATCACTTCCTCACTGCAAGATCCATTATTTTTGAAACTCCCCTCCTTAAGGGGGATCTAGGGATGTGGGAATTGTGTATTTCTGCATGGAGAAAAGGATGAAATCTAAGAGTAATGGAAACAGAGCTGTGAATCTCTAGCATCCTAAGTAAACACATGATAGACTCTGGTTGGACAAATGAATGAATGAATGAGATGGTGAAACCCTGGAACCCTCCAATTACAGAATCAGACTCAGAGTGATTGAATAAGTAGAACAATCAGCTCTTGGAATCTTATGATTATTCAAGTTAGGGAGTCATAAATTTAGAGTCTAAGAACCATAAGATAATAGGATTGATAAAAAACACAGAATCATGGAGTGTTGAAATCAGGGACCTCCAAGACTATTAGGATCTGCAGATTAGTCATCCTAGAGCTGTGGCACCATTTGTGCCTGGAATCCTATCTTGGGCTTCTGCTTGATTGACCACCTATAAAATGAGGGTGCAGGCTGCTGCCCAGACTTTCCCACCTACAGTGGTTAAGTACTCTTGTGTGACAGCAGGCAGACTTGGCCATTTGTATTTGTGTCTGCTGGCTAGAGTTCAGCTCCTGGGCCAACACTGCCCCCGTGTGGAGATGCTGGGATTAAATGGCAGTCCTTCAACTGGAGGTTGTCCATAGTTGATAAAGTTTCTTTACCAGGCTTGGCTTCCAGGGAGCAAGCATAACTCTTAAGATCCTTATTATCCAAGTAGACTTTTGTGTCGTGATGATGACCACCTCATAAAGATGGTAGTCACAACAACCCCTGCAGCCATCAGTTGAAGGCTTGCTGAGTACTGTACTAAAAACTGTGTTTGGCATCTCAGGTGACCTTGTTTGGTCCTCTAGGCTAATCTGAGATGTGAGTGTTATCATCCTTACAGCGTAAGCAGGAGCTGAAGCTCAGAGAGGTCAAGTGCAAAATTCGAAAAGCCTGCATTCAAAACCAAATTTCTGCATTTCCAAGGTAGTGTCCTTCCCTTGACCACCATTACCCCAGGTTCACAGTTCTTTGACCTTCTCAGTGCTCGAGGCTCTCATATATACTTTGGTTTACCACATACTCTCAGCACAACCTCTGCATCTGCCATGATCTTGAACTTCCCTGCTTTGAAGATCTTAAACTCCAGGGACATGGTCAGGTTCTCCTGATTGCAGAGCCTGAGACACAGGCTTGCATTCTAGTCATTAAAGTGAGAATGCAATCTGAGGGACCAGAATAGTGGAATGAGGGGAGTGGACAGAGACAGTGCTGGATTCTGCTGGGATCTTCTGAGAACTCATGAAGTGTTTCCCAGAGTGTTCTGTCCAGTGGGTGACAGGGAGAAGCATCTGTCCATTGGCCTTTCTGTACATGATCTGCCCTATCCCTGTCTCCATGTTATGAGTCTAGATTCCATTCTGTGGAGCTCAGGGCAGTGGAGTCAAGACCTTGTAGACAGCATCTGTGTGAAGCAGTGACTGAGAGGTTTCCAGGGCTATCACTGGTCACTCTTGACTATTGTTGTTCTTTGGCTTTGATAAGACTTGATGTTTTGTTTGCTATGAGGTCATTATGCCCTCCTTGGGCCCATCCTTTCCTCTCTGCTCTGCAGAACCCCTTTCCTGAAGCTCTGGTTCCTTGCACACTGGGTCTCAGCTGCTAGCACAGTGGCACATGCCCAGACTTACACCAGCCTTGATCAAGGCTCCCTTCCTTCTTGCCCCTGACCATGCAGCTCTCAGATGGCCCCCAGGTCTATCCTTGAGGATCAGTGGTGCCACCTGCCAAGATATCTTCCTGAGGTTTGGTTGGCTGCCTTTTCTATTTCCTCAAATAATTCAATGTGGCTTCCATCCCCTGTCCCTCTGTCTCTCCCCTCCTCCCCCTGCCCACCACTCTCTTGTGTACCTCCATGGAGGGAAATCTATGCTCTCCACTGCTCATGGCCACACCTGCAGCCTCAGAGGATAGATTTCCTTGCCTGTGTGTTCACCCCCAGCCAGCCCAGAAGATTCAGGAAAGCATTTATTCCCATTTTGCTAAGCTTTTCTGACACCAGGCCAGCATTCATCCACTTGCTCTCCTAAATCTTCAGCCTTTTCCTCTATACTGGCTCCCTCCTCTTGGTCTAAAATCTTGCTAGAAACTTAAGTTTTGAGGTATGAAGCAGCCTCTCCCTAGCTCTGCTTCCCTGCCTTTCTGCTCATTTCTTTCATCTAAGCAGCTTGCCTGGATGCTCCACATTTGCTCTCGCATATACTCATTCTTCATTCTTTGATAGAGAATATACTTCAACTTCTTGCCAAGTCATTTCAAGTGTTCAACTGCCTTCCCTCAAGGTTTCCATGTATGGCAGGTACTCTTGGTTGCCTATCCAGCTGCCACACCAATTCTTACTTCTCTGTTGGCTGGAAACTCTTGTGATGCAGGTTGGAAATGCCACATGTCTGCTGTCCTGAACCTGCTTGGGGCAAATGATCCAGACCTCGCCAGCGGTATGTACAGAGCCACTGGGAAAGCTGCTCCTTCTGCTAAGAGATGTGAGGAGGACATTGTGCCCCTTATTTCTGCCTTTGGACATGCTGGTGCTAACACACACTTGGAGCAATGGTGGCTGTGTGAAGGTCAAAGTAATGTAAAAAAACCCATTCAGAACTCTACATTGCCAAGGTGCTGAACTGGTCCTGAATTGCATACCTCCATACTTGTTAAGTAAGAAAACAAATGCTTTACCAATTAAGATCTCTTTAGTTAGTGTGTGCAGCTTTTTTTCTGCAGCTGCTGTAACATAGTGCCACACTGGGGACTTAAGACAATGGAAATATATTCTCACACAGTTTTGGAGGCCAGAAGTCTGGAGTCAAGGTGTCAGCTGGGCTGTGCAGTCTCTGAATGCTCTAAGGGAGGATCCTTATTTCTTCTTAGCTTCAAGTGGTTGCTGCCAATGCTTGCCTTCCTTGGCTTGTGGCTGCATCACTCCAATCATTTCTTTTGTCTTCACATGGCCATCTCCCCTTGTGTATGTCTATGTTTCTGAATGTATCTCTCCTTCAAAGGATATAGATTTGGGCCCAAGCTAATCCAGTAGAATTTCATCTTAGCTGGGTTACATCTACAAAGACTCTTTCCAAATAGTTGATCACATTCACAAGGACCAGGGGTTAAACACCTGTTTCTCTGACCTTGCCTCTTACCTCCTTTACTCCTCTGGGCCTTCCTCTAGCTGGTCCTCGCAGCCTCTGACACCCAGGCCCCACTACATGTCTGGAACATATCACACTACTTGTAGCCCCCAGGTATACCTTCTTTTCCTTTCTTTGTAGCCACACTGTCCCAGTGGGGATTATGTCCTCTTCCTGTCCCACTTGCCTGAGTGCTTTTATTTCCTATCACACCACCTCAGGTATCACTCTCCCCTCAGCCTCTGTGGGATCTGAGGCTGGCTCAATGCCCTGTGTGCTTGCAGCACCACACACACCCACTTACTATGCACCAACTGAGTCTTAAGTATGGAGTTCTGGTGGTGCAGTGGTTAAGGCATTTTGTTGCTAACCAAAAGATCGGCGATTTGAACTTACCAGCTGCTCCACTGGAGAAAGATGAGGCAATCTGATTCTGTAAAGATTTACAGTCTTGGAAACCCTATGGGGCAGTTCTACTCTGTTCTATAGGGTTGTTATGAGTCAGAACTGTCTCCATGGCAGTGAGTTTTTACATGTCCTAAGTAACTATTGAGGGACCCAGGAATGTGAGCCTGCTCAAAGGAGGGCTATCTTCTTTTTACATCCAGCAACCTGCAGTGCCTGCACAAAGCAGGTTCAGAAGATATTTGCCAAATAGCTGATAAGCATTCCTGTAGGATGGGGAGTGTAGGTGGGGATTTGGCCCATTGCTTTGAGGTCTGGGACATCAGAGTGGGCAGGTGTCGAGAAAAAGGCAATGGGATAGAAGCCCTGAGACTACAGCTCCTAATTACCCTTCAGGCCTGGAATTGAATTCACTCCCATGGCTTTGAGCCAAACAGTAGACAGGCTTACAATGGGAACAGTTATACCAGGTAGATACACTTCTTAAAACAATCAGCTGTGGGAGACCAGAAGGGCAGCATTTGCACAAGGAGATAGCTTAGAGGGCAGGAATGCATAGGAAAGAAGGACACAGGGAAAAGGAAACTACAGGAGAGAGAGCTGTTACTTTGTGGGGATCAATGTCTTGAAACAAAATGTGTATGAACTCTTGAATGGAAAAGGAATTTGCTCTGTAAACTTTACACTAATCAAAATCAAAATAAAATAAAATAAAATGAATAAAGAAGAAAAATTAAAACAGAAAAAATGACAATGGGATGGAGAGAAGCTTTCAGATTATTAAAGGGCCCAGGGCCCTCTCAGGCTTCCCTGAGCCTCTCTGCCCAGGGGTTTTGGGAAGGCAAGAGGATGTGACCTGGGTCTTGAAGGATGAATAAGCATTTACAAAGCAGGAAAGTAGAGGGCCATGGCATTCCAGATAGGAAAATAAATGAAGAAAGCCACAGTGAGTCTCTGATTGAGGCAGCAAAGACCCTGTGTACTTCTCTGCTTCCCCAGTTAGAGGGTAAAACCCTGAGAATTGCACTGATTTTCCTCACAGTGCTTAGCACAGTGCCTGACTCACCATTTCATTTTGAGTTTTGCATTATTTATGCCCATTCAGCAATTTCCCATGAATATGGTTCATGTCAGATGTAATTGTTCTTCTAGGCCTTACTGATAGGACCTACACTAGCCAGGTATGCATTTTATTCCAAAAAAGTCTAATCTAAAAGGAGTTCTGGTGGCATAGTGATAAGATGTTTGACTGCTAACCGGAAGGTAAGTGGTTCAAACCCAACAGCTGCTCTGTGGAAGGAAGACAGGGCAATCTACTTTCATAAAGATTTATAGCCTAGAAACCCAAATGGAGGTCGCTATGAGTTGGAAATTACTAAATGGCAGTGAGTTTTGAGTGAGTGAACTGCTCTTAGCTTCTGTATTAGTTTTCTATGACTACTGTAAAAGTCCCACAAAGTGGGTACAGCAGGCTGGGTGAGAAACCAGAGTGGCTGGCATGTGCTGGGGGCCTTCACCTAGGACTTGACAGGCTGTGAGATATAGGGGGCTGCCCCTGCATGATCACAGGGACCATGTGGGATATCTTCAGTTGTTACTGGAATGGGCTGGATGAATTCATAGTCTGGGGGTCAGGAAGGCACTAGATAGGGTATCATCCTGGTGGTCCCTCTCAGACACTTATGCTGCTATGTAAGCCAGCACCTGAGCCAGGCATGGAGGGTTGAGCTGGGTCAAAGCCCAGATTGGCATACAGAACCCCAAGGAGCCTACACTGGTGGGCAGGACAGTTGTTTACACAGTAGTCATCTAGGAGAACAGAGGAAGGAGACCAGGATGGCCAGGGTGCCATGGAGAAGGCTAAAGTCCAACTGAGCCAGAGACAGTGTGAGCTGGGCAAGCCAAGAGGAGATGAAGAGTGGGACTCTGAAGCCAGACATCCTGAGGTCAGGTTCTGGCTTTGCTATTTGGTAACAGTGTGACCTTGGGGAGCATCTTTTATTTTATTCACCTTTTCATAGGTTATAGTGGCAATGAGCTAATGGGCTAAAATATAAGCAGTACTTAAAACAGTGCTTAGTGTGTGGTCAGTCCTGTATGAGCAATAGCTGTGATTGTCATGGCAGCTTAGTTAGTCCTGATTGAATAGCACATCTTACTTATGATTCATGGGACCCCACCATCCATCTTAGCCCATAGTTATCATATCCAGCAGTCTTGCTGGTTGCCAAGCTTTGTTTTAGATATTTTCTTCAAATCTGTCTTTTCATCTCTTTAGCTGTCAAATCTGCTTTTCATACTTCCCTTGAGGTTTACAAAAAATTGCGATAAAATTTACATAGAATAAAATGCACAGATCTTAACTGATTCTGATTCCCTCCCATCTCTGGTGGCCAACAAAGAAGAGGGATACAGGCCACACATCCAAGAGGCAGGAAAGAGGGTGGGGGGAAGCCAGGGACAATAGAGCTGCAGGATCCAGGTAAGGGTACACTGAGGACACAACTTTGCTTGCTAAAAGTGAGAATGACTTGAAGCACTTACTGATAAAGATTGAAGAATACAGTCTGCAGTATGGATTACATCTCAATATAAAGAAAACAAAAATCCTCACAGCTGGACTTATAAGCTGCATCATGATAATTAGAGAAAAGATTGAAGTTGTCAAAGACTTCACATTGCTTACTTAGTTGTACAATCGATGCCAATGGAAGCAGCAGTAAGGACATCAGATGACGCATAGCACTGGGCAAATCAGTTGCAAAGGACCTCTTTCAAGTGCTGAAGAGCAAAGATATCTCCTTGAGGTCTAAGGTGTGCTGACACAAGCCATGGTATTTTCAGTGACCTCATAGGCATGTGAGAGCTGGACAGTGAATTAAGAAGACTGAAGAAAAGTTGATGCTTTTGAGTTGTGGTGCTGGCAAAGAATGCTGAGAGTACCACGGACTGCTAAAACATCTGACAAATCTGTCCTGGAGGAAGTGCAGCTGGAATGCTCCTTGGAGACAAGAATGACCAGACTTTGTCTCACCTACTTTGTTCATGTTGTCAGAAGGGACCATTCCCTGGAGAAGGATGTCATGCTTGGTAAGGCAGAGGGCCGATGAAAGAAGGAAAGACCCTAAACGAGATGGATTGACACAGTGGCTGCGACGATGGGCTCGAGTATAGCAAGGATCATGGAGCTGGTGTGGGACCATGTAGTGTTTCGTTCTGCTGTGCATAGGGTCACTATGAGTCTGAAACAACTTGATGGCACCTAACAACAACAACTAATATAATATTTATCCTTCTGTGATCGACATATTTCACTCAGCATAATGTCCTCCAAGTTCAACCACGTTATGAATTTCAAAGATTCTACATTACTCTTTAGTGTTGCATTTTATACCATTGTGTGCATGTACCAGAGTTTGGTTATCCACTCTTCTGCTGATGGGCAGTTGGGTTGTTTCCATCTCTTTGCTGTTGTGAATAGTGCTGCAATAAACATTGGTGTGCATGTATCTATTTATGCTCTGACTCTCACTTCTTTTCTTTTTTTTTTTTTTTTGACTTAAAACAACACACATTTATTTTACTTTA
>NW_006921806.1:439764-443127 GCF_000298275.1 Orycteropus afer afer | reverse complement strand
TAAAAGCAAATAGACAAAAATATGGCATGTAATCCCACAGGAACAAAAAAAAAAAAAAAAAAAAAGGGAAAAAGAAAAACAAAACAAAACAACAAAAACCTGCAATATCTGGGGAGAGGGCAATAAGAGAAAAATAGTGGAGAAGGAGAACAATGAAGAAAAAAGTGGGAAAAATGCAAAAGAAAAACCAGGAATGGGGTTAACCATGAGAAAGAAAAATAAATTGCCACCAGGAACAATGCAGAGAAAAAAAGTTGAAAACTAGAACATGGGAGGGGAACATTAGAGAATAATAGTAAAAAGGACAAAAGTAATAATAATAATAGTAGTTTTTAAACAAACAAAAACAAGCTAATAAAAAACAGAAACCAGAAAAAAGAAATTGAGGTAGGACAGAGCCCCCAAGCTCTATCTGAGCACACAGACTGGGATGGAATTCCTTCTGGCCCAGAAAGTTGGTAGGAGTGAGGGATGGCTGCACCTCCATTCACCAATAGGGTGTGGGGTATAAGAATAACAAGAGGAATGTCTCACATTTTCAGTAGTCTGGGTCCAGAATGTTCTTGTGGTTCTCAGCAAGTGAAGCCTGCTCTTAAGTCCCTGGAATCTGGGAGAATGCTGTACCTTTAAATATCCAAAATGGTCAAGCCACTTGTAAACATTCAAAATGGCTGTGCCCTCTGGACAGACAAAAGTCCACAGCTCAGCCTGCCTTCCTCTTAGCTGCTTCCCCTTTTATTCCCTAGCCACCAGAGCAGTCTTTCTTGCAGTCCCTGGGTAGCAGGGCTGATTTTTTAGATTAATTCTTAGGTCCTACCACCACTTGGCAATATCCAAGCTTTCTGTGCCATCAGGATTGCTGCTAGGCTGTAGCTCCGTATGTCTCCTTTTTTGGTGTTTTCATGCAAATTCTTCTGCTAGTTAGAGTTTAGTCCACTTCTATATCCTTCCCTTCAAGGCTCAGGGGTCCAGGATTACCTTCTGTGTCTGTGTTAATTGGTTCCCCTTTCTTTGTTGAAGAGGGTCTGTGCAGTCTTTCTGCCTATTCTGTCATCTTACTGGAACCCAGTATTAATATTTTGGATTTCTATTTGCTGTTATTGTATGGTTTGTAATTTTCCATTTATTTTGTCAATTTTTTATTGTATTTTTAATTTAATTTAATTTTTTGGGAATTCTTCTGAGTTTTGTCTGTAGTCCTTGCTTTTTCAGTGGTTTTCTTGAAATTTCTCTAAATCCATTGATGGTAACTAAATATAATTCTTTTAATTCTTTTTTTTTTAGGAAACTGCATTTGCATTTCTTCCTCCACAAAATTTTCTGGCCCTGTACTTTGCTCACTTATTTAAAGCATCATGCCCTGTTATTTATTTATTTTTTTGATGTGTGTGTATGTGATCTGAACTCTCTTGTTTCCAAGACATTGTAGTCTTATTGTATTCATTTGTTGATTATATGTGGGTTTGCTTCATGCTGATTTTTTTATTTGTTCTGATTTAATATATACAGGTAACAGAGCAGGCATCTTACTCTGGTTGCTAGTTTGGTAGCACTGGGACACTCACCACCTGTATCTGGGCCAATTTGACAGGAGATGGGAGTGTGTGCACAAGTCTCTGATAGTGTAGGGCAGCTGAGGGCAGGCTGGGTGAGTGCTGGCTGCTGTTTGACATTGGTCCAGTAATGCTGGAGTGGTTGATAGCACCTTTTCAGTGGGTGTGGCAGCAGATGTAGGTGAATATTGTTGAGTAGGGTCATTGGCTTCCAACTACTGAGGAAAAATAGAAAAAGAAAAAGGGGATGGGGATGTAGTAGAGGAATAAGAAAGGAAAGGAAAAAAGGGGGAAAAAGACAAAAGAGACCTAAGAAGAAAGAAAAAGATGAAAAAAAGAAAGAAAAAAGTGAAAAGGAAAAAAAAAAAAAAACCACCCAAAAATCACAGCAAAAATCAAGAAACAAGTGGCAAGGGACAGCCACCAAACACAGCTTCAGTGGAAATGTGGCATTCACTGTGTAGCAACATGCACCACTGAATATGGAAGATCAGAAGTGGCAGTAGTGATCATGGAGGTGGTGGGAGGCAAGGGACTCTCTCAGTCAGAAGAAAAACAAAAAACAAATAAACAAACAAAAAGGAAGAATAAAGAAAAGGAAAAATATAATGGTTTGGGGGAAGAGGGAGAAAAAGGAAAATATAAACAAGGGCATGAGGAAGGACTGAGAAGAGGGGAAGAAACAAAAAGAGAAAAGAGAGAAACAAACTAGTACAAGTGTTAGTTGCCAAGCAGGAACAGCTGCAGTGGGAATGTGGATCTCTCTCCAGGAGAGCTCACACTGCTGTCCATGGAGGCATGGGGGCAGGTGCTGTTGTCCATGGAGGTGGGGGTGGGAACAAAAAGAAATTAAAGGAGACAAAGAAAAGATAGAGTGAAAAGAAAGAAACAAAAGAAAATAAATAAAACAAAAATTAGGGGGAGAAGAAGGAAGAACTAAAGAGAAGGAAAAAAGAGGCAAAAAGAAGAAATAAAAACAAAAGAAAACAGTACTGCTGAAAGTACCAACCACCAAACAAGCCTGTGCCATAGTGTACATTTTTCACCAGAGAGTGGCAGGGACAGGTGGTACTAATTGTGCATATAGTGGTGGTGGGGGTGTCTCCTGCTCTTTGGGGATGAAAGAAGGATGGAAGAACTAAGGAGAAAATAAAAAAATAAAAAGCAGTCCAGCACTGGCAATGGGGGCATTTTGACCAGCCACAGGGTGGGTGGGGTGGGAAGAGCTACATTTCTAGTCACTGGGAGGTTGTGCAAGGTAAGGGGAGAGGGAGAGGACACACCTCTCTGGTGGCCTGATGGGGTGCTGGTGCAGTCCTGGACAGATGGAGTCAGTTATCTGGTTCCTGCTCCAATCATAATGCTGCATGCAATAGTTCAAAATGGCCAGGCTGTGCCAGTTAGCAGTTCACTACTCATTGTCTGTTTTCATTCAGTCTTTTCTTTTTGATGGTATTTAATCTACTTCTTTATCCTTTCCTTTGATGCTTTGGGATCCAGGATTGTCATCTGTAGCTGTTCTTCTTGCTTTTTCAAACCTTTGTTGTAGAGTTTGGATAGTATGTCAGCCTAGTCTGCCATCTTGGACTTGGAACCTCCCATTACCTTCTTGCTTGCAGTTTTTCCTGAGAAATCAGAGCTTAGTTCTCTTTTGTAGATAACTTTTCATTTCTCCAACTTGCTCTAAGGATTTTTTGTGTTTGGTTTTAGAAAGTTTGATTATGATATCTTGGAGATTTTCTTTTGGGGCCTATTCTATGAGGTTGGTTGAGCTTATTGAATGCATATTTTCTTGTCTTTCATGATATTA
>NW_006921806.1:433177-439664 GCF_000298275.1 Orycteropus afer afer | reverse complement strand
TTTTTTTTTTTTTTGGTCTCTTCTTGTTCTTGAATTATTATCACACACAAGATATTCCTCTTGCTAGTGTCTCACATAATTCTTAGGTTTTCTTCATTTTTTTTTTCCTGATTGTTCCTCTAACAGATTAATATTAAGAGTTTTATCTTCCATTTTGCTAATCTTGTCTTCCATTGATTCAATTGTACTCCTTTGCGCTTTCAATGCATTATCTGTTTCTGACATTTTAGTATTAATTTTCTGGATTTCTACTTGCTGTTTTTGTAATGTTTCTAAATTTTCATTTATTTTGTCATTTTGTTCTTTTGTTCTTTTTTATTTCTTTGACTACAATTTACCCCAATGCAACAGCTCCCCTCCCCCTTCCTCCCAATAATTACCCTTCCCTGTGTCCATCCCTTCATGCACTCCTGCCCCTGAGCTGTCTCCCTGTGCATAAACAGCCCTTCTTCCCATGATTGTTCTCTCCAAGGAGTGCATTTACCTTGGGTACATGTTCAACTCATTGCCTGTCTTTAATTTGGCTGGAAGCCACAGGTGTGCATTTAATTCCAGACCAGAAGGGCTGCTAGAAGCCATAGTCTCAGTGGTTCCACCAGGCTCTAGCTGACCAGCAAACTTAGTCCCCCCCCACACACCTTTTTTTTCCCAAATGATTTTGAGTTTTGTTCCACATTGTTCTCCCTCTCTATCCAGGATATCCTACATAGATACCCCTCCAAGTGGTTGACAGTGGTAGCTGGGCACCATCTAGTTCTGGTCTCATAGTCGTAAGGCTGTGGGTTGCGTGGTATCCAGTTGCTAGGACTAATTGTTTCCATGAATCTTTGGTTTTCTTCATTCTTCTTTGCTCTGGATGAGGAGAGACCCATTGTTGCATCTAGATGGCTGCTTGCAAGATTTTAAGATCCCAGTCACTACTAGCCAAAGTAGGAGGTGGAACAATGTTTTGTGTAGTATGTTATGCCAATTGAGCTTGATGTCCGCTACAACTATAGTCACAAGCCCACAGGTCCAACTACTTGCTCTCTCCGGGTAGCTGGCTGTACTCAAGAAGTGACTACAACCTTGTCCCTTGTCAGCTCTACTATACACCTGGGAATTCTTCTTCTTCTTTTATTTTTTTTAAATTGTGATTTGGGTGAAAGTTTACAGAGCAAATTCACTTTCCATACAGCAGTTCACATACACTTTGTTTCATGAAATTGAGTAAAATTTACCCCAATGCAACAGCTCCCATCCCATTTCCTCCCAATAATTACTTCTTCCCTGTGTCCATCCCTCCATGCTTCTGCTCCCTGAGCTGTCTCCCTGTGCATAAACAGCCCTTCTTTCTCCCATGATTTTTCTCTCCAAAGAGTGTATCTACCCCAGGTAAATGTTCATCTCACATGCCTGTCTTATGTTTGGCTGGAAGCCACAGGTGTGGGTTCAATTCCAGACCTGAAGGCAGGTAGGGGCCATAGTCTCAGTGGTCCACCAGGCTTTATCAGATCAGCAAACCTAGTCTTCCCTCCCTTTTTTTTTTTTTTTCCCAAATGATTATGAGTTCTGTTCCACATTGTTCTCCTTCTCTATCCAGGATTTCCTACATAGATCTCCCTCCAAGTGGTTGACAGTGGTAGCTAGGCACCATCTAGTTCTTCTGGTCTCATAGTTGTATAGGCTGCAGACCACATGGTGTACCAGTCATGAGGATTAATTCTTTCCATTAATCTTTGTTTTTCTTCATTCTTCTTTGCTCTGGACAAGGAGAGACTCATCGTTGCATGTAGATGGCTGCTTGCAAGCTTTTAAGATCCTAGTCACTACTCATCATAGTAGGAGGTGGAACAATGTTTTGTATAGTATGTTAGGCCAACTGAGCTTGATGTCACCTGTGACTATGGTCGCAAGTCCACAGGTCTAACTACTCACTCCCTCTGGGTAACTGGCTCTGACCAAGAAGGGACTACAACCTTGTCCCTTGTCAGCTCGACTATGCACCTGGGAATTCTTACAGAACATACAAGTACATTTGTAGGACCATTGTCTGCCAACCCTATACATGGTCTTGGGTACACTCCCCACTTCATAGTCATACCTAACAGTTCAGCTTGTCCACCCATCTATCCACCTGTATACCCGTGTTTGCCTTCACTGACAGTGCTGTACTGTATGTGCAAAAGGGTTCATTTTTATTGTTTGCACCTCCCATGTACCTCTCTCTGTCTTCCTCTTCCTCAATGCCACCATGTTGATCCCTCACATTTGGTGCATTGCCCTTCTCTTCACCCAAATCAATACTTATCTCTACCTATCTAACAGTGTTTCCTCCCCTGCCCTCCCACCCGTGGCAACCAACAAAGAAAATTTCCTTCCATATATAAACCATTCCTTGACTTTTATAATAACAGACTAATACAATATTTGTCCTTCTATGATTGACTTATTTCAATTTGTTCTTGTATTGTTTTTCTGAATTCTTTTAGAGTTGTGTTTGTGTTTCCTTATTTTTGTCTATGATTTCCTTGGTGTTGTCTTTGATTTCCTTGATCTCTTTCTTAATCTATTGAAGAGTCCTAAGTATAATTCTTTTGAATTCTTTATCAGGCAGTTCCAATAGCATTTATTTCTTCAGAAGGTTTTTTGGCCCTATATTTTGTTCACTTGAGCCATCTTGTCCTTTGTGTGTGTGTGATTTGAAGTTGTCTGTTGCCTCTGAGACATTGTGGTGTTATTGTATTAATTTGTTGACTGTGTGTTGATTTGCTTCAATCTTATTCTTTGTTTTGTTTTAATATATTTGGGCAACAGGATAGGTCTGATGCTCTGGTCACTAGTTTGGCAGCACTGGGGTTTTCATCACTTTCTCCAGGTGAATTTGGTAATGAATGGAGGTGTGAGTGTCAGTCTCTAATTGCTGATTGTGTCAAGTGGCTTATGGTAGGTTGGGAAGGTCATCATCTATCATTGACCTAGTAGTGCTGGATCATGTAGTGGCATTCACCCAGTGCATTGGTCAATAGTTGTGGCAGATATGATTGAGTAGAATCTCTGCCTCCAAGCTTATGGGAAATTAAAAAGAAAGAGGAGAAAAAGAAAAGGTAAAGTTGGAAAAAAATAAAACAAGGAGGGAAGAGGGAAAAACTATGAAGAAAGAAAGGAAGGAAAAGAATAAAGAAAAAAAATTAGCACACTAGTGGCACGAGCTGCCAAACACAGCTGTAATGGGAATGCAGTACTTGTTCTGTAAGATTGTGCACTGATGACTATGGAGGGGAGGGGTGGGCACTGCTGACCATAATGGTAGTGGGGGCATTTTGATCCTGCTCCCAGGATAAAAAAAAAAGGGAGGGAAGAGAAGAAGAAGCATTAAAAAACCAAGTGGGAGCAGGAAGGGCAAAAAACTAAGTAGAAAGAAGAAAAGAAAGAGAAAAAAGAGGAAAACTAATACAAGCACTAGCCACCAAACATGGCTTCAGTGGGAGTTCAGTGCATGCTTCTGGGGGAGCATGCACTGATGACTGCAGATAGGTGGAGGTAGGTGTTTCTGACTGTGGGGGCTGTCAGGGGTGGGCTGCCTGGTTCGTATGATCATACTCTACTGCTCACACATGTGGTGCTGCTGACCATGGAGGCATGGGAATGGGGCACTACTCTGTAGGATCAATAGAAAAAAAAGCATGGAGGAAGATGAAGAACAAACAGGGAAAAAAGAGAGAAACTAGCCAGTAAGAGGGAGGAACTAAGAACAAAGAAAAAAAGAGAGTAGAAAAGACGGGGGAAAAAAAGCTCAGTACTTGCACAAGAAGTACCTGCCAAATATGGCTGCATTGGAAATGTGGTGCTTGCTCTGCAGGAGAGTGTACTTTGACAGTGGAGGGGATGGGGTTGGTGCTGTTGACTGCAGAGGTGGGGGGTGGCAGGGCCCCAACTTCACAGGAGATAAAAAGAAAAAAAAAAAAAGAAAAGAAAAACAGGGGATGAGGAATCAAAGAGAAAAAGAAAAAAAAGAAAAAAGGAGGGAATAGAGAATGACTATGAAGAAAGGAAAAAAAAGTGGTCCAGCACTGGTAGTTGAGAGGTGTGGTTTGACAAGCCATCAGGTGGGTAGAGTTAGGGGTTAGAGCATCTAGTAACTGGTAGGTAGTGCTGGGCAAGGGTGGAGATCTCATCTTTCTGGTTGTTGATCACTGATGTGGATGCTGGTTCAGTCTTGGGTGATTGGAGATGGCGATTTGGTTCCTGTCTTGATCAGAATACTGCTAGCAATAATTCAAAATAACCACACTGTGCTGGGCCAGTTGGCAATTCACCCTATATGCCTCTTTGTTTGCCATTTTTTCCCCAACCTACCTCTAATTAGTATTAGATCCACTTTATCCTTTCATTTGAAACTCTCGGTTCCAGGATTGCTATCCATATCTGTTTCACTGGTTTCTTGGGTCTTTATTGTAGAGGGTCTGGGTAGTGTAATATCTGCCTAGTCTGTCATCTTGGATTGGCTCTCATCTTTATTTATTTATTATTATTTTTTTATTGTAATTTGGGTGAAAATTTACAGAGCAAATTCACTTTCCATACAGCAGTTCACATACATTTTGTCTCAGGACAGTGACCACAATTTACCACAATGTAACATCTCCCCTCCTACTTCCTGCCTGTAATTACCTCTTCCCTGTGTCTATCCCTCTATGCACTCCTGTCCACTGAGCTGTCTCCCTGTGCATAAGCAGCCCTTCTTCCTCCCATGATTGTTCTCTCCAAGGACTGTATCTATTTCAGGGAAATGTTCAACTCATATGCCTGTCTATTGTTGGCTATGAGCCACAGACATGGGTTCAATTCCAGACCTGAAGGGCAGCTAGGGGCCATAGTTTCAGTGGTTCTACCAGGCTGTATTAGACCAGCAAATCTCATGCCCCCCTTTTTTTTCTCCAAATGACTTTGAGTTTTGTTCCACATTGTTCTCCCTCTCTATCTAGGATCTCCTACATAGATCCCCTTCCAAGTGGTTGACAGTAGTAGCCAGGCACCATCTAGTTCTTCTGGTCTCATAGCCATATAGGCTGCAGATCAGATGGTGTACCAGTCGCTAGAACTTATTATTTCCATGAATTTTTGGTTTTCTTCATTCTTCTTTGCTCTGGAAGAGGAGAGACCCATCGTTGTATCTAGATGGCAGCTTGCAAACTTCTAAGATCTCAGTCGCTACTT
Source organism: Orycteropus afer afer (assembly GCF_000298275.1). Taxonomy (NCBI): domain Eukaryota; kingdom Metazoa; phylum Chordata; class Mammalia; order Tubulidentata; family Orycteropodidae; genus Orycteropus; species Orycteropus afer. Next base: position 434,465 of record NW_006921806.1, on the reverse strand, counting down.
GCCAAAGTAGGAGGTGGAACAATGTTTTGTGTAGTATGTTATGCCAATTGAGCTTCATGTCCCCTGTGACTATGGTGCCGAGCACACCGGTTCAACTACTCAGTCCCTCTTGGTAGCTGGCTGTAACCAAGCAGTGACCACAACCTTGCCCCTTGTCAGCTCTACTATACACCTGGGAATTCAGATCATACACATAAACTTATAGGACCATTGTCTGCCAACCCTATACATGTGTTTGGGTACACTGCCCACTTCATAGACATACATAACAGTTCAGCCAGTCCACCCATCTATCCCCCCGTATACCCATGTTTTCCTTCACTGACAATGCCATGCTATATGTGCAACAGGGTTCATCTTTGTTGTCTGTACCTCCCACATACCTCTCTATGTCTTTCTCTTCCTCAATGCCACTATATTGATCACTTACATTTGGTACATTACACTTCTCTTCACCCAAATCAATACTTTATCTATCTAACAGTGTTCTCTCCCCTCCCCTCCCACCCTTGGTAACCAACAAAGAAAATTTCCTTCCATAGATAAACATTTCCTTTACTGTTACAATAATGGACTAGTACAATATTTGTCCTTTTGTGATTGACTTATTTCACTCAGCATAATGTCCTCCAAGTTCATCCATGTTCTGTGGTGTTTTGCAGATTCTACATTATTCTTTAGGGTTGCATAGTATTCCATTGGGAGCTCTGGTAGCACAGTGCCTAAGGCACTTGACTGCCAACTGGAAGGCGGGCAGTTCAAACCCATCAGCCACTCCTCAGAAGGAAGATGGGGCAATCTACTTCCATGGTGATACTGCCTTGGAAATCCAAGGAGGGGTCACTATGAGTCAGGTCCAACTTGACAGCACATAACAACAACAACAGTATTCCATTGTGTGTATGTACCATAGTTTGGTTATCCAATCCTCGGTTGATGGACACCTAGGTTGTTTCCATCTTTTGGCTATTGTAAATAGTGCTGCAATGAACATGGGTGTACATATCTCTGTTCTTGTCATGGCTTTCACTTTAGGATATATACCAAGTAATGGAATAGCTGGGTCAAATGGTATTTCTAGTTCCAACTTTTGAAGGAATCGCCATACTGCTTTACACAATGGTTGTACCATTTTACAGTCCCACCAGCAGTATATGAGAGTCCCAATTTCTCCACATCCTCACCAACATTTGTTATTTTCTGTCTCATTGAACTTTGCTACTAGTGCTGGAGCAAGATGGTATCTCATTGTTGTTTTTATTTGCATCTTTCTAATAGCTAATGATTG
>NW_006921806.1:404189-409740 GCF_000298275.1 Orycteropus afer afer | reverse complement strand
GAACCACTGAGACTATGGCCCCTAGCTGCCCTTCAGGTCTGGAATTGAACCCACACCTGTGGTTGCCAGCCAAACAAAGTACAGGCAGGTGAGTTAAACATTTACCTCAAGTAGACACACACCCTGGAGAGAACAATCATGGGAGAAGGAAGGGATGCTTATGCACAGGGACATAGCTCAGGGGGCCGGAAAGTATGGAGGGATGGACACTGGGAAGAGGTAACTATGAGGAGGAAATGGGAGGGGAGCTGTTGCATTGTGGTAAACAGTGTTCAATTACATGCGACAAAGTATATGTGAACTGCTGTATGGAAAGTGAATTTGCTCTGTAAATCTTCACCCAAATCACAATAAATCATAATAATAATTAAAAAAACCCAAGAAAACCTGCAATATCCGGGGCTAGGGCACTAAGAGAAAAAAGTAGAGAAGGAGAGTAATGAAGGAAAAAAAAAAACAGGAAAAATGCAAAAAGAAAAACAAGAAATGGAGTTAACCACAAGAAAAAAAGGGGAAAGAAAAAAAAAACACTTAAAAAGAAAAAATTTCAAGCAGGGAAATGGAAAAGAAAAAATGTTGAAAACTAGGACCTGGGAGGGGAGGATTAAGAGTAATAGTAAAATGGACAAAAGTATTAATAATAATAGTTGTTTTAAAACAGACAAATACAAGCAAACTAATCCCCAGAAAAATGAAAGCAAAAAAGAAAAAATTAAAAAAAGAGGAAAAAAAAATTTGGTGGAGGACAGGGCAGGGCATCCAGGCTCTGTCTAAGCACACAGTCTGTGATGGAGTTCCTGTGGGCCCAAATGGTAGGTGGGAGTGGGGGATGGCTGCATCTCCGTTCACCAAGCGGTTGTGGGGTATAAGAGTAACAAGAGGAATGTGGTACCTTTTCAGTCTTGCAGGTCCAGAGTGACCTTGAGGTTGCTGGAAATCAGAATGTGTTCTTAAGCCCCAGGAATCTGTGAGCATGCTGTCTCTTTAAATATCCAAAATAGTCAAGCTGCTTTTAAACCTACAAAATGGCAGCACCCTCTGGACCAGCAAAAGTCCACAGCTCAGCCCGCCTTTCTTTTCACCTTCTCCGTTTATTCCTCAGCCACCAGAACAGTCCTCTGTGCAGTCCCTGGCTAACAGGGCTGATTTTTAGGTTAATTCTTAGGTCCTACCACCCCTGGGAATCACCAACCTGTCTGTACTGTGCTGTCAGGATCACTCAGGATCGCTACGAGACTGCAGCTCTGTATGTCTCCTTTTTTGGTATTTTCACGCAAATTCTTCTGCTAGTTGGGGTTTAGTCCTCCCCTTCAAGGCTCAGGGGTCCAAGATTATCTTCTGTGTCTGTGTTAATTGGTTTCCCTTTTCTTTGTTGAAGAGGGTCTGTGTAGTCTTTCTGCCTAGTCCGCCATCTTGCCGGAACTGCCTTAGCTCATTTTCTTGAGCTATCTTGTACTGTTTCTTCACATGATTTGCAATTGACTACTGTCTTTAAAACTAAGGTTCTATCTTAATTGTTTATATATATTTTTTGTTGATCGTATGTTTGTTCTTTGTGTACTGTTTTGATGTATCTGGATTTCACTTCTTCTCTTTCTCTTTATATTATCTATCTTCCTTTTTAATGTTTTAATTGTTGCTGTTTTGTAGTACTGGTCTGTGTATGACTACAGTGCTGCTGATTGGTTGGGAGTAACTTTTTCTCCCTTGTGGGTATGATGGGTTGCATATACACAAGAATCCTCTGTGTGGGCATGTATACCTTCCCTTACAGGATTTCATGGAGGCATGCAAGTTGGTCCCTTCCCTGTTATGGGGATCCAGGTGTTAGTTATTCAGGATCCCTCCTTAGATCTTGTGGGACCACGTAGTCTTTCCATGTTGATGTGTGCTGTTAGTGTGGCCTCTTGGAGAGCAGGATGGGTCATTTTTGCAGACCCAGGGAGGCAGTACTACTCTAATGGGTGAGGCAGGCTCTCTGCTTACTCAAAGATTGATGTTCTAGTGATAGGGAAAGGGCTGGGGCCTCTAGGTATGCTTAGATAACCTGAAGGAATAGGTAGCATGTGGGAGGGGCACAAGGTAAACAGGTCACCAGGGGCACCTTCCCTCATGGGCTGGGCAGGGTTTATGGTGAATATGTGCTGGGTAGGGAGAGTGCTGGGCAGGGCAAACTGCCTGAGTGTCTCACTATGAAGATCAGGTGGGGCAAGTGGTGGGTATGTTACACAGGATGAGTAGTGGGTAGGTCTCCATGGGAGCCTTGCCATGCAGGCTGTGTAGGATGAGCAGTAGTCAGGTAGCCAGGGACTCCTTAATATGCAGGCTAGAGGTGGGAGTGGTGGATGGGTTGCTGGAGTCACCTTACTGTGCAGGCAGTGGGAAGGAGGCTGCTCAGATAGAAAGGGAAGGGGGTGGCATGAGGCTAGTCAAAAGGAAAACTTCTGATTATTCTGCTGTTTTACTGTTTAGTAGATATCTTCCATCCAAATGGACAGACATCACTGTTGATAAGTTCTTCACAAGTTTCTAGGTCCCTGCCTTCTCTGTGCTCACAGGGACTCTGAAGCCCTCAACCACCTTCCTGCACTCATCCTTGTCCCTCCACAGAAGTGCACTCCCTATCTTATCAATCTCCCATCCTGAGACTCCAATAATTTGGTTTGCCTCACTTTGCTCCAGTAGCACTTCCCTGTGTGTCCCTAGTTTCAAAGCTGCATGTTTCTTTTTCAGGCTAATTTGGACCTGGCATGTGACCTGCCTACTTTGTTTCTTTTCAGATTCTTCTACTCAGTATCTCTGCCTCCAGCTGTGTTTTCCAAGACATTGCCTTCCTGGACTTCTCACCCAGGGATGTTATTTGCTGCTGTCTCAAAATGGTAACACTGTGCTGGGATGGATTGTTGGGTGTGGTTGCTGTGAGAACCTCTGTGTTCCTGCTGATTTCATTCTGGCTTTCCAATCAGTGCTTAGTCAAACTCTTTCACCTTCCATTTGATGTTCAGGGGGGTGATAGGGAGGGGGGTATCATTGATTGTATCTGTTTCACTAGGTTTCTTTTTTACTTTTTAATATTTGAATGCATTTTATTGAAATATAATTTATGTACAAAACTAAAGTGACATAGGTCAATGCATTTTTTTTTTTTTTTTTTTTGGCAGTAGTCCCTCCCTTCCCCTCCCATTCTTGGTAACCGACAAAGAAAGTTTCCTTCCATATATAAACCTTTCCTTGACTTTTTACAATAATTAACTAATACTATATTTGTCCTTCTGGATTGACTTATTTCACTCAGTGTAATGTTCTCCAAGTTCATCCATGTTATGCAGTGTTTTGCAGATTCTACATTATTCTTTAGTGTTACATAGTATTCCATTATGTGTATGTACTGTAGTTTGGTTATGCATTCTTCTTTTGATGGCCATATAGGTTGTTTCCATCTTTTTGCTGTTGTAAATAGTGCTGTGATGAACATGAGTGTGCACATATCTGTTCTTGTCCTGCTCTCATTTCTTTAGGGTATATACCCAGTAATGTGATTGCTGGCTCAAAAGGTATTTCTAATTCCAACTTTTAAAGGAATCACCATACTATTTTCCACAGTGGTTGTATCATTTGACAGTCCCACCAGCAGTGCATGAGAGTCCCAATCTCTCCACATCCTCCCCAGCATTTGTTATTTTCAGTCTTGCTGAACTTTGCCATTAGTGCTGGGGTGAGATGGTGTCTCATTGTTGTTTTGATTTGCATCTCTCTGATGGCTAATGATTTTCAGCATTTCTTCATGTATTTGCTGGCCACCTGAATATTCTTTTTGGTGAAGTGTTTATTCATGTCTTCTGCCCATTTTTAAATTGGATTGTTAATCTTTTTGTTGTTGAGGTGTTGGGGTTTTCTATAAATTTTAAAGATAAGGCCCTTGTCAGATATGTAATTATTGATAAGTATAAATTTGTTGCTGTCATTTTGTTCTGTACTTTTTCATGGTGTTGATTTCTTTGTTCTATATAATTTTCTGTGCTGAGCTCATTTTGTTTAGAATCATGTTATCAGTTCCTTCTTTGCTATTGTTTTAGTATTTGCTAAATATTTGTGCTGGCCCTCTTTTTTATTTTGATGTGAAGGTTTATCATTTTTCTTTGAGGTTACCCTGTGATTTATAATTTCCTTCCCATTTACTTAGTTTCTTGAGTCTTTGTTGTTAGGAGATGTTAAGGTATGTCTGTCTAAGCCATTATCTTAACCAGAAGCCTCAGTACTCCTATAAGAATGTGTTGTAGGGCCGATCTATGAACTGGATATGAACTCTCTTTCCTTCTGCTTATCTGGGAATGTTCTAATTTAACTCTACTTTTTTCCCTTGTTTTAAATTGTGATTTGGTGAAAGTTTATAGAGCAAATTGTTTTTCTATTCAACAATCCCTATACATTCTGTTTTGTGACATTTACTGCAATTCCCACACTGTAACAACATTCTTCCCACTTCCTCTCTGTGCCAAACTTTCCCTTCTTCCTTCCTTCCCATCCTTTCTAGCTTTCTCACCTTCCTAGCTCTATCCCTGGACAAATGCTGTCCTATTGATCTCATGCTCTTGATTGTTCTAATGAGTGTATACCCACCTGTTACTACTGTTCCTTATACACCTATCTATCATTGGCTGCCATTTGAGTCATGGGGGTGAATGTTCAGTTCCTAGCTTGAAGGGTGTCTAAGGGCTGTAGTCTCTAAGATTTTACCAGTCTTCATTTGACCAATAAGCATGGTCTTTTTATGATTTTGAGTTTTGTTCCACATTTCTCCCCACTCTATCCAGGATGTCTTATTGTGATCCCTTTCAGAATGGTCAGCAGTGGTAGCTGGACATCCTCTGGTTCTTCTGGTCTCAGGGTCATGGAAGCTGGGGTTCACGAGTTTCAGTAGCCCTTTAGATGAACTATTTCCTGCATCTTAGATTTTCTTCACTCTTCTTTGCTCTGGGTGGGGACATATAGATAACCCTCATTCCTTTTTTTTTTTTTTTAATTGGTATTTGGGTGAAAGTTTTCAGAGCAAATTTATTTTCCATACAACCATTCATACACATTTTGTTTCATGACATTGATTGCAATCCCCATAATATAAAAGCTGTCTTCACACTTCCTTCCTGTGGTTACCTTTACCCTGTGTCCTTTCCTATGAATTCCTGCCTTCTGAGCTATCTCACTGTGCAGATACCTAGATGGTTGCTTGCAAGCTTTTAAGACCCCAGTCGCTACTCACCAAAGTAAGATGTAGAACAATGTTTTTGCATAGTATGTTATGCCAATTGAGCTTGATGTCCCCCACAACCATGGTCCCAAGCCCCTGGGCCCAGCAACTCATTCCCTCAGAGTGTTTGGCTGAGGTTAGGAAGCTATTAGGACTTTGTCCCATTACCTTTATTATATATAGACATTCTTATAGCACATACAAATGCATATGTAGAAATATCATCTGCCAAACTTATATATGGTCATGGGTATATTCCCTTTTGCCTAGACATACCTGATCTACCTATGTATCCACCCATAG
>NW_006921806.1:396096-403721 GCF_000298275.1 Orycteropus afer afer | reverse complement strand
CCCCTGGGGAAACTCCCCCTAGGCCGACCAGCTGCTTAGAACGCAGTCATGTGATCCATCATGGGAACCACCACTCACAACTGGAGTCCAGCCAAGTTGACACATCTTCAACTATCACAGTATGTAAAAGTGTTTATCTTTCTTGTCTGCCCCTCTTATGCACCCCTCTGTGTCTTCCTTTTCCTTAATGTTGTGTTGGTCACTTGCTTTTGGTATATTGCCTTTCCTTTCACCCAGATCAATACTTGTCTCTTACCTACCTAGCGATATTCCTTCCCCTCACCTCCCATCCCTGGTAGCCAAATAGAGTTTCCTTCCAAACATAAATATTTCCTCTACTCTATAGTAGTGGACTAATACAATATTTGTTCTTCTGTGATTGACTTATTTCACTTAGCATAATTTCCTCCAAGTTCATTCATGTTATGAGGTGTTTTGTGGGTTCCACATTATTCTCTAGTGTTCTATTGCATGTATGCACCTTAGTTTGGTTATCTATTCCTCTGTTGGTGGCCACTTAGTTTGTTTCCTTCTCTTTGCTATTGTGCATAGTACTGCGATGAACATGAGGGTGCATATATCTTTTCATGTCCTGCCTCTCACTTCTTCAGGATGTATGCCTGGTAATGGGATGGCTGGGTCAAATGGTATTTCTAATTCCAACTTTTTAAAGAATCACCATACTACTTCCCACAGTGATTGTATCATTTGACAGCGCCACGAGCAACGTATGAGAGTCCCAATCTTTCCACACCCTCAACAGCATTTGTTTTCTGTCTTGGTGAACTTTGCTACTATTGCTGGGGTGAGATGGTATCTCATTGTTGTTTTGATTTGCATCTGTGTAATGGCAAATGATCATGAATATTTCTTCCTGTGTTTGTTGGCTGCCTGAATATCTTCTTTGATGAAGTGTCTGTTCATGTCTTCTGCCCATTTTTTAATTGGATTTTTTTTCTGTTTGATGTTGAGGTGTTGGAGTTTCCTATAAATTTTAGTGTAAGTTCCTTGTCAGATATGTCATTGCTGAATATATTTACCCCATCTGTAGGCTTTCTTTTTAGTCTTTTGGAGAAGTCTTTTGATAAGCATAACAATTTAATTTTTAGAAGATCCTAGTCATCTGGTTTATCTTCTACTGTTTGTGCATTTTTTACTTATGCTTCATAGTTTATTAATGCCATATATTAGGTTCCCTAAGTTTGCTCCTATTTTTTCTTTGACTAACTTTATAGTTTCAGATTTTACATTTAATTCTTTAATCCATCTGGGGTTTGTTTTTGTATATGTGTGAGGTATGAATCTTGTTTCATTTTTCTGCAAATGGATATCCAGTTTTGTCAGCACATTTTGTTAAAGAGACTATCTCTTCCCCTTGGAAGATAACCCCTGTTCTTTCATTTATTTATTATTGTGATTTGGGTGAAGATTTACAGAGCAAATTCACTTTCCATACAGCAGTTCACATACACTTTGTCTCATGATATTGACCACAATTTACCCCAATGCAACAGCTCCCCTCCCACTTCCTCCCAATAGTTACCTTTTCCCTGTGTCCATCCCTCCACACACTTCTGCCCCCTGAGCTGTCTCCCAGTGCATAAGCAGCCCTTCTTTCTCCATGATTGTTCTCTCCAAGGACTGTATCTACCTCAGGTAAATGTTCAACTCATATGCCTGTCTTTTGCTTGGCTGGAAGCCACAGGTGTGGGTTCACTTCCAGACCTGACAGGCAGCTAGGGGCCATAGTCTCAGTGGTTCCACCAGGCTCTATTGGATCACCAAACCTGCCCCCCCCCTTTTTTTCTCCAAATGATTTTGAGTTTTGTCCACATTGTTCTCCTTCTCTATCCAGGATCTCCTACATAGTTCCCCTTCCAAGTGGATGATAGTGGTAGCCGGGCACCATCTAGTTCTTCTGGTCTCATAGTCATATAGGCTGCAGATTGGATGGTGTACCAATTGCTAGGACTGATTGTATCTATGAATTTTTGGTTTTCTTCATTCTTCTTTGCTCTGGATGAGGAGAGACCCATTGTTGCATCTAGATGGCAGCTTGCAAGCTTTTAAGATCCCAGTCACTACTCACCACAGTAGGAGGTGGAACAATGTTTTGTGTAGTATGTTATGCCAATTGAACTTGATGTTCCTTGTGACTATCGTCCTGAGCCCACAATAACCCCTGTTCTTGAAGTATAGTTTCACTGAATATAATATTCTTGGTTGATAGTTCTATTGTCTCAGCACTTTAGATATGTTATTCATTGCCTTCTGGCCCCCAAGGTTTCTGAGAAAAATTAGTGCTTAATCTTCTTGGGGATGGTTTATATGTGACAGTTTGCTTCTCTCCCTGCTTCCAGGATTCTCTCTTTATCCTTATTTTTTGAGAGCCTGATTATAGATTATCTCAATGTGGATCTCTTTGAGTTTATCCTGCTTAGAGTTGCGCTTCTTGGATTTGTGGGTTCATATCCTTCATCAGATTCAGAAAATTATTTCTTCAAATATTCTTTGTATCTCTTGTCTCCTTCTAGGATTCCCATGATGCATATATTGATTCTCTTGATTTGTAAAATAACTACATTAAACTGTGCTCAGTAGATAGACCCCTGAGTGATCTCTTTGTTTATTTCAGAGCCCCAATGGTAGTGTGTTGGCTGGGAGAGTAGGCTCCACCTAAGGCACCCTCTTCTAGCTCACAGCAGCCACAGTCAGAAGTTCTTATTGCTGATCAGTGTGTGTGTGTGTGTGTGTGTGTGTGCGTGGAAGATAGACCCAAACAGATCCCCAGAGAGATCTGTCCTATTGATTTTATGCCTGAGGTATGGGACTTTTGCTGTGTGTAGGCAGGCAGTGTATTGGGTGTGGGAGTAGCCTCCAATAGGGTGATTTCTGTAGCTGTATTAATTCACAGTAGCGAATAGTTACTAGGCGGGGGAGGGCCATCATGGTCCAAACAGACCCCCAGGGAGGTCTGTCTTATTGATTTTAGAGTGGATGCTTGGGGCCTTTCCCTTTGCATACGTAGGGAGTATGTTGGCTGGGGAGCAGACTCCTTCACTGCTTCCCCAGTTCACAGCAGCTGGCAGCCTGTGTGGCTGGAGGGGAGGATGAGGATGGTGGGAGAATTGGTGCTCCTACGTTATGCAACTTGTCATTGAATCATTGACTCATATCTGTCTGCAGTTCCCTGTTGCTGCCCTCTACTCCCTCAAGTCTGAGCACAGTTTTCTTGTGCTTGTAGGAGAGAGTTGGAATCTAGATCTTTTTATGCTGTCATGTTCCTAGAATCATATAAGTAGTTCTTTATTATATACTACCTTCTCAACTGGTTGAACATCAAGAAATTCTTTTTGGTCTGGTGACTATGTGTCCATCTTCTTTTGATGCTACCTATGTCATTCAATTTTTTTTTTCCCCATAGAATCCTTCAATATTTCAACTCAAGGCTGGAGTTTTTTCTTCAATTCTTTCAGCTTGAGAAATGTCAATTGTGTTCTTTCCTTTTAGTTTTTTAACTCCAGATCTTTTCACATTTCAACATAATACTTTACCTTGTCTTCTTGAGCCACCCTTTGAAATGTTATGTTCAGCTCTTTCACTTCATAATTTCTTCCATTTGCTTCAGCTACTCAGTGTTTTAAGAGCACATTTTAGAGTCTTTTCTGACATCCTTTTTTTGATGTTTTACTCCATTCTTGTCTTTTTAATTACCTGTTACCTTCTTCATGTATAAGACCCTTGATTTCTTCCCACAACTCTTTGGGTGTTCAGTCATTTGTGTTTAATGTACCAAATCTTCTCTTGGGATGGTCCCTAAATTCAGGTGGGATGTAGTCAAAGTCATATTTTGGCTCTTGTGCACATACTTCTTCAGCTTCAACTTGAACTTGCCCATGAGCAATTGATGGTATGTTCCACAGTTGGCTCCTGGCTTTGTCTTGACTGATGATCATCTGTTTAGACAGATGAATTCAACCTGATTTTTGTGTAATTCATCTGGTGAAGTCCATGTGTATTGTCATAGATTATGAAGTTGGGAAAAAAAAGCATTTCTGATGAATAAATTCTGGGTTTTACAGAATTCTATCATGTGATCTCAAGCACTGTTTCTATTACCAAGGCCATATTTTCCAACTGCTGAACCCTATGTATAACAACAAAATATTACCTGATATAGTGCTAAGAGATGAGCTCCCCAGGTTGGAAGACATTCAAACCATGACTGGGAAGAGCTGCCTTCTGAAAGTAGTTTACCTCAATGATAAGAATGACACACAGCCTTTAAGACATTCATTTGCTAGTGTTGCAAGAGTCAAAATGATAAGTAATGCAACAAACTTCTAATAGTAATCAGAATGTAGCATGGACAAAGTATGAATCAAGGAAAATTGGAAGTTGTCAAAAATGAAATGGAATGCTTGAAGATTAATATTCTGGGTGTTGGTATTATTGTTAGTTGCCACTGAGTTGATTCTGACTTATGGTGACCCCATGTATGAGGAACAGAACTGCTTCATAGGCTTTTCAAGGCTGTAATCTTTCAGAAGCAGATTGACAGGGCTGTTTTTTAAGCCACCACTGGGTGGGCTCAAACTTCCCACCTTTTGGCTAGTAGTTGAGCACTTAATCATTTGTCTCACCCAGGGACTCATCTTAGATGTTATTGAGCTGAAATGGACTATTGTAGAGTCCATTTTAATCTGACTATAATATAGTCTGCTATGGTAGGAATGAAAACATCAAGAGGAATGGCATTTTGTTTATTGTGAGAAAGAGCATCATGATAAATGGAGAAAAGGTTGAAGCTGTCAAAGATTTCATATTACTTGGTTCCACAATCAAAACCTATGGAAGCAGCAGTCAAGAAATCAGACATCATATTGCACTGGGCAAATCTACCGCAAAAGACTTCTAAAGTGCTGAAGAGCAAAGACGTCTCTTTGAAGAGTAAGGTGTGCTTAACCCAAGCCATGGTATTTTCAATTGCTTCATGTGTGTGTGAAAGCTGGAAAATGAATAAGGAAGACTGAAGAAGAGTAGATGCTTTTGAGTTGTGGTGTTGGCGAAGAATACTGAAAGTACCATGGACTGTCAGAAGAAGTAACAGCTCTGTCCTGGAAGAAGTGCAGCAGGAATGCTCCTTGGAAGCAAGAATGGCTCAATTTCATCTCACCTAATTTGGTCATATTGTCAGAAGGGACTATTTCCTGGAGAAGGATATCATGCTTGGTAAAGGAAGGGTCAGTGAAAAATGGGAAGGCCTTCAACGAGATGGAATGGCGCAGTGGCTGCAATGATGGGATCAGGTACAGCAAGGATTGTGAACCTGGCACAGGACTGGGTAGTGTTTTGTTCTGTTGTACATAGGGTTGCTATGAGTCAGAGCCAACTCTACAGCACCTAACAACAACAACAACAACAACATCTTGAAGTACAATGTGATCAATGATAGGTTAATATCTATATGTCTACAAGGAAGACTAGTTAATGCATCTGTTATTATTAAATTTACACTCCAACCATGAATACCAAAGATGGAGAAACCAAAGATTTTTATGACTTGCTGAAGCCTGAAATGAATTACATGTACTATCAAAATGCATTGATAAATTTAGCTTGGTAAGTAGATGTAATTCATCACAAGGAAGTCAGGGTGCAAAGAGGTGAAGGGGATACTCACAGTATCTCAGCTGGCATCAGAGTTTGAACCCAGTGTACCGATGCCAGTTAATACCTTCCCTTCTCTGTGCTTTGTTGGCCTCCTACTCAGGAGCATGCTGACCATCAGGAGTAGAGAATTTGGTATCTGCCATCTCACATGTCTTCTTTTCAGAGCAGGAGTGCTCTTGGTCCCATGGTTTCCTTAGCAACTGAATACATGCTGTCACTGGAATCAGAGTTTTTATCTGGGCTTGGAAAAGCAAAGCAGGTTGAATATAGAGGACAAGAATATATGAGTTCAAGGGACCCGGCAGGAGCCATGATATAGGAGTCAGCATGCCCCTCAAAGCTAAGCATAGAGTCAAAGCCATGGGGAGGAGGACTTCAAGGACAGGATGTCAGGTGGGTTTTAGAGCTAACTGTTGGTTGTATTCAAGTTCAAAGATCTTGTAGGGATGGAGAAGGAATCTTGTAGATGTATATCTAGAGTTTAGAGACCATTTTGGGAGAGAAAGACTACAAAAAGGCAGGAGAAAACCAACAACCTTCCCCTATCCTTCACTTGCCTCAGGTGTGGGGCTGGTCAGCCTTGCACATGACACACTTTGACTATCATTTAAGCTTGACCTTCTCATCTCCACAATGTCACAACTGACACTTGAATTGGAAACAATCTCTGTAGTTTGAGAGTCTGTTTCCTATTTTTCTGCCTCTCCCTTGTGGCATTCATTAAAAATGCCAACTCTTTCTTAATAAATAACAACATTTCTGGTAGTGGTGGATTAATGAAGGCAGGAAAATAGACTATTTAAAAAACTGGTTTGAAGTAGATTGTGTGATAGTTGGAGCTGTGTGTCAACTTGGCTAGACCACAATTCTGTGTGGTTTAAACAATTGTGATGTGGGTTGTTCCAATGATGGGATCAGATGCATATGTATTGAGTAGCCAATCTGCTGAAAAGGAGTTTCCCTAAGGGTGTGGCCTGCTTCCAGTATATTTATAGACATCCTTGGAAAAGAGACACTCTTTTTTGTGGATCAGGATTCTGTTGTGCTGCCTACAACTGTCCATGAGCTAACAATCCACCATTTGGCCTGAGATCTTGGATTTGTCATTTGTTGGAGTCAACAGCCGGTATACTGCCTGCCAACCTTGAGCTCCTCAGCCTCTGCAGCAGCATGAGTTGGCAAAAACCTCCAGCTTGATGTTTGATCTAAGAACTTGAGACTTGCCAGCTTCTATAAATGTGTGAGCCATTTTCCTAAGATAAATTTCTCTTTCTCTTTCTCTATCTATAAGCTTTACTGGTTTCGCTTCTCTAGAGAACGCAGTCTAACACATTTGGTACCAAGAGTGGGGTGGTTCTAGAGAGACAAAGTCATAAGGATTGGTTTCCTAAATTGGTTGTTCAATTTGATTAATTGTAAAGACACTGGTGACACAGCCTTTGTTAGTAAAGAGGGTCCTGCTAATCTGTGGCATGAGGTGGGAACATTAATATGCAAAACAACACCACCAATAGATCATGTACTTTTGAGAAGTGAGGCTCTGGGTGATTGCATATTTGATACTTTTCTGCAATTTTGTCAGCATGAGGAGTATAAGGAAGCTGGTTGGTTCGTCCTACTTGCACTAGACAAAGTGGTGAAAGAGCAAGATGAGTTGAGGGCTGCTGAGTCACAGCTTAAGTGCTGCATAAAAGACCTCAATGTGTCCATTTGTGCTCTGAAAGAAAGCCTTATTTCTTTTAGTGACAGAGCTGATATTGCTGAAAACCAAATCCAGAGTCTTATGTAAAGGTGGCTGAATTACAATGCCAATTAAAATACCAACCCAGAATGGTTGTTGTTGTTGTTAAGTGCCGTCGAGTCGTTTCCGACTCATAGTGACCCCATGCACAGCAGAACGAAACACTGCCCGATCCCGCACCAGCCCCACAATCCCTGCTATACTCGAGCCC
>NW_006921806.1:375883-388571 GCF_000298275.1 Orycteropus afer afer | reverse complement strand
CCTCATATGCATGTGAGAGCTGGACAATGAATAAGGAAGACCGAAGAAGAGTTGATGCTTTTGAGTTGTGGTGCTGGCAAAGAATGATAAAGGTACTATGGACTGCCAAAAGAACTAACAGATCTGTCATGGAAAAAGTGCAGCCAAGATGTTCCTTGGAAGCAAGGATGGTCAGACTTTGTCTCACATACTTTGGTCATGTTGTCAGAGGGGACCATTCCCTGGAGAAGGATGTCATAAGGTGGAGGGTCGATGAAAGAGGGGAGGCCCTTCGATGAGATGGGTTGACACAGTGGCTGTGACAATGGGCTCAAGTGTAGCAGGGATCATGAAGCTGTCACAGGATCAGGCAGTGTTTTGTTCTGCTGTGCATGGGGTCACTATGAATTGGAAATGACTCGATAGCACCTAACAACTACAACAACAACTTGGAAATATTCAAACCGTCCATGCCGTCAGGATAGAGGACAGTCCATTTCTCTGTTTGTGTCCTTATTCACTGTTTTCATTCAGGTTCTTCTAGAAGTTGGTGCTTAATCTACTTCTGTATCCTTCCTTTCAAAGCTCAAGGCTCCAGGATTATCTTCTATATCTGTGTCAATTGGTTTCTCTTTTCTTTGTTGGAGAGGGTAGGTGTAGCTTGTCTGCCTATTGCACCATCTTACCAGAAGCTTCCCTTGCTTCCTTCATTTTGACATCCTTGATGTCATCCTACATCTTTTCTGGTTACCAGGCCTTTCTTCCTTGTCTGTCTTGGTCTGGAAGCTCCCCTGAAACCTGTACACCATGGGTGTCATCATTAAAGTTGTGTGTCAGCTTAGATGGGCCATGAGTTTCAGTGTTTTTGCAATTATGTAATGATGTAATTTGTCAGTTATGTAGTGATCTACCATTATATGTTTTGATGTGGTAAGCCAAAAAGGGATTAGAGTGGGATGCAACACCCTTTAAAAGATTATAGCCCTAATCTCAAGTACGGGGAGTTTTCTGGGAGTCTGGCCCATAACACCTTTTATCTTAAAAGAGATAAAAGGAGAGATAAGTGAGGAGAGAGAGAAGGACCTCCTACCACTGTGGTAGTTAAGTTTGTGTGTCAACTTGTCTGGGCCTGGTTGAGTGGCTAGGCAGCTGGTTGTAGTATTCCCCATGATAAAATTGGTAATCAACTCCATGGTGGAATCTACTGTGAGTAGCTGAGTAGCTGCCTTAGGGATGTGGTTTGCTTCCTGTATATAAGGAGAAGCCTTGGGGAATGGCCTCTAGCTTATGGCACGCTTGAACCCTGCTTGTAGCCATGTTGTTGTTTAACAGTCCTGCCATGCCCTGCCAAGCTTGGGACTTTTTTTTAAATTAATTTTTTAATGCATTTTATTGAAATATAATTTATGTACAGTGAAATACACAAAACTAAAGTGACATGAGTCAAAGCGTTTTTTTTTGTGTGTGTGTGTTCCTTCCCCTCCCCTCCCACTCCTGGAAACCAACAAAGAGTTTCCCTCCATATATAAACCTTCCCTTGACCCTCCACAACAACAAACTAATACTATATTGGTCCTTCTGTGATTGACTTATTTCACTCAGTGTAATGTCCTCCAAGTTCATCCATATTATGTGGTGTTTTGCAGACTCTACATTGTTCTTTGGTGCTGCATAGCATTCCAGTATATATGCGTACGAGAGTTTGGTCATCCACTCCTCCGCTGATGAGTACGTAGGTTTCCATCTTTTTGCTATTGTAAATAGTGCTGTGATGAACATGAGCGTGCATGTATCTTTTCCTATCCTGGCTCTCACCTCTCTAGGATATATACCTAGTAATGGGATTGCTGGGTCAAATGGTATCTCCAATTGCAACTTTCTAAGGAATCACCATATTGCTTTCCACAGTGGTTGTGTCACTTCACAGTCACACAAGCAGTGTATGAGAGTCCCAATCTTTCTGCATCCCCACCAGCATTTGTTATTTTGTCTCATTGAACCTTGCCATCAGTGCTGTGGTGAGACAGTATTTCTCATTGTTGTACATCTCTCTGATGGCCAATGATTGTGAGCATCCTTTCATGTATTAGCTGACTACCTGAATATCCTCCTTGGTGAAGTGTCTATTCATGTCTTCTGACCATTTTTCAATTGGATTGTTAATTCTTTTGGTGTTGAGGCATTGGAGTTTTCCATCAATCTTAAAGATAAGTCCCTTGCCAGATATGTAATTATCAGCAAGTATGAATTTGTTGCTGTCATTTTTGTCATATGCTTTTTCATTGTGTTGATTTCTCTGTTCCATATAATTTTCTATGCTGAGCTCGTTTTGTTTATGAATCATGTTATCACTTCTTTCGTCACTATTGTTTTAGTATTTGCTGAATATTTATGCTGGTCCTCTTTATTTTGATGTGAAGGTTTATCATTTTTCTTTGAGGTTACCCTGTGATTTATAGTTTTCTTCAACCTTGAGACTTTCAATGGACTTGAATTAATGGCCTGCTGTGTGGTTTGGTAACATCGGGACTGTACATTTTTACTTGTCAACCTTGGGCTTGTCAGTCTCAGCAGCCAGCAGCTGTCTGAGTGAAGAAAAGCCTCTAGCTCCAGTGGGTCGGGAGCAGGAGGCAGAGCTGAAGCTCAAGGTTGAGGGGCTTTCACCCAGCCACTAGAGCCTGGCATTTTGAACTCGGACTTAAAGTCTCCAAACTGTAAGAGAATAAACTCCTGTTTGTTCAAGCATGCCATCTGTGGTATATTCTTGTCAGAGTGGCACTAGGTAACCAAAACAACCACCAAGAGTGTAGAACTAGGAGTGAAGCACATCATTTGGACCACAGTCTCTGCATTGAGAAGCTCTTAGACCCAGGAGAAGGCCAAGAGACATGGAGATCTCCAAGGAACGCTGGATGTACAGATGTTGAGAAGAGACAAAGACCTTCCTCCTAAACTGTGAGCCAACAGAGGGAAAGCCTTCTCCTAAATTTAGCATCCTAAATTCAAACTTCTAGCCTTCTAAACTGTGAGAGAATACATTTCTCTCTTAAAGCCATCCACTTGTGGTGTTTCTGTTATAGCAGCACTAAATAACTTACACAGAATTTAGTACCTGAAGAGTGGGGAGTTCCTCTAATAGATATCTAAACTGTGAAGTTTTTTAAATTTATTTTTTAAATTGTGATTTTGGGGGAAGTTTACAGAGCAAATTCATTTTCCATACAGCAGCTCACATACACTTTGTTTTATGACATTGATTGCAGTTTCCCAGAATGCAACAATTCCCCTCTCACGTTCCTCCCCATAGTTACCTCTTCCCTGTGTCCATCCCTCCATGCACTCCTGATCCCTGAGCTGTCTCCCTGTGCATACACATCCCATCTATTCTCCCATGATTGATCTCTCCAAGGAGTTTATATACCTAATGTAAATATTCAGCTCATATGCCTGTCTTTTATTTGGCTGGAACCCACAGGAGTGGGTTCAATTCCAAACCTGAATGGCAGCTAGGGGCCATAGTTTCAGTGATTGCATCAGTCTCTATAAGACCAGCAAACCTAATCTCTCTCTCTATCTCTCTTTTTTTTTTAAATTATTTTGAGTTTTGTTCTACGTTGTTCTCCCACTCTATCCAGGATCTCCTACATAGATCCCCCTCCAAGTGGTTGACAGTGGTAACTGGGCACAATCTAGTTCTTCTGGTCTCAATCCCTTGGCCTAATTGTTTCCATACATCTTGGGTTTTCTTCATTCTTCTTTGTTCTGAAGGAGGTGAGACCTATCA
Organism: Orycteropus afer afer; assembly: GCF_000298275.1. Lineage (NCBI taxonomy): Eukaryota > Metazoa > Chordata > Mammalia > Tubulidentata > Orycteropodidae > Orycteropus > Orycteropus afer. The sequence continues at coordinate 384,808 of NW_006921806.1, read as the reverse complement.
TTGCATCTAGATGGCCACTTGCAAGCTTTTAAGATCCCAGTCATTACTCACCAAAGCAGGATGTGGAACGTTTCTGTGTAGTATGTTATGCCAATTGAACTTGATGTCCCCTGTGACTATGGTCCCGAACCCACAAGACCAACTACTTGCTCCCTCTTGGTAGCTGGCTGTGGCCAAGAAGTAACTACAACCTCATTCCTTGTCAGCTGTACTATATACCTGGGAATTCTTACAGAACATACCAATACACTTGTAGAAATATTGTCTGCCAACCCTATACATGGTCATGGGCACACTCTCCCCTGCATAGACATAGTTAATAGTTCAGCCTGTCCACCCCTCTAGCCACCTGTAGATCAATGTTTGCCTTCACTAACAAAGCAGTACTGTATGTGCAAAAGGGTTCATCTTTGTGTCTGTACCTCTCATGCACCTCTCCATGTCTAACTGTGAATATTTTTGGAATTGGGTAATGATTTGATGCTGGAAGAGTTTTAAGCTGTCTAATAGTAAAAGCATAGAATGCCTTGAAGAGACTGTTGGTGGAATTATGGATGTTAAAGGCAATTTTGGTGACAGCCCAGAAGGAAGTGAGAAGAGTTGTAATACTGGAGCAGATGGCAAGAAGCAGTGGCAGAGCAGACAGGAATAAGGCTGCATGGGAGCCAATTGATGGAGCAGGAGCGCTCAGTGCCTTTGGGCAGGAGGCTTCCTGGCAGAGTGGGATTCCTCCAGGCACTTGTCTGCAGAGTTAGGCTTGCTGACCCAGGGAGTGAGAGAGCTGATCGTCTTCAGGCTGAGACTTACTGGCAGAGTGGGATGCCTCCAAGCACTTATCAGTAGACCTAAAGAGCTTTATAACACTTGTCTGGGCAGGGCAGAGGTTGGGCTGGCCTCTTTGAGAGAACAAGAAACAAGAAAGCAGAAATTGAAGAGACAAAGAGAATTGGAAGCAGAGCTGCTTCAGTCTCAAAGGGTAGGGCCATGATTTTTGAGGTCTCAAAGTGTGAGGCCATAGTTTCTGAGGTTTCTAAGGGAAAAGCACAGCCTCCTAGGTTTCAAAGAGTCAGATCTTCAACAAGTCAGTTCTGGGGTGTGAGGCTGCTATTCGTGAGTGCCAGGGTGATGGGGCCAGATATGTTACCAAAAGCAGAGGGGGCAGGGCTTCCATGCTTAATGGGCAGAAGAATAGGACCTGCTGGGGCCGAGAAGGGTGGTATGATCATTCAACTGGAGTGGGAGAATGTGGCTGCCCAAAGTCAAGGGGGCAGAGTTGCAGTCCAGTGGCCTGGAAGGTGGAGCTGAAGCTCATGGCTTAGAGGCCTCCAACCAGAATCCAGAGTGTGGCCAACACTCAGACTGGAGGGCAGGGCTATTGCCCAGATGGTCTCAGAGAAATTGTTCTGCTGGGTTTCTGACCAGTTTGATGCTCTTTATCCTCTTTCACTCAAATTTATCCCATTTGTAATGGAAATATTTACCTTGTACCAGTTTTACCACTATAGTTTGGAATCAAATAACTCGTATTCTAGATTTCATAGGTTCACAGATGAAGAGAAATTTTGCTCCAGGATGGAATCTGGACTTAGAGTGTTGGGATGTTATGATGGGGTGAATTTATTTTACATGTGGCATGGACATGAATTTTTATAGATTTAATTGTATACTCCCCAAATTATGTGTCACAATGGCTAGGCCATGATTCTCAGTATTATGTAATTATCCTCCATTTTGTGATATGATGTAATTATCTTATGGATTGTAAATCCTAACCTTTATGATGTTAGGATTAGTGGCAGTTATGTTAATAAAGCAGGATACAATCTACAGTATTAGGATGTATTTTAATAAATACCTTTTGAGGTATGTTGTTGTTGTTAGGTGCTGTTGAGTCCATTCTGATTCTTAGTGACCCTATGTACAACAGAACAAAACATTGACCTTTGAGATGTAAAAGACATTAAATAAATGAGCAGAGAGAGGGACCTTCTACCAGCAAGAAAGAAGAGCTGGGAGTGGAGTGTGTCCTTTGGACCCAGGGTCCCTATGTTGGGAACCTCCTAGATGCAGGGGAAGACTGATGCCAAGACACATGGACATCTCCAAGGAATACTGGGCCCACAGATGTTCAAAGAAGACAAAGACTTTCTCCCCGAGCTGACACACAGAGAAAGCCTTTCTCTAGAGCTGCTGCCCTGAATTTGGACTTCTAGCCTCCTAATATTCACATGTAATGAACAGTGAGAGAGTGAATTTCTGTTTGTTAAAATAATCCACTTGTGCTGTATCTGTTATAGCAGCATTAGATAACAAGACAGTTGGTGATTCTGCTGGTATTTGAGATTCTGGTGGCATAGTTTCCAATTTCACAGTAACATGCAAACCAGCACAGTATGACAAACTGACAGATGAGAAGTGGCTTTGTTAATGTACTTAACTAAAAAATGTTTAAAATGGTAAAGTTTGTGCTATATGTATTCTACCACATAGGGCCCTGGTGGTGCAGGGGTTAAGTGCTCGGTTGCTAACTGAAAAGTTAGCTGTTTGAACCCATCATCCATTCTGCAGGAGGAAGATGTGGCAGTCTGCTTTTCCGTAAAGATTACAGCCTTGGAAACCCTAGGGCAGTTCTACTCTGTCATTCACACAGGATTTCTATGAGTCAGAATTGACTCAACAGCAATGAGTAACAGGGTTACATTCTACCAAAAGTAAAAAAAAATTGAAAAAGGTATTACAAACAAGCAACCTATACCTGAATCTTCATAGCAGTTTTATTAGTAATAACCCAAAGGCTAACCAGAAGGCTGGCGGTTCAAACCCAGCAGCCACTTCTCGGAAGGAATCTGGGCAATCTACTTCCGTGGTGATACCGCCTTGGAAACCCAAGGAGGGGTTGCTATGAGTCAGAGTCAACTTGACGGCAATGACTTTAAAACTGAAACAGCCTAGATGTCCTTTAAGAGGTGAATGGTTAAAGAAAGTATGGTGTATCCATACCATAGAATACTACTCAGCAATAACAAGGTACAAACTATTGATGCACACAGCAAACTGAATGAATCTCCAGAGAATTATGCTGAGTGAAAAAAAAATCAATCTCAAAATGTTACATACTATATAAATCAATTTATATAACATTCTTGAAATAGTAAAATTACAGAGACAGAGATGAGAGGTTGTAAGGTGCTGGGGTAGGTGTGGTAACAAAAGGGAACTATGAGGGATCTGTTTGATGATGGAACTGTTTTTGACTGAGGTGATGGATAGACAAAACTTCACATGCAATAAAATTGCATAAAATTATATACACTAAATAAGGATGGGCCTATAGACCAATGACATAGAACAGAGATCACATATATAAACCCTCACATATATGGTCAATTGATTTTGACAAGGGTGTCAAATTGTGCTGGGAAAACTGTATATTCACATGCAAAAGAATGACAGTAGGCCTTTATAACGGGTACAAGTAAAAGTGGTGGAATTTGAATAAGTTTGTGGACTGTATTAATGTCAGTCTTCTGGTTGTGACACTGCACAAGGGTTTTGCAAGACTGTTATCACTGGTTGAAGGGTATATGAGATTTCTCTTTATTATTTCTTACAACTGAATATGAATCTATTTCTCTCAAAACAAAAGATTTTAAAAATTGAAAAATGATAAAAAAATGTTATTATATACCCAAGTCTCCTTGGTTACACCAAGTCCATCTCACAGGTGGACACAGTGGTGTGAATAGACATTTGTTCTATCATCATGAATAATCACATCTACCTGGCATCTGTTCCAAGACAGGTCCTGTCTGAGAGCAGTCCCTTCCTTCACTGACCCGCAGGGGGCAGCCTGGCCACACAAGGAGAGGCTATGGTGAAGGCTAGCTGCATGAGCACAGGGTTCCTCTCTCTGTCTGTCTCTCTCTCTCTCTTTCACACACACACACTCACACCACAGCCCATGAGGTCATTCTGTCCATGGCTGGCAGGCTGGGCGGGATCATTTCTCCTTGAGCTCTTTGTCCAGCTCAATTTCAAATGACTCACGAGTGGGCTTTTGCCTTCTCCCCCAGAGAGACCCCCCGCCTGGCTTCATTTACCTTCCCCATTAGGCAATGTTTCCTGATAGCTGGCTGCTCCCACTCCTCCCTAGACCACCCCAGAGAACAGCTCCTCCCTCCCTGCTAGGCCTCTCCTGGTGGCCTCCAAAGCCCAGAGCCATGGTACTGGGGTCGAGAAGATTTAGGCAACTCCAGAGCCTACTTACTGGGAAACTGAGGGCCAAAGAGGAGTGGGCTCCTTCCTGCTCTCCTGGTCTTAGGAGGCTCCATTGAATCTGTCTCCCACCCCAGGATGAGTAGGACAATCAGCTGAACTCCCCTTTCTGAGGGGTCACTATGGATGGTGATTTCACCCCTGACAGAAGGAGTTGTAGGAGCATGTTGTGGAGGGGTGATCAGTTTTTCTGGGATGTGTCTGGATGTAACTTGGCTCCCTAAGGGTCCTGCATCACTGTACATTCCCTCTTCTCTCTGGATGTAAGTGGACCAGCAGAATGACACTTGTTTTTACCCTTGGTGGCATTTCAGGTACTGTGCAAATGGTCAGTACAAAGGGAGAATAATTTAGTGTACTTTAGTGGGTGTGGTGTGAGGACAGCCCAGGTGCTGAACTCAGAGCTTGACACTCCTTGCTGAATCCAGAGTGAGACTTCCTGGGGAAACTAGAGGCCTGCTCTCAGGCTGGGCTGTGACAACCCCTGGACACTGAGGACTTTGTGCAATTTGGTGTCTCACTGAGGCCCAAGTGGAACCTCACTGAAGGCCCAGGTGCCCTCCTCCGTGTCTGTGTGGCACATTAGGGCTTGAAGCAGTTTGGGATTCTAGCCCTTATCGATATGGGACCTCTGCCAGAGCACCTGGATCTGGGGAATGTGATGGCCTCTTTATCTATGACTCCACATGTGGGATTTGCTTCAGAGTTACATGTGCTGCTGCCCTTGACATTGACATGCCCCCTTGAAGATCATTGCTGTGTCCCACTGTCCCTTGGATGTACAGGGGGCAGAAACAAAGTCCAGATGCAGCCTGTAACTGCTTCTCACTCTTCATCCTGCCAGACAAGGGCTCTCAGTCTGGGCCCTGCAGGAGGCTGTTCTGACCCCACCTCACCTGTGCCCTGATGCTTTTCCACCAAGCCAACCAGGACCCCAGCACCTGCCTGAGTTGTCCTGGCATGAAGCTCCTTAGCCTAGGTTTTTCCTATGTGAGCCACTTTGCCATGTGGCAGTATAAATTGGCCAGACCAGAAGGAAGGCTTCTCTACAAAAATGTCAAGGAGGTGACCTATGGTTTTGCTTTGCTGAGAAAGCAGGGGTCAGTGTTGTCTCCCTAATTTGCTGTGTGAGCTGCTCTCTGAGGCTCAGTTTACCATCCAAGGAGGAAGATCAAGCCGGGGCCCTTCCTTCTTCCAACCCTAAAGAGCAGCCACTACGGTGGTCATGTTCTATATAAGAACCTGACTTTCCTACCTGCTGTTCTTTCACATCCCACTTTCAACACCCTCTTCTTTCTCCTGCTGTTTCCTTTGCAGCTCTTACCTTTGGCTGAGATGTCCTGGAGGCAGCACCCATTCCTGAGGGTGAGCACCTACTCCTGGGGCTGGTTCAGAGCTGGGGACCTGTTTCTTGATAGGCCGTAGTCAGGCTTCCCACAGAGGGTGGGCTTCAACAACGTGGCAGGAAGGATAACTGGGACTTTCTATGGTGGAAGCAAAATGTGGAGGGGAGATTCATGTATATAAAGCATGAATTTAGAAACCACCACGTTTGTTGCTGTTCTGGACCCCAGATGGACAGACCATGGCCCTGACCATTCTAGAAACATGGACCAGCCCTGGGCAGCAGGTACCCATCTACAACATGCCAGCTCCCAAAGACTGATGACCAATACTTTGTGGAGGATTCTGCAGCTGCATGCAGGTGGTCCATAGAGAGGAGGCTGGAGACCATTCAGGAGGCACAGGGGCTGTGCACCAGAGGGCCAGGCCAGCTTCCAGAGACATTGACATCCATCCAGAGGTGGCTGAGCAGTTCCCCAGCTGCTGAGGGGCAAGTCTACTAGCCAGTGTACAGGTCCAGAATGGAGCAGGTGTGACTGTTAAGGGCCAAATACAAGGGGGGACAGCCAGTTGTGAGCAGGGGATATTTGGGGAGAGGATTGGGAACTCCCAATTTGTGGGGGAGGGAGAGTATCTCTGAAGTTTTAGCATGGGTGCAGCTGGTGGTCACCATCTCCTCCAGTAGCAGAGAGTGAAGGTGGACATCCCCAACTACTCATAAGCAGCAGCACTGTGTGGACGGTAGGCTCTCCTTCAGAATGCTCTGGGACCCTGAACTCCAGTTTTCTGCAAGGTTTCTTGCTGGAGTTTTGTGGCAGATTCACTGTCCGACCCCAGCAAAGGCTAATACTATCTCTCAGCCTTGGTTTCCACCCCCTGGCCATGATGGACTGGTGTAAAGGGGGCTTTCAGTCCCTCCCTGTGCTAAGAGTTCAAGTAGGGTTGGGGGTGGTGGTGCTCCAGGCTGGTCCTGGCACCTACCTGTCCTGGTTACTTTCCCCACCCAAGTTGATAAACTGTGGCTCATCTCTCCAGCATGGGGGACCACCTGGGGCCCCCGTGATTCCTGGGCTGGGACAAGAGACCCTTGCTGGCCCACCTCCTTCCTGAGGGACACCCTGGGTGGCTGCTGTGAGAACCTTCACTCTCCCATGAAGGGAGCTTTTTAATGCCTGCAGCGCCTTCCAGAGACACATTTACAATCTCACACATCATTTTTCTTGGAAGCAATCTCCTTGCCTTTAAACATGTCATCGCTTGGCGTCTCCCTTCCCCTGCCTCCTGCGGTTCCCCACCAGCTGCTTCTTACTTCCCGGGTGCGGGAGCCAGGCCTTCAGGCTGGAGGCTTTTGAGGTGGGCTGAGACCTCCCCCACAGTGGGGAGGGCCTGGGTCCTCTCACCACCACTGCCTGGGTGAGCTGGGCAGGGTGGACTGCAGGAGCTGGGGCTACCTTTGATGTTTCTTTTGCTGTGTCAGCCTCTTTAGGGCTTCAGGGGTGCCTAGCAAGAGTGCAAGGGATCAGCAGAGGGCAAAGGAAAGCCCTTTGCCCACAGGAAGTTTCCCAGGGTTGTATCCATGGAAAGGGCACAGGCAGGAACCTTCATGAGGCAACATCACAACTAAGGAGGAAAAAAAACCAAAAACAAAAAACAAAAAACAAAAAACAAACAAACAAAAAAAAACACTGCTCATTGGAGTCAGGAGGGTCTTGGTGTGGAAACTGAGGCTCAGGAAGAAGTGATTTGCCAGAGGTCACAGAGCTGGGGGCCACAATTTTCCTTCCCCAGTCCATCCTAGTTGGCACTCCTATGAGCTCTTCAGAGGGGGACCTGGGTCTTGTTCACTTGGGTCTTGCTCACCTAGGTCTTACCCACCTGTGTGTGACCTTGGTGGCCCACACCCAGGTCAGTGACAGCCATAGATGGGTGGAAGGGGGTGGTCCTGGCATGGCCATTGTGGGAACAGTGAGTTTTCTGCCTGCAAATGGCCATACCTCCTGATTTCTCCTTTGTCTCTCTGGGCAGCACCCCAGCTATCTACTGACAATGGTCAGGGTTTCCTTTGTCATGACTTCTGGACACTTGCTGCCCAGAATTCACTAGCCCAGCCTTTTGGAAGTATCTCTTGCCCCCGAATCAGCTGTTCCAAGTTCAGACAACTCTGACCCATGGGAAGGCTTTTCATATGGTGAGGCTGAGCCTGAGCAGATGATGGTACTAAACTTTCAGTGTAATCTCACCTTTGTGCCTGGACAGAAAGGCAGCCACTCCCCAGGAGGGGCCAGTTGTGCGGCCCCAACGATAATTCCTGCTGACAGTATTTTTGGGGACTAGACCATGTAGGGGTGACATGCATGCTGGCTGAGGGGCCTGTGGCTGCTAATAAGGGGTGGGGGCCCACAAGGATTCTCCTTGAGGCACATTCCATGGTTCTGTCTTGTGATTTATGCATCTCTTGTGTTTTAAGGTGGTTCTGGATTCTGACACGACCTTGCTTCAAAGTAGATTTAATTTCCTTGGGGATTCGAAGCTCCCTCACCGGCAGCATCTGCCCAGAATCTTGTTCTCCTCATCCTTGGTGTACAAACAGAACAAGGGGCAGAGACAGAGGCCGTCTTGGAAAGTGCAGGCAGTGGCTTTAGGCCCCACTTCACCTTCCTCAATTTAAGGATGGAGAATCCCATGTCCCAAAAGGTTGAACAACTAGCCCTGGAGCCCAGCTGCTCAGGTCTCCTCATCCCCAGGCAAGAAGCAGTCCAAGAGTTGGACCGGGAAGGAGGACCTCTTTGGCTCTGATCATTGAGAGTCCGAGCTTTGCAAAGGGGCGTGGGGGTTACCTGCGGGCTCGTTTCCCCCTTCTCGCGCAAATACCCCAGGGAACACCCGAACAGAGCTTCAGCTCCGGGCGCGCGGCCAGGTGTCCCCTGTGGCCCCAGCCTAGGCGTCCCGGATTCCAACCCTGCCCCCGTCCCCGGCCTTCTAGCTCCAGTGCCGCCAACACCCTGCTCCCGGCCCCCAACGTCTCCCCCCTTCACCACCCACCCCAACGTCAGTCTTGTCCTGGGCCACCAGTGCACCCCCCCGCACGCGTCTTGGTCCCCGCCGCTCGGGCTCGGCCTCTCGGCTGCTCTGCTCCCACCCGCGTTCTCCGGCTCTCCCCTTCCCACCAAGGAGGGTCCGCCCGAAGCCCCGCCCTGCCCCGCCTCCGAAGCGGCGCCCCGGGCCCCGAGTGGCCGGGTGGAGGCGCGGGCGGGGCTCGGCACAGCTCGGGTTTCGGCCCCGCCCCCGGCCGGCGTTCCCCCGGGC
>NW_006921806.1:308774-375773 GCF_000298275.1 Orycteropus afer afer | reverse complement strand
GGAGCCGGGGGGAGCGAGATGGTCAGCCGCCGCGGCGCAGCAAGATGCTGGATGGGCCCCTCCTGGCGCGCTGGCTCTCCGCGTCCTTCGCGCTGACGCTGCTACTCGCCACGCTGCGCCCCTCGGCCGCCTACTTCGGGTAGGTGCCCCTTTGCAGCCCGGGCTAGGGGCGGGCGCGCCGCGGGGCTGCCGGCGCCTGCGAGCCTGGGGGCAGCGGCAGGGCCAGGTGCCCAGGGCCGGGACTCGCCTGGGGCCGCCAGGATTGCTTGGAGCTGTTTGTTTGCGGCGCGCGCGTCGGTCATTCCGCGGGTTGGTGTTCCCGTGGCTCAGCCAGGGTGGGGGGATCGGCGTCCACGCCAAGTTTGCGCGGGGCTGCGATCCTCAGTGACCATGGAGTCGTTGTCGCCGTGCGCGGGACTCCCTGTTGCTCAGGACAAGGACGGGTCCAGGCTCCCATAGGCCGCCTACTCTTGCCAAACGGCTCGAGCCTCCTCGGCCCCTGCACACCCCTCTGGAAGCTTCCCCCTCCTTTCTCTCCTTGAGAAGTTAATTTCACAACAACAAAAAAAAATACGTACAAAATCCAGATGTTCCTTGCGCTAAGCCCCAAAGGAAAAAAAGAAAAAGAAACTCCAAGCTGGAGGAATTTATTTTTCTTGTGCTTTGCTTCTGACGCCGCCCCCGGCCCGCGGGAGCGCTTCTGTCGGATCAGTCCCTATCACGCGTCTGGCAGTGTAGTCCTCAGGGCCCGGTGCCCGGCTGAGGCCGTGGCAAAGCCACCGCCTCCCTGCTGTCTCGCGGGGCCGCTTCCCGCGGTCCCATTTCTTCTGCAACAGCAGTTTGCGGCCGACTGTGGTTTTGGCGCGTCTCTCTTCGCCTTTCCTTCCCTCCCTCCACCCTCCCTCTCTCCCAGATCAGGATGTCTGCGCCTAACAACTTTTAGGGATCCTTGCAGCGCTTTGCACGCCGAAGTCCAGAGTGGCACCAAGGCAGGAGGCTGGCTTTCCCTACCCTACAATACCTCCTGCCTCGTGGCGCTGCCCCGGGGAGCCGTTGCCCCGGGGAGCTGAACTAGGAGCCGAGGCCACCCTCTCCTTGTACGTCCAAGCCCTTGTCCTGGGCGTCCTGCGGTCCGGCGGCCGGCGCTCCCTAGCCGCCGCCCTCCGCCTGTCACCTGTTCCTCGGCCCTGGCCCCGGGCGCCCGCGCTCAGCAGCCTGGCCGGCAGAGGGCCCCGTTGGTCCAGGAATCTGGCCCCGGCCTGGGCAGGGAGAGGACGACTGGGCCGAGAAGCCCTGCAGGTGTATCCTGTTCTCAAAGAAAATAAAATATTTTCATGGGAAACTTTCCTTTTGTGTTTTTCTTTCTCCCCCTTTCTTCTCCTTCTGTTCCTTTCTCCTGGGTTGTCTTCCAGGGTCAGCTCCGTGTTTCCTTTCCTTGGAACTCCTATTTTGAACCCTCTACTGGCTCCTGGACCTAGGCCCACTGTGTGCAAGGCCTTTAGGGACCTGCTGTGAGAAGGGCCAGCAATTCTCCAGAGATGCTCTAGGAGGCCCTCGGTATACCTCTATGGTCAGGTCAGAGGATGGGCGCTCTGGCTACAGGTCCAGACTGAATCGCAGAGCGGTCTCTTCGTCCAGCTGTGCCTTTTCCATTTCCCAGGCTCCAGCACACTGGACTGCTCCCCAGCTCACGTACACTCTGGTTTGTCTGCACCAGGGCTTTGCTCAGTGGCTTTCTCTGCCTACAGTCTCCCTGCTGTTGGCCCCGCTCCCCATATAAGTCTGGGCTGGTGGGCCTTCTGGAGGTCTGGGTCCAGCTCAGTGCTGCCAACCACACAGACAGCACTCCTCTTTCTCCCACCTCCCCCTATGCTTTTTCCTTCTAGGGGTTACTGTGTTCTGTGTTATTTTGGACATATGTATGTGTATGTTTAGCTCCATAGCAGGAAACAAACCCTGTTTTGCAGCTAGTAAGAGCTTCAGAGTTTTTGGTGGCTGTTCCAGTCAGCCCTCTGACTCCTGCTTTCTGGCCCCCCAGGACCCATCAGGGGAGGCTCCTTTGAGCCCTGGCCTGTGAACATGGCCCTCTCACGGCTATATAGGGCAGGAACAAACAGGAGTCAGGCATGTTGCTCTGGGGGACTGCAGGATGGAGAGTGGGACCTCCCCAAACTAGGAGATAGGAGCAGGAAGGATGCTTTCTGTAAGAGCAGGCCAAGTGCCAACTGGACAGTGGAGGCAGGGGCCAAATGAGCTCGAGAGAGGACCTCAGGCCAGTGTGTGCCTGGCCATGCCTGGGGAACATTGGCAGGATGGGTCAGGGAGGGGAAGAGGGGCAAGACACTCCATGACTATGACCTTCTGTTGCAGTTAAGGGACTTTATTAGGGAGAACTAGGAGATCTGACCCAGCAAAGCTGGAGGGGCAAGGGGGCAGGGGCACTCTATGTGCGGGTCTTTTGGGACATTGAGGCACTATAGATTCTCTTCTGGAGCCCAAGAGTATAGAAGGAGTAAGAGGAGGGGGCTTTATCCGGGCCTCTTCTTTCCCTTCCCCCCTCAGAAAGCTCTGCCTGGCACGGAGGCTCCCAGGCAAGAACGCAGCTCCAGTTACAGCCCAGAAACCCAGCAAGGCTGGCCTGGGGGAGGCGTCACGTGGCCAAGTGCGTCCTCCCAGTCCCCTCCCCCAGCCTGCAACCCTACCCGAAGCTGCCCTGCTCCTCCTGCCCTCTTCTGCAGCCTTCAGCCACCAGGCCAGACCCCTTCAGGCCTGCCTGCCTCTGGCAAGGGGGCTCACATCTCTTCCTCCCTGTGGCAGGCTCTAGTGCCTCCTTGGCTTGAGTACATCTTGGCTTGATTAGCAGGTGGTGTTTCCATCTGGTTCTTCTGAGGACTGCTGCAATGTCTGTGCTCAAGCGGCCTTAGCTGGTTTGGCCTGATGCCCTTCTTTGGTGGAGGGATGGGGCTGAGCCTTGAGCAGAAGGGCTGGCCCAGGGTCACGTGGCAAGTTTGGGATACAGACTTGTACTCAGATTTGCTGCATCCCTTCATAGAGGCTGAGGATAGTGAACCTGGGTGGGTTGACAACTTTAGTTTGCCCTCTGTTGGCAAGGGCTTATACCCACATGGCCCTTGGGGTAATGTTTAAGATGGGTGATATGGCGGGCCTAGAAGGCTGTGTGCATGAATTGTGGAGCAAATGTGGGGAATTGTTCCCTGGCTGGGCCAGCTTGGTCCAGACCCTTGGGCATGCCGCCTATACATTCCCCACAGATGTGGAGTCAGAACTGGGGGTGGATCTGGAGTCTGGTTGGGATTCATTTTGGGGCAGCTGGCCTCACCTTGGCCCTCCACTCTATAGTGGGGCTAGGCACCCAGGAAAGGGCTGAGTGAAGTCTGTGGCAGAGATCCCTAGAACTTTGCTGTCCTTTTCTTAGAGAGCCCTTGGAGGCTGCCAGCTCCAGCAAGGTCCTCTGGGAGGCAGGCAAGAGGAAGCTGGCCGAGCTGCCTCACAGGGCTGTCTGGACAAAGTAATGGCCCGAGGCCTCTAGCTGAGGAGGAAAGTGTCCTGAGCTGGGAGGCTCTCCTTCTTCTGTTAGCCTTGTGTACTCTGCCTTGATCAAGAAATCTCTGTGGGCTATTTGAGGCCAGGCCCTGCTGTGTGTGGACTGCTCGTGCTCTGTAGGCTGGTCCTCTGGTATGTCTGTTTATACACAGGAGGAGGAAGAATCCAGCATGTGGGGCCACAACCATGGCCCAGAGCTAGAGGCTGCCAGTAATGTGTGGTAGGAAGGCCCCTGGGAGGCCATCAGTGGCAATCATGGCCCAGTGGGCTACCTGCTCTGCATCATGTGGGTTAAGTGCCAGGTAGGCCTTAGAACCTGGTCTCATTTTTGTTATTGTGATGCAGTTCTCATACCATAAAGCTTACCCTTTTCAAGTGTACAATTTGGTGGTTTCCAACATTTTCACAAGACTATGCAATCAACCATGATCTAATTCTAGAACATTTTCATCAACACAAAAGGAAACTATTTACCCATTACAGTCATCCCAATTTTCCCTTCTCCTCAGCCCTGAAAACCACTGATCTGTTTATGTCTTTATGGTTTGTCTATTCTAGACATTTCATATAAATGGAATCATTTGATATGTGGCCTTTTATGACTGCCTTACAGGGTTGCAAGGAGCTCTGGTGGCATAGTGCCTAAGGCATTTGACTGCTAACCAGAAGGTTGATGGTTCAAACCCATCATCCACTTCGCGGAAGGAAGACCGGGCAATCTACTTCTGTAAAGATTTACTGCCTTGGAAGCCCAAAGGGGGTTGCTATGAGTCAGAATCATATGATGGCAGAGTTTGGTTTGTTTTTTTGGTTACAGAGTTGCTATGAGTTGGAATCAACAAGATGACAGAGGGATTTTCTTTCATTCAACATTATGTTTTCAAGGTTCATCCATGTTATAGCATGTATCAGAACTTCATTCCTTTTTATGACTGAATAGCATTCCATTATATGGATACATCACTTTTTATCTATATGTTTATCATCAGTTCACAGAAGAAAACTTGGGCTGTTTTCAGTTTTTGGCTCTTGTTAGTAATGTTGCTATGTACGTTTGTGTCTAAGTTTTTTGGGTAGAGTTCTAGGAGTGGAATTGCTGGTTCATATGGTAGCTCTATGTTTAACTTTTTGAGAAAACACCAGACTGTTTTTTGCAAAGTTACACTATTTTGCAATCCTACCAGCAGTGTATGAGGATTTCAATTTTACCACATCCTTGTACACATTTCTTATTCATCTTTCTGATCATAGCTATCCTAGTGGTGGTGAAGTGGTATCTCATTGTGGTTTTGATCTCTATTTCCCTGATGGCTCATGATGTTGAGCATCTTTTCATGTGCTTGTTGGCCATCTGTTGACCTTTTCTAGAGAAATATCTGTTTAAATACATTGCCCATTTTTCTAACTGGGTTATCTGTCTTTTGTTACTGAGTTGTGTAAACTCTATATAGAATACAGGATATATTCTCTGACTAAGGAGACCCCATCTCCTGACCAGTACATCAGTGCTTGCTCTCACTGCTGTATACAGGGGTGTCCCAGCCCTGCTAGCCTCTGGGGAGCATGAATCTTCCCTGAAGCCACCTCTGTATGCTGGCTGGCTTGGTGGGGGGTAGTCAGTGTGAAAGCTACTGTCACTGTCATTAGTGTCTATCACAGGGGCTCCCTAGAGTAGCAGCCATATGGAAGTGTGATATTCCCTATGGGTGAGCATATTAGGCCCCCAAAGTCAGTAGGTAAGCTGACTAGTTGACTACCCCACTCTCACTGAGAGATCAAGTACAGCCCCCTGCATCCCTGTGCACAAGCTTGAGGCCCTAGGCATGTGACCACCAGTCCTTCCCCGCCCCCCCCCCATGAGGCCATGTGTACAGACTGTTGGCTGCTTGGAAGGGGCTGCTTGTCTGTCTCCTGGTGGGGAGTGGAGAAGGAGTAAAGATTTCCCAGGTGGCAGGAGAAGCTTGCCACATGGTGCAGAGTAATGAGGCTCCACAGTGGGGTCAGTAGGTGGGCAAGGGAGAGCATGAAAGATTGTTGGATAGACCCTAATCCCTGACTTTGGGTGGGGCAGGCAGGGCGCTGGCCTCCCCATGGTTGTTGGGAAGCTACAGAGGACTCCTTAGGGGGCAGGTGTTAGGGCCAGGATGACCCAGAGCAGGGAGGGGTGAGAGTGTCTAAGAAGAGATGGGGGACAGAGATGGGTTAGATAAGGGGCTGATGGAAGTGCCTGACCCCAGGTCCACTTCCTTGATGGGGGGCCTGGGTGGACAGGAGTTTGGTAAGACAGATGAGCTTGCTGGAGAAGAGCAGCTCACGTTCTGCTTTGGGGTAACAGCTCCAGTTCTGAGAAGGACCCACCCATAGAGACTCAGCCCAAGAAAGGCCTAGGGAGTGCTGAGAGCAGGGGATCAAGAGGGAAAAGGCAGTGTTCAGGAGATGGATCTTCCCCATGGTGTCCAGGCCCCCAAGAGAGCTGGAGGGAGACCCCAGTGGGCTGAGGGGCAAAGGGACTTTGTTTTAAAATCCAGAAAGTGCCAGTCAGGGGACTGGGTGGGGTCTACCCCAGTTCTGATCACCATGGTCCCTGGTGTCCTGGCTGAGGAAGGATACTTTTCTTCTAGGACTCACAGGACCCTATAGCCAGCCAGTGGATGGGATGCACTACTCAGATCAGGGGCCTGGACTTCCTGGCCAGTGAACTGTGAGTGGGCAGGCTGCAAGGTGTCCTTGGGCCAGTATCACACTCTCTGAAGAGGCTGCCAGGGCTTTTCAAAGGGCCTCTTTCCAGAGCCCCTCTCTTCCTATCCCCTCCAGTCAAGTCTGTTCTGGGGAGGCCCCAGACTGGCCCTCCCAACCACAGTTCTCTGTAAGGCACATGTGGTATCTCTCACAGGACTGGAGCTGCACTCTGCTTTTGTCCCCCAACACAGAGAATGAGGTAGAGTTGAGTGCAGGCAGGTGCATGGTGTCAGTCCAAGACCAAACCCTTGGGGTGGGGTCTTGGAGGTTGCCTCTACCGTTTGCTCATTCTGGGCCTTGAGGTAGGGGTATGTCCAGTTCACACAGGAGCAATGACTCTGTGAGGTGAGGGCTGGAACGACGACAACCTGGCTCCCTCAGCTGTGTGAACAGATGTCTTGCCCACAGCCGCCTGGGCTTCCTGTGCCGGCGGCCGTCTGCACAGGGAGACAGCTGGGCCTAATCTTGCCTCTGAGCCTGCTCTACCAGCTCTATCTTCCCACTAGTGTGGCTTGGGTCCTTGCCCTGGGCCAAGGCTTGACAGCAGAGACCCCGTGGGTAGTGGGCATCAGCAGGGGCACGGATGTTCCTCCCAGTGGCTTCCAGGGTGGGCTTCTAAGGGCAAGGGCACCCAGCTGTCCTCCGGCCCTGGCTCCAGGGGATTTAGCCTTACGATATATGAACACAATAGGAGAAGTGTGTGGATAATTTTTTTCTACTAGAAAAGAATGCACATACACAGATTCCTTCTGGGGAAGGTCCGGCTTGGTGGCTGCTGGAGCCCCAGGGGAGGGGAGATGGGCTGATAAAGGCTGCAGGCAGGCAGCAGGGCGGGCGGGTGGGCATGCAGGGAGGGAGCAGCAAGCATGGGTCCTCTTTCCTGGCTGCAGAAAGACGACACCTGTCGAGCAGGCCTCGCTCTCCACTGCTCCTTAATCCTTGGCCCACAGGGCACCCGGCTCCCTTTGTGCATTGTCACAGGTGGTGGGGGTGTTCCGCGGGTGCCCACCCTGGCTAAGCCTGGCAGGGAAGGCTCAGAAATAGACACAGCTGCGTGGGAAGGTAGACTTGATGTTCTCTCTGGAGGTGGATGGAGTGGGGAATGTACAGTGAAAGACCAGATTCCTGGTAGCTGTGCCGGAGGTCTGACCTTGTACAGGCTGGGACTGCCAGCATAAGAGGAGGCTGCCTGGGCCAGAGGGCGCTGTGCTGGGGAGCAAGGGGTTCTCCAGATGTCCGGTCTGGCCCTCACCAACTCCCAGGCCTCATCAGTCTTTGAGGCCTATTTTTGCTGTCACCTCTTCTAGGAAGCCCAACTTGATAGCCCTGAGCACAGTCACTCTTTACCCTGGTAGTTCAACTTGTGTGTGAGGGGCCATGGTACACACTGTGCTTTCTCCCTGAGCTGAGGCCTGTAGGTGATTCTGAGGTTTCTTCCTGAGCATGATTGTTGGGGGCCAGCTCTCATCCACAGTCCTGGCCACCCTTGCCTGCTGGGGCTACTGTGCCTCAGAGCTTTGCTCTGGCTAGGCAGTGGCTAGGGGATGACACAGTGTGGCTACTTTCCTCTCCTGTGGCCTTGATGACTGCTCACTGGACAGTGTACTGTGAAGCCATCAGTCTCCTACTTGGGGTGGGGGCCAAGTGAGCCTGGGTGGCAGCGTAGTGGTTTGTGGTGCCTGAGCCTGTGTGGATGGTTTACCTGCTGGGAGGACTCTGTGTGGTGTAGAGGGCTTCAGGGATGAATGGGATTGGAGCCTACCTCAGGCCCTGATGGCCTGGATTGTTGTGACAGAGTGGCTAATAGCTCAGGGGAGGAGCTCAGTGTGCAGATGGCAGGGCTGTGTTGGGGAGCTGCCTCCTGCCCTTGGCTGGGTTTGGTTAGGAATGGCTGCTCTGTGGGGCAAGGTCCCAGCAGGGTGATGTGGGGAGCAGAGAGTTGGCAAGGGCTTGGGGGCAAGCATGGGGGCTGCAGCTGGACATAGGGAGCTACAAATGGGGCCTAGGCTGTGAGCCTGGTGGGCTTTGAA
The DNA here is from genome assembly GCF_000298275.1 of Orycteropus afer afer. Taxonomy (NCBI): domain Eukaryota; kingdom Metazoa; phylum Chordata; class Mammalia; order Tubulidentata; family Orycteropodidae; genus Orycteropus; species Orycteropus afer. Next base: position 367,440 of record NW_006921806.1, on the reverse strand, counting down.
CCTGACCCATAGGTGTCCAGAGTGTGGCCAGAGGCTGGGCTCACCGATGATTAACCCATGCTTCCTGTGGGGTTAATCATTAAGGAACATCTGTTCCTTGGGGGCTGGCAGGCAGGTGGCTGAGCTTTGGCTTTCTCTGCGCTGGGCGGCGCCCTGGCCTTGCTGTCCCTGCCTGTGACCCTCAGGCGCCAGGGCTCAGCAGCACTCTTGGCCCCCCAGCCATGGTTCCTGGGCTGGGCGCTGGCCCCTGCCTGTTGGAGGAAATGCCGATGCTCAGCTGGCAGCTCCTCAACCGCGGGACCGGTATCCCGGACGAGGGAATGGAAAAAGTCAAACCTCAGGCTGCGCTTGTTTTTCTTAGTGATACCTGAGGTAGAGGAGCCAGGGGAAGTGGGCTGGAGATGTGGCCCACAGAGGAAAGGCGGCCAGAGGGATCACACAGCCAGAGTGCTGTGTCAGAGAGGCACACTGGGGCCTTGATCCAGCTCACTCTCAACAAGCATCGGCCCAGGTCATCCTGGGGTGGAGAGCAGGCTGGGCACTGGGTGCTCCTAACTCTCCTTGTTCACCCTGGCAGGAATGAAGTCAAGGAGGCTGTGTCTGGGGGATGATTCCATGGGGGCCAGAGGACAAAGACACCTCAGTCTGAGTTGGGTCATATGTCTCCTTCCTGGGTCACTGCCCATGCAATTGGGACCCTTTCTCTGCCCAGCATACCACATTGGGTCTGTGACCTCCCTATGGATGGCTGAGGTTGCTGTGGTCATTGGGGCTCACCCAGCCTGCAGAGTATACCAGGGCTGGGTCCCCTACTAAGATGGGATGATAGTGAGGTAGGAACTGGGGCTGCCCACACAGGGCCTAAAGGAAGTTTCAGTGCCTACTGTGGGGTCGGTGGGCTCTAGTCCTATTCTGGAAGATGGCACTGGTCAGCTGGCAGCCCTCAAGGTCTCTCTGGGCCCAGAAGGTCCTGTGTGTCCACATATACAGTGGGTAGGTAGGGTCTTCTTTGAACTGTGGGAGCTTACTTGGAGGGGACATGCTGTGGCTTTCCTCTGTGATGGTGGAGGAGTTGGCCAGCACAGTTGAGGATGGGTATCTGCCCAATGACTCTGCCATCCAGCTGACTTCCAGGGGTCCAGGCATCCCCTAGCTGGGCAGTGAGAAGAAGGCTGGGTGGCATTCTAGCAGGTGATAAGTTGAGGATGGGTGTTTTCCCAGTGACTCTCCCACCCAACTGAACTTCCAGGGGTCCAGGCCTCCCCTAGCTGGGCAGTGAGAGGAAGGCTGGGTGGCATTCTAGCAGGTGATAGTCATCAGAGCTGCCTGCTTGGCCTAAACTGGACGTTTTCTTTGTGTTGTCTCTGTGTACTCACTGCCCCTGTGGAGGGCCCCATTATGGACAAAGCTGGTCAGTGATAGAGCTGGGGCTGCCTGGACAACTCTGTGCATCTGTGTCCCAGAAGAGAGGTTGGAGGCTCTCAAGACATGACAACTTCCAGAAAGTCATGCTCCAGCAAGCCAGTGCTGCCCTCACACAGGTGACCTGCCTCAAAGTACCACCTAACCCTTCTGGTCTGGGCAGGGATGCCCACTGTGCCCTGCTTATGTGGCATTCACCCTCTGGTGTGTATGCCCTGCATGGTAGTGGGCTGTGTGTCCTTGGCCCCTTCCTCTGCACGTTTGTGGCCTGGGAGCTTGGGGCTCTTGGTTGGCCAGCATCCATGCTCTTGAGAAAGCCTTGTTATCATTCTCAGCCAGCTTAATGCTTACCTGTGTTGGAGGAAGATGAGGATGAACTGGGCTAAATTGAGGGCCACAGGGAAGACACAGGGTTAATTTTAAAACCAGTTTCTCAGGGTTGGAATTTATTTTGATTTTGTTGCATACAGAAATTAAATGCCGTCTGGTGGGGCTGAGGTTTCTTTGGCAAGGAACTATGGCTTCTGAAACGCCAGCCTTCTCCCTTGGTCCCACCCTAGGCTCTCAGCTCCAGACACTGGGAAGCGACTGGTGGCAGAGGTGGCTGTTTGGGTGGCCTGGGCCAGTCAGCAGGAGGGAAGACTGTTGACTGTTGAGGGTGAGTGCTGGGGTCCACTCTTCACAGGGGTTGCTTACAGTGGGTAGCTGAGGTGCCATCAGAGCCCCTGCCTGTGAGTGGAGGGGTGCTGGGTCAAGACTGACCAGAGGATAAGAAGACTCGAAGTAGGGGAGGTCTCAGACCTAGTACTAGTGTCCCTGCCCATAATAAATGACAGAGAGCAGAGCTATGGGGGCTGGGCTCTTCTTGCTGCCACCTAGGCCCCTCGAGGACAAGAACTCCACCCTACAAATGAGCTTCTGTCCTTCTGGAGCTATTTACCCCTAAGGCTCTGCCCTGCTCTTGTTTGAGGCCAGGGTCCCAAGTGCTAGATCCAGCCACATGCCAGAGGTGAGGCTGGAGACCTTTGGGACCTTCAGGGCCTCTGCAGCCCATTCAGCACAGAAGTGGCCCTACCAGGCTGAGTTCCAGAGCTCTGGTTTTTGCAGAGAGCCTGCTGAGCAGCCCAGGCCTGCATGAGCTGAGAGAGCAGAGGCTGAGCAGTAAAGAAAAGAGTTGTTGTGTGATAAGATGCTGGGCTTCATCTGTCCTCTGGCCAAGGGGCTGAGGGTGGGCCTTCCAGGGCTGGCAGGCACTGTTTGGCACTTGAGGAATATTTCAGGAAAGGCAGGAAGGAATTCCAAAACAAGGGCACTTACGGAGGATGGGATGTGGGCCAAGGGAAGGATCCTTGGGAGGAGGTAGTTTTGTAGGTCGATGGTGCAGGTAGGACAGAGTGTGTGGCTGAGAAGTGAGTAACATGGGTGGGACATCTGTGCCCACCTGTCTTGCCTCACATGCCAGGCTCTAGTGAGCCGATGGGTTGTAGCTGACCCCACACTGGCCTTTAGCCTCATCTGTTCTAGGGAGTTGTCAAAGGCATGGTCAGACAACCAGACTGTGTGGAAGCACACAGTTTCTGGGACCAGTCTGAGCAAACCTATTCTAGGCCCTCCTGTGTGGAGCCAGCCCAAGGTCTCTGCCTCTCCAACCAGGTTTCGTAAAGGGAGGCTTGCTCCTGATGACTATTCGTTTGCCTCCTGAGGTCCCTGAGGGAGGGGCTGCTTTAAACCTAGCCCTCATTGAAGAGTGCACCAGGGTAGGGTGTACCTTTTATGCCAGCCTTCCCCCACTGACTTTGAGGCTAGTGCTGTCCAGTGGAACATTGTGCAGTGATGGAAATGTTCTGTCTGTGCTTCTCAGTGTGGCAGCCACTGGCCATGTGTTTACTTCTATAACTTCTTCCTTGTTTTTAGCTGATCTGTATCTTTCTGCATGTATCCACAGCTTGAGTAATAAAGAGGTTGGTGCCTGACTGGTGACTTTGCTGAGGAGATGGGCATCATGGTGGAAGGGGGTATCTTCGTTCTCTAGTGTGCTTTATCAGAAATGCCACAAGTGGATGGCTTTGACAAATAGGAATTTATTCTCTTACAGTTTAGGAGGCTAGGAGTCCACATTCAGAGTGCCAGCTCTAGGGACTGGGTAAAGGCCCCTCAAACTTGAGCTTTAGCTCTGCCTTTTGCTCCAGGCCCACTGGAGCTGAGGCTTTTTCTGACTCACACAGCTGCTGGCTACTGAGGCTGATGAACCCAAGTTCAATAAGTAAAATGGCACAATCCCAAGATCAGCAAGTAACATGGCACACCACTGGTTCGAGTCTAGGAACGATCCCAAGATTGGCAGGCAACATGGCAGGCCAAGACTCAGCCAAATGCAGAGCCCAGATGTGCCAAAAAGCTAGAGAACTTTTCCAAAGCTTCTCCTTATGTACTGAAAGCAGGCCATACTCCAAAAGCAAGTCCCTTTCCACTGATTAATAGCTCATAGCAGTATCCACCACGGAGGTGGTTACAGTCTCATCATGGAGAATAACTACATCCAACTGCCAAGCCACTCAGAACCACAGCCCAGCCAGATTGACACACAAGTTAACTACTATAGTCGGCAACCATCAAAATGTTCAGAGGGAGCTGGCCTTGAGCCTTGCTCAGACCATGGGAGGAGCAGCAGCCGGCCAAGAGGCTGTTTTTAAGTTTGAGGGCCTAGTTCCAGTCTTGCCTTTGCCTTTTATGAGATGTATAACTTTGGCCAACTTATTTAAGTCCTCTGAGCCTCCATTTCCTACCTATGTTGTTGTTAGGTGCTGTCGAGTTGCTTCTGACTCATAGCGACCCTATGCACAGCAGAACGAAACACTGCCCCATCCCACGCCAGCTCTATGATCCTTGCTATACTTGAGCCCGTTGCCGCAGCCATTGTGTCAATCCACCTTGTTGAGGGCCTTCCCCTCCTTTGTCAATCATCCACCTTACAAAGCATGACATCCTTCTCCAGGGAATGGTCCCTTCTGACAACATGACTAAAGCAGGTGAGACAAAGTCTGGCCATTCTTGCCTCCAAGGAGCATTCCATCTGCTTCTTCCAGGATAGATTTGTTAGATCTTTCAGCAGTCCGTGGTACTCTAAGCATTCTTTGCCAGCACCACACCTCAAAAGCATCAATTCTTTTTGGTCTTCCTTATTCATTGTCCAGCTCTCACATATGTATGAGGCAACTGAAAATACCATGGCTTGTGTCAGGTGCACCTTAGTCCTCAAGGAGATATTTTTGCACTTCAGCACTTGAAACAGGTCCTTTGCAGCCAGTTTGCCCAGTGCTATACATCATCTGATGTCCTGACTTCCGCTTCCATTGGCATCAATTGTAGAACCAAGCAATGTGAAGTCTTTGAGAACTTCAATCTTTTCTCCATTTATCATGATACTGCTTATAGGTCCAGTTTTTCCTATCTGTATTCTGGAGCTAATATACTTCACAAGGTTGTTGGAGATTACATGAAAATATATATGAACATTGCTTGCATATGGACTTCCTATTTCCAGTGTGGGTCACAGTGTGGACCCATTTAGGTCAATTCACTTGCTGAAAACAACTAGAAGTGAGTTTATAAAAGATAGTTAATTTCAAAAGAGTCAAAGAGCTAGTACAATGAAGGGATAACAGGAACACAGAGAAAGAAATGATCATGGAAATAGCTTTTTCTGTACCAAATAAAGAAATATGAATTTTTGTTTTGGTGGTGTCACAGTTGAGAGAGACAGAGCAAAGCACAGGGCTTGCACCTGGTAGGAAATCTCAAGGAGACCCTCTCCACAGCATTTGGGGTCCCAAAAGGTCACAGCCACAGGGGTCCTCCAGGAAGCAGAGACAGCTAGCCCTGTGCACAGGGATAGTCTGGGTTCAAACCCCTGCATGGTCCAGACCTTCAGCTTTGCACTTAGTCTCAGTGGTTGGGACTGGAAGTACCTGTAGGAGCTTGGCTTGAGTACACATAAAGAAATCCTTTTTTTAAAGTCTGTATTAGTTTCCTGGGGCTGCCACAACAAATTACCACAAACTTGGTGGTTTGAAAAACAGAAATTTATTATTTCACTGTTCTGGAGGCTAAAAGTCTGAAATCAAGTGTTGGCAGAGCCATGCTCCCTTTGAAGGCTGTGGAGGGGGATCATTCTTGTCTCTGTTTCAACTTCTGATGGCTCCAAGTGTTTTGTTGCTTATGGCTGCGTAACTTCTTCCCCTGCCTCCATCTTTATATGGCCATCTTCTCTTTGTTTCTGTTAGTCTTGTCCTTTTCTGTCTGTTATGAGGATACTTCTCGTTGGATTTAGGGCCAGCCCTACTCTAGGATAATCACATTTCAGGATCCTTATTTTAATTACTTCTTCAAAGACCTTTATTCCAACTGAGGTCGTATTCCGTGATTCTGGGTGGATATGAATATTTTGGGGATACTCTTCAGCCTATTATAGTACCTCTATCTTCTGCTTCAAATTATTCCTGCAAATAATTTCTTAAATACAATGACCAGTACATAGTCAGAGATAACTAGGCATGACAGAAATGAGACTGAGTGAGGACCTGCAGACATAATAGCAACAGACAATAAACAAAGCATTATACATTCAATAAAATAGTTCTGCTCATTATGTTTAAAAAAGTGAGATAAGCTTGAGAGATCTGTTAACTAAAACACCCCAAAACTGACCTAGCAAGTCTGGAAAAACAAAATAGAACCATGCATTTTTTTTTTTTCAAATAATAGACTTATTAAAAGGCAGATTAGAAAGCACTGAGAAAATTGGTGAACTGGATGATACATCAGAAGAAATTATCCAGAGTGGAGCATGGAAGGACAAATAGATAGGAAACATAGAGAGGTCCAGAAACCTAGATGTATGATGAAAAAATATAAAGAGTTTAACCAAAGCCCCAGAAGTAGAAGAGAGAACAGGAATGGGATGAGGTAATATCTGAAGAGAAAGGCTAAGAATTTTCTGGAAATGTTTAAAGCTATCAAGAAGAATTAAGAGACCCAGTATCTCCCCAAGCAAAAAATAAAAATGAATCCATTCCAGAACATATCAATTTAGACCTGCAAAACACCAAAGCAAAAGTCTTAAAAGCAGTTGGAACGGAAAAATAGAGACTACCTTTAAAGGTGGGTGAGGCTGACAGCTGACTTCAGAATGGTAACAGTGAAGCCAGAAGACAATGGAATGACACAGTTAATGTAGGGAGGAAAATAACTGGCAGCTGAGAGTTCAACATTCAGCAAACAGTTTTCTAAAATGAAGTTGAAATAAAGATATTTTCAGATAAAATATTCCAAGATGCAGGCAGAATGTAGAGTGGTGAAAATGCTCATTATAGGAACACTGTATGAAACAACCTCTTGTGGCTCCTTACTATAGAGTTAAAATATATTCCATGGCATAGAATTTGGAAGGAGCCAGATGGAGTTGTGTCTTTAAGTACTTACATTACCCAGAAAGAAAGCATTGGCCAATAGTTGACTTGGAAAAGTTACAGATTCATACTGAAATTTTGAAAATAACTATGTAAGTAATAGAAAAGACAAGAAATCTTCAAATTAACAGAAGAAAAAAATGAATAATAACAAATTCCAAAAGGAAAGAAGAAAGAACAAAAAAAGAAACAGGACATTTCTGACCAATAGAAAGTATAAAAAAGTGATTAACAGAAACCACAGCATCACTGACAGCAATTAAAAGTGGACTTAATATTGTAGCAGAAACATTGTTTCACATCCTACTTTGGTGAGTAGTGACTGGGATCTTAAGAGCTTGCAAGTAGCCATCTAGATGTAACGATGGGTCTCTCCTCATCCAGAGCAAAGAAGAATGAAGAAAACCAAAGGCACATGGAAACAATTAGTCCAAGCGACTGGTACACCATGTGATCCTCAAAGTGTATGACTATGACACCAGAAGAAGTAGATGGTGCCTGGCTGCCACTGTCAACCACTTGGAGTGGCTTCTATGTAGGAGATCCTAGATAGAGTGGGAGAACAATGTGGAACAAATCTCAAAAAAAAATAAAGAAAAAAAAAAAAAGGACCAGGTTTGCTGGTCTGATAGAGCCTGGTGAAACCCTTGAGACTTTGACCCCTAGCTGCCTTTCAGGTCTGGAATTAAACCCACTCCTGTGGCTTCCAGCCACACAAAAGACAGGCATATGAGCTGAACATTTATATTAGGTAGACACACTCCTTGGAGCGATCAATCATGGGAGAATAGAAGGGATATGTATGCACAGGGAGACAGCTCAGGGGCCAGGAGTGCATGGGAGGGAAGGACACAGGGAAGAGGTAAATATGGGAAGGAATTGGGAAGAGAGCTGTTGCATTGTGGGAAATTGTAGTCAATGTCATGAGACAAAGTGCATGTGAGCTGCTGTATGGAAAGTGAATTTGCTCTGTAAACTCTCACCCAAATCACCAAAAAAAAAAAAAAAAAAAAAGAAAAGTGGACTTAATGTTGTAGGTCAAAGATTATGATTATAGTTTGATTTGTAAAAATCTAATTATTAGCTATGTTTAAGAGACAACACATAAAATTTAAGGATATAGAAAGTAAAAGGAGAAAAGGACAACATGTAACTATTGGTCAATAGGCCTTAAACAAAAAATGTTGCTGGAGAGCAGAAAGTCATGCTATTGTGAGAGGCTCCAACTGACAACTGGACTGTAGCTGAGGCTGGGCTTTTGTGTTGACTACAACAGTGGTGTTGAGAGCCTTTAATGCCTGCTTGAGAAAAGAAGAAAAGCTAAAAATCATGGAGCAAACATTCATCTTAGAAGCTAGGAAAAGAACAGCAAGATAAACCTAATGAAAGAAGGAAAAACATAGAGTATTAATGAAATAAAAAAAATTAATGAAATAAAAGAAACCTTGCAATAGAGAAAAGCAAATCGCTCTCTTGAAAGAAAGGACTTGTAATATATCTGAGACTAATGAAGTAAAAGAAAAGGCTCAAATTATTAACATTCCCTCCAAAGGGGATGTCACTACAGATTCTACAAATTAACATAAGAGAATATTATAAACAATTTTATGCCAATAAATTTGGGTATTTAGATGAAATGGAGAAAACCAGAAAAATAACTGAAGAAACAATCCAAGATGAAGACCAGGCCCTGGACAGGTAGGCGGACACATGGCTCAGGCTTCTAGGGTGGCTTTATTTAATGCTGGGCCATGGATATGTGGCGAAGTGAGCAGAGCAGTTAGGAACAACTAAGGGAGATGAACTTGTCTGTCAGTTTGTCATCCTGTGGTGGCTTGCATGTTGCTGTGAGGCTGGAGGCTATGCTATCGGTATTGCAAAATACCAGCAGGGTCACCCATGGTTTCAGCAGAGTTTCTGGACTAAGAGAGACTCGGAAGGAGGAAGAGGCCATCCATTTCTCAAAGAATTGGCCAGTGAAAACTTTATGAATAGCAGTGAAACACTGATATATTACTGGAAAACTTTATGAACAGTCTTGAAACATTGTCTGATACAGTGCTGGAAGATGAGCCCATCAGGTTGGAAGGCACTCAAAATGTGATTGGGGAAGAGCTAACTCCTCAGAGTAGAGACGACCTTAATGATATGGAAGGAGTGAAGCTTTTGGGACCTCCACTGGCTGATGTGGCATGACTCAAAATGAATAGAAACAGCTGCAAGCATCCATTAATAATCAGAACATGGAATGTATGAACTATGAATCTAGGAAAATTGGAAGTTGTCAAGAATGAAATGGACTGCACAAAGATCAATATCTTAGCCATTAGTGAGCTGAAATTTTGAATCAGACAACCATATGATCTACTATGCTGGGAATGATAAAGTAAAGAGGAATGGTGTGGCATTTATCGTCACAAAGACTGTTTCAAGATCTGTCCTGAAATACAGTGCTGTCAGTGATAGCATAATACCCATATGCCTCCAAGAAGACCAGTTAACACTACTGTTATTCAAATCTATGCACCAACCACCAAAGCCAAAGATGAGGAAACTGAAGATTTCTACCAACTTTTGCATTCTGAAATTGACCGAACATGCAATCAAGATGTGTTGATTATTACTGATGATTGGAATACAAAAGTTTGAAGCAAAGAAGAGTCACCAGTAGTTGGAAAATATGTCCTTGGTGACAGAAATAATGCTGGAGATCATATATAGAATTTTGTAAGACCAATGACTTATTCATTGCAAATACCTTTTTTCAACAACATAAACAATAGCTATTCATGTGGACTTCACCAGATGGAATATACAGGAATCAGATTGACTACATCTGTGGCAAGAAGTGATGGAGAAGCTCAGTATCTTCAGCCAAAACAAGGCCAGGAGCTGACTATGGAATAGACCATCAACTGCTCATATGCAAGTTGAAGTTGAAGTTGAAGGCAGTTAAAATGAGTCTACAAGAGCCAAAATATGACCTTGATAATATCCCTCCTGAATTTAGAGACCATCTAAAGAATAGATTTGATTCATTGAACACCAGGGACCAATAACAAGAGGAATTGTGGGATGACATCATGAACATCATCCATGAAGAAAACAAGGGGTCATTAAGAAGACAAGAAAGGAAGAACAGACCAAAATGGATGTCAGAAGAGACTCTGAAACTTGCCCTTGAGTGGAGAGTAGCTAAAACAATAGAGGAAGTGATAAAGTAAAAGAGCTGAACAGAAAACTTCGAAGAGCAGCTCAAGAAGACAAAGCCAATTATTATAATGAAATGTGCAAAGACCTGGAGTTAGAAAACCAAAAGGGAAGAACACACTTGGCATTTCTCAAGCTGAAAGAACTGACAAAAAAATTTAAACCTCGAGTTCCAGTATTGAAAGATTCTATGGGCAAAATATTGAATGATACAGGAAGCATCAAAAGAAGATGGAAGAAATACATAGAGTCACTGTACCAAAAAGAATTGGTGGATGTTCATCCATTTCAGGAGGTGACATATGATCAAGAACCAATGGTATTGAAGGAAGAATTTGAGGCTGCACTGGAAGAATTGACAAAGAACAAGGCTCCAGGAATTGATGGAATACCATTGAGATGTTTCAACAAACGGATGCCCTCCGGAGGCACTCACTTGTCTATGCCAAGAGATTTGGAAGACAGCTACCTGACCAACTGACTGGAAGAGATCCATATTTGTACCCATTCCCAAGAAAGGTGATCCCACAGAATGTGGAAATTATCAAATAATATCATTGATATCACACATAAGTAAAATCTTACTGAAGATAATTCAAAAATTCCTTATGGCTTAGCACGGAGTCCTTGTGTGGTGCAGTATATTGACAGAGAACTTCCAGAAATGCAAACTGGATTCAGAAGGGGACATGGAGCGAGGAATATCATAGCTGATGTCAGATGGGTCTTGGCTCAAAGCAAAGAATACCAGAAAGATGTTCACTTATGTTTTCTTGAGTATGCAAAATCATTTGATTGTGTGGATCATAAAAAATTATGAATACCATTGAGAAGAATGGGAATTTCTGAACACTTAATTGTACTCATGAAGAACCTGTACATAGATCAGGAGGCCATCATTCGAACAGAACAAGGGGATACTGCATGGTTTAAAATCATGAAGGGAGTTTGTCAGGGTTGTATCCTTTCGCTATACTTATTCAATTTGTTTTCTGAGCAAATAATCCAAGAAGCTGGATTATATGAAGAAGAACATGGCATCAGGATTGGAGGAAGACTCATTAACAACCTGTGATATGCAGATGACACAACTTTGCTTGCTGAAAGTGAGGATGACTTGAAGCACTTACTGATGAAGATTAAAGACAACAGTCCGCAATATAGGTCACACCTCAATATAAAGAAAACAAAAATCCTCACAACTGGTCCAATAAACAGCTTCATGGTGGATGGAGAAAAGATTGAAGTTGTCAAGGACTTCATATTACTTGATTTTACGGTCAACACAAATGGAAGCAGCAGTCAAGACATCAGATGACATATTGCATTGGGCATATCTTTTGCAAAAGACCTTTTACAAGTGCTGAAGAGCAAAGTTGTCTCCTTGAAGACTAAGGTGCACCTAACTCAAGCCATGCTGTTTTCAGTTGCCTCTTATGCATGTGAGAGCTGGACAATGAATAAGGAAGACCGAAGAAGAGTTGATGCTTTTGAGTTGTGATGTTGAATGGTAAGAGTACCATGTACTGCTAAAAGGACTAACAAATTTGTCCTGGAAGAAGTGCAGCCAGAGTGCTCCTTGGAAGCAAGAATGGCCAGACTTCGTCTCACCTACTTTCACCATGTTGTTAGGAGAAACCATTCCCTGGAGGAGAATATCATTCTTGGTAAAGTGGAGGCTCAATGAAGAAGGGGAAGGCCCTCAGCGAGATGGTTGACACAGTGGCTTCAAGTATTGCCCACAGGACTAGGCAGTGTTTTGTTCTGCTACACATAGGGTCTCTATGAGTCAGAGATGACTTGATGGCACCTAACAACAACAACAACAACAACAAGATATATAGAAATATTGACTCAAACACAAACCCATTGCCGTCAAGTTGATTCTGACTCATGGTGACACTGTAGGACAGAATATAACTACCCTGTAAAATTTCTGAGGCTATAAATCTTTATGGAAGTTAACTGCCACTACTTTCTTGTGCATAGTGGCTGTTGGGTTCAAACCACTGACCTTTTAGTTAGGAGCCATGTGCTTAACCAGCGCACCACCAGAGCTCCCTGTGAAATATTGACTAATACTATGTGTCGAGTCTGACTAAACAGCACGTAACAACAACAACATAGCAATTAAAGACATTGGGTCAATGGGAATGTAAAATGGTGCAGCCACTTTGGAAAATAGTCTGACAGTTCCTCACACCAAGAGTTCTTTATGGCTTAGCACGGAGTCCTTGTGTGGTGCAAATAGTTAAGCACCCGACTACTGGCTAAGAGGTTGGTGGTTTGAATCCATCCAGAGATGCTCAGAAGAAACGCCTGGTGATCTGCTTCTGAAAACCTTATGAAACATAGTTCTACTCTGAAAACATGGGGTCACAATGAGTCAGAATGGACTCAATGGGAACTAACAACAACAACAATAAAACAAACTGCCATCTCATAGTGACCCCCCATTGGGTTTCCAAGGCTATAAATCTTTACAGAAGTAAAGATTTGGTAACATTTGGTGTTTGGTAACATCGGGATTGTTCCATGGAGCAACTGATGGGTTTGAACCACTGACCTTCTGGTTAACAGCCAAATGCCTTACCCACTATGCCACAAGAGCTTCTTAACAATAACAGCATGACTTAGCAATTCCACTCCTAGTTATATACCTTAGAGAAACAAAAAAACATGTTCACACCAAAAACTTGTACATGAATGTTCATAGCAACATTATTCATAATAGCCAAAAAGTTGAAACAACCCAAATGTTCACCCCAAATGGATAAACAAAAGGTGATAGAGTCACATAGTGACTATTATTTGATCATAAAAAGGATTGAAATACTGATAAGTATAAGTACTACAGCATGGACGAACCTTGAAAGCATTATGTGGAGTAAAAGAAGCCAGTCACAAAGTCCACATATTGTATGATTCACAAAATGTTCAGAATAAGCACATTCGTAGAGACGGCAAATTGAGAGTGGTTGCTAAAGGTTAGGGGGAGGGGTAAGGAGAAGGTAGGTAGCTACAGGGTGTAGGATTTTTTCTGAGGTAATGAAAAAGTTATAGAATTGACTGTGATGATGGTAGCACATAACTGTGAATATAGTGAAAACCACTGAATTGTAAATTTTAAAAGCGTGACTTTAATAGTATGTGAATTATATCTCAATAAAGCTGTTAAAGGGAAAATAAAAGAAATTAGATCAGAAAGAAAATCTTCCCTCAAAAAAAGGTAAGGCTTAGATGGAAGTCAGTCAAGGAAGACATGATTCTAATCTTACACAAATTCTTCCAGGAAATTAAAACAACACCCCAAACCTCAAAACAGAACCCTTACGCAGGCACTAAAACTCGACAGGAAGAGCATGAGAGAAGAAAATTACAAATACAGATGTAAACATCCTAGACAAAATATCAAATTACATCCAGTAATGTAGAAAAAGGATAAAGTCCTTCATGACTGTTGTGGTTAAGTTTGTGTGTCAACTTGGCTGGGCCTGGTTGAGTGTCTGGGCAGCTGAATGTAGTTATTCTCCATGATGAGACTGGTAATCAACTCCATGGTGGAATCTACTGTGAGCAGCTGAGTAGCTGCCTTAAGGCTGTGGTCTGCTTCCTGTATACAAGGAGAAGCATTGGGGAATGGTCTCTAGTTTATGGCATGCTTGAACCCTGCAGGTAGTCATGTTCAGCAGCCTGCCATGTTCTGCCAATCTTGGGACTTTCAGTGAACTTGAATTAATGGTCTGCCGTTAATATTGGGACTGTGCCTTTTTACTTGTCAACTGTGGGTTTGTCAGTCTCAGCAGCTGTCTGAGTGAAGAAAAGCCTCTAGCTCCAGTGGGCCAGGAGCAGGAGGCAGAGCTGAAGCCCCAGGTTGAGGGGCTTTCACCCAGCCCCTGGAGCCTGACACTTTGAACTCAGACTTAAAGCCTCCAAACTGTAAGAGAATAAACTCCTGTTTGTTAAAGCTATCCCATTTGTGGTATATTCTTGTGAGGGGATCGCAGAACAATGACCAAGTAGGTTTTATTCCAGGAATGCAAAGTGTGGTTTAACATTAGAAAATCAGTTAGTATAATTCCTCGCCTTAGCAGATTAAAGGAGAAAACTCACATATTAAAAGATGCAGGAATGACATTTGATAAGTCACCATATTTGTAATTAAAAAAATCTTTTAGCAAACTAAGAATATAAAAAAATGTACTATAAACATCATGTTAAGGGTAAAATATTGAAAACTTCCCTGTTAAGATCAGGAATAAGACAGGATCCCTACTTTCACTTTTATATGTGTTGTAGTGCTGCCACAGACTCCTTACATTTTGTAAGGATGCTTATTTTGGAACATTTATTCTCCTACATCTTGTTTCTCTACTGTCCTTTAGGGTTGTCCTCATAGCCTGCATGGTCAAGTCTGGGTGGCAGAGAGATGTTTGGTTGTAGAAGGGAAATGAGCAAGGATGACAGACTCACTGTCCTGAGGCATCACCTGGGAGTGGTGCTCAGGACCCTTCCACAATTCAGTGGGTGAGGGCTTAGGCTTGTGGCCACACCTAATGGCAAGGGGAGCTCAGAGATGCAGTCTGACTGGGTAGTTCCATGCAAGCTGACAACTCCATCTCTGTGGAAGGAGGGAAGGGTGGATTTTGGGGGCAGATGGCAGATTCTGCAACATTGTACTGGTGGTCCTAACTACTGCAGTAAGGTAAGAAAAAGTGGTGGAATGTTTCAGAAGGAAGAAACTTAGGTCATAGTTTACAGATCAAATTCAGCAAGGTTGCTGAATATTAAGTAAAATATAGGACTCCATTGTATTTTTGTATCTCTATCAGCAACAGATAGAGAAAATGAAATTTTATATAGCTATTTTATCTTTGGGTGTTATTATAAATGGAACTCAACATTTATATACAATAAATATAAAAAATAGGTAAGATCTGTGGTGGAGGAACCCATAAAACTTCAGAGAATGACAGGAATTCCTAAATAAATGGAGAGAGATACTATGTTCACTGATTGAGAGATTCAATATTGTAAACAGGTCAGTTCACCACAGTCCCAATAAATACCCTGTCAAGTGTGTGTGTAATCTGATGAGTGAATTATAAAAAACACACACAAATGCAAAGAACCAAGACATTCTCAAAGAACCAGATGGAAGGAGTTCCTTCACCAAGAGTCATGGCTTATGATAAAGTTATAATAAATGTTGGGCTGGTCTTGGTCCAGGCTCCAAAGACCACCAGCATAGAGAGGAGGACTCAGAAATGAAACCATACACTCAAGGTGGTCTTGGTGATAAGGACGATGGATGTCCTTATGAACAATAGGCCCCCACCTAATGCCCTACACAGACATCACTTCTAGCAGGATAACACAACTAAGTGTGAAGGCAAAAATGGAAGAGCTTTTGGAAGGTAATGTAGAAAAGGGTTTTAATGACAGGAGAATGAGATAGAAAAAAGTATAGTGTATAAAGGCAATGATAGGAAATTAAGAGTTTTATCAGAAGACACCACTGAGAGAACAAAATGGCAGCCCACTGAGAAGAGAAAATGTCTGCACCATGTGTAACTGGCTGGAGGCTGTCTAGCTTGACCGTTGAGGCAGGTGGTGGTCCCTTGTGCTGGGGGTGGGGGTTCACAGTGCTCAGCTGTGAGGCTGTCTCTTGGGCTGGTGATAGTTATGAGAGTGTCTGTTTTATAATTGTTTATTATATTCTACATTGGTACTAAGCACTTTTCTTCACATTATATCTCTTAAAAATATTGACAATGAAATACTGAAAATTGTATCAAGCTATATTATTTCCTCTTGGAAAGGGGGACAGGGATTGGAGGGGCCAGCTGAAGGGGTAAGGGGGAACCTGGAACCACACACTCTGGTTTCTTTGCAGCACACAAATGGGCCCCTGCTGCTGTCTGTACCCTTCTGGCTCCATTAGCCATGTGTACCCTTGTACTGCTGTGCTGGCATTTTCTGGATCTGTGAGGGTGGGCATGTTGACAGCCACTACTGCAGCCCTCCTTCCCACCACCTCTGTGGACCATGGCCGGAGGCTTGTGTTCCTTAAGGGTCCTGCTGTACCCAGACCTCTGGCCACTCCCTTACTCCTCTGTCTGGGGTCAGACGCCCACTGTTGGGCAGCAGCAGCTGCATTGAGCCAGGGAGCAGATGCACTGGGCATAGCATGACCTGGGCAGCTGGGCGGTTGGGGGTGGTAGGGCCTGAGCTGTGCCAGTGCCTGGGATGCTTCCTGACTGAAAGGCTGAGGCCCAGAGTAGTACAAGACAGCTCTGTCCCTGAACTCCACTTAGAGCTCCATCTGTAATGGGGCCCATCTCTCTTTTCATCTCCCTGTGCCTAGATCAAAAATTCGTAGGAGATGGGCTCTGGCCCCAGGGCCAAGGTGGCAGAGAGAGCTAGGAAGGCCTCATACTATGTCACTGGCTTTGCATTTAATCTGCCATCATTGAATAGGTCGTCCATGCACAGGTACAATGAGGGAAGGCATGTGCTTTGTCTGCCTGGTTCTCACCACTGTCACTGTCATTGGTGTGCTCTTTCCGTAAATGTGTGCACATGCCGTCTCTTAGGTCACTCCCTGAGCCCCACCCAGTGAACGTGGTGATTGCATATTCATGCATGGAAGCCCTGTTCTTTTTTGTGTCTGCTACAGCTTCCATCAGATGCACAGACCCGACTTTCATAGATCCTCTCGTTTGTCTCCAGTATTTGTGTATAATAGCATATTGAAAACGTGTGAGCAATATTATGAAGTAACATGTTTGTGAGCTATATTTGTAGAGAACTGGTGAAGTAATTCATTTTTTAAAAAAATATATTGTTGTGTTTTAGGTGAAACTTTACTCAGCAAATTAGGTACCCATTTAACAATTTTGTACAGATGATTCCATGACATTGGTTACAATTTTCACAGTGTGTCACCATTCTCATCATTTTCATTCTGTTTGTTCTGTTTCCATTGATCTAGCCTCCCTTCCCCTCTTTGCCTTCTCATCTTTGGTAAATATTGACCATTTGGGCTCATATAACTGATTGTTTAAGGGAGCACATTACTTATGGATGATACTGTTTATTTTATAAGCTAATCTATTATTTGGCTGAAAGGTGACCTCTAGGCGTAGTTTCAGTGCCATGTTCAAAGGGTGTCTTATGGTGATAGTCTTCAGAGTTCCTTTAGTCTTATCTGTCCAGCAGATCTGGCCTTTTTTTTAGGAATTTGAATTTTGTTCTACATTTTTCTCCCATTGTATCTGGGACCTTCTGTTATATCCCTGGTGAGAACTGTCAGTGGTGGTATCCAGGAACCATCTAGTTCTAGTCTCAGGTTAGAAGAGGCTGTGGTTCATGTAGGCTTAGTCTGGTGGGTTGATTTTAATATTATAGATACATCAATTTAGAATTCCAGCAAGGTAGAAGTACTTGTTTGTCTGAGTCCCTGACCATAATCTCATCAAATGTTTTGATTTGTGCTAAAATGTTGGATGAAAATAATATAGCAATATAGTGATAATTTGCATCTCTTTGCATGTGGTTGAGTATCTTGTCATATGTTTTAAAAGCCAGCTATATTTCCTTTCCTTGAACCAGGTATTCATGTATTTTGTCCATTTCCAATTGATTCCTTTTATTATTGATTTATAGGAAAAACATGTCCATGCACTTACGTGAAAGTATGTGTATACACACAGCCACACATACACATGCATGTACACACACATTCCACACAGCCACACACATGTACACACATACTCACATGCATAGAAATAAAACATACATGCATATGTACTTGCCCCCATGCAGGAAATCACACACATACACATATGCATTCATACACAGAAAACTATACCCATGTACACACACACACATACATGTGCCACACCTTCCCCCCCCAAAGCCACATATATGCATACACACACATAAACTGAAAGTTAGCCTTTGGTAAGGAATACAAATTGTAGACATTTTTCTCAGTATGCTTTTTGTCTACTGTGTCTTTTCGTCTTAGACTTTGTGGTAGGTCTTTTTTTTTTTTTTTTGCCATGCAGAGATTTTTGTACTTTTGTTGTTGTTGTCAAAAACCAAAAAAACCAAACTCACTGCCATCAAGTCATTTCTGACTTATAGCAACCCCCATTGGGTTTCTGAGGCTATACATTTTTATGGAAGATCGCCCAGTCTTCCTTCCGTGGAGCAGCTGGTGGGTTTGAACAGCTGATCTTCCAGTTAGCAGTCAAGTGCCTTAGCCACTATGCCACCAGAGTGCCATTGTTGTTGTTACATGCCTTCAAATCAGTGTTGTGTAAAACAGATTGGAACACTGCCTGGTCGTGTGCCATCCTTACAATCCCTGCTTTGGTTGAGCCCATCATTGCAGCCACTGCGTCAATCCATTGTATTAAGGGTCTTCCCCTTTTTCTCTGACCCTCCACCTTACCAAGCATGATATCCTTTTCCAGGGAATGGTCCCTTCTGACAACATGACCAAAGTAGATGAGACAAAGTCTGGCCATTCTTGCTTCCAAGGAGTGTTCTGGCTGTGCTTCCTCCGGGACAGATTTTTAGTTCTTCTGGCAGCCCATAGTACTTTCAGTATTTTTTACCAATGCCACAATTCAAAAGCATCAACTCTTCTTTGGTCTTCCTTTTTCATTGTCCAACTTTCACATGCATATGAGGTGATTGAAAATACCATGGCTTGGATTAGGCAAACCTTAGTCTTGAAAGTGACATCTTTGCTCTTTAGCACTTTAAAGAGGTCTTTTGCAGCAGATTTGCCAACTGCAATATGATGTCTGATCTCTTGACAGCTGCTTGCATGGTATTGATTGTAGATCCAAGTAAAATGAAATCCCTGACAATGTCATTTTTTTTCTCCTTCTATTGTGATGTTGCTTATTGGTCCAGTTGTGAGGATTTTTGTTTTCTTTATGTTGAGATGCAATCCATACTGAAGACTGTAGTCTTTGATCTTCATCACTATGTGCTTCAAATCATCTTCACTTTCAGCAAGCAAAGTTGTGTCATCTGCATATCGCAGATACATACTTTTGGATCATTGTTGTGTTGTTGTTAGGCACCATCGACTCGATTCTGGCTCATAGAAAACCTACGTACAACAGAAAGAAACACTGCCCAGTCCTGCGCCATCCTCATAATTCCTTCAGTGCTTGACCCCGCTGTTGCAGCCACTGTGTCAATCCATCTCATTGAGGGTCTTCCCCTTTTTCTCTGACCCTCTACTTTACCAAGCATGATATCCTTCTCCAGGGACTTGTCCCTTCTGACAACATGACCAAAGTAGGTGAGATGAAGTCTGGTCATTCTCTCTTCTAAGGAGCATTCTGGTTGTACTTCTTGCAGGATAAATCTATCCCGGTCATTCTAATCTGGTCATTCTTCTGGCAGTCCATGGTATTTTCAGTATTCTTTGTCAACACCACAATTCAAAGGCATCAGTTCCTCTTTGGTTTTCCTTATTCACTGTACAGCTTTCACAAGCCTATGAGGTGATTGAAAGTACCATAGCTTGGGTTAGGTGCACTTAGTCAAAGTGACATCTTTGCTCTTCAACACTTTAAAAAGGCCTTGAGCAGCAAATTTGCCCAGTGCAATATGATGTCTGATTTCCTGACTGCTGCTTCCATATGTGTTGATTGCGGATCCAAGTAACTTTTTTATAGTCAAATTCATTAATTTTTAAAATGATTTCTGGATTCAGAGTGATTTTGGGAAGGATTTTCCCTTTTCCAAGATTATTTCATGTTATCTTCTATTACTTCTGTGGTTTCATTTTTATATCCAGGTGCAAAAGGGGCATGGAAGGGTGCATGTCTGACCTCATCTAACTTTATCAGGTGGAGACAGAGTTACCATTAGTATCAACAGCCCAAAGCTGATTCCTATGAGGCAGAGGTCACACATCCCTCCACCCTCCAACCTTCTACCAGTTCTGACACCAGCTGTCCCTTGCATGGAACTCTCTACTTCTCTGCTGGGTTTGATACTTTGTTGCAGTGGCCACACAGAAGTCATAGACAATACTCATGATTATGGGGTTTATTACAGAAGTAATAGGTCAGACTTCCAGTCAGAAGGGACCAGTCCCTGGAGAAGGGTATCATGCTTGGTAAAGTAGAGGGTCAGTGAAAAAAGGAGAAGACCTTAACAAGATGGACTGACACAATGACTGTGATGATGGGTGTGATAGTTGAAGATGTGTCAACTTGGCTGGACTCCAGTTGTGAGTGGTGGTTCCCAAGATGGATCACATGACTGAGTTCTAAGTGGCTGGTCTGCCCAAGGGGAGTTTCCCCAGGGGTGTGGCCTACCTGCAATGCTATCCCAAGAACAAGCTGGAAGAACGGCATTCCGGACTATATACTTCCTGGAGCGAGCAGCTCACTGCTCGTCCTGGAGGTTTTTGGATTCATTCTTTGTTAGGAACAGCGACCAGCGCGCTGCGTGTCAGCTTGATTCTCTCGGCTCTGTTGTGCTTACGGGAACCAGACGGCTCTGGGCCCCATCCCCCTCCAGAGACGAACTTTTCAGCTTGAACTTGTCGGCTTCTACACGCTTGTGAGCCATTTATCTAAGATAAATTTCTCTCTCTCTCTCTTTCTCTCTCTATAAATATATATATACACTTTGCTGGTTTTTGTGTTTCTCTAGAGAACCCAATCCAACACAATGGGCTTAAGCATGGAAAATATTGTGAGGCTGCTGCATGAGTGGGCAGTGTTTCATTCTGTTGTACATAGGGTTGCTGTTAGTTGGAGCCAACTTAATGGCACCTAACAACAAGAAGTTACAATTCATGATCTGGAATCTAAGGATGCAGTTCTTTCATCAGGCAGCCTCTCGTCAGCCATGCCCAAAGGCAGATCTCTGTCTGGCCCTTGGCCCTTTGGCCTGGCCTCTGCCATGCTTGAGCAACTGTTATATAGCTCTTTTAGCTCTGCCAAAAGGTTCCCAGAGAGGGACTCCCCTCTGCCAGCAAGGCTTCTGCCTGAAGGCACTCAGCTTTCTTGCTCCATGGACCAGGAATCCCACCACTCTGTCTCACACTGGTCTCTGCTGCTGGTGCTTTTTCTCTGCTGCTGCTTCTCACTTTCTCTTACCATCTGAGCAAAGTGTTATAGCCCTCTCTGTCTCCTGGGTCATGGAGGTCCAGTCCACTCCACTGGATGCGCACCAAATGATGCACTCTGCTACTGGTTCATTCTCTCTCTCTCTCTTTTATTTTCTTTAACTTTTTATTGTAATTTGGGTGAAATTTTGAAAAGCAGACTTGTTTTACATTCAACAGTTCATACATATTTTGTTTTGTGACATTGTTTATAATCCCCACAGTGTAACAGCTTTCATCCTACTTCCTCCCTGTGGTCACCCTTCCCCTTTATCTTTCCTATTCTGCCTTCCTAGATTTCTTCTTGTGAAAATGCTGATCTTCCATGGTTGGTTGTTCTAAGGAGTACATCTCCCTGGTGTAGTTGTTCACCTCGTAGGTGTGTCTGTTGTTTGGCTGAAAGTTAGCCATGGAAGTGGGTCCAAATCTGGACCAGAAGGGTGATTAGGGGCTGTAGTCTCAGGGGTTTTACCAGTCTATCCAACCAATAATCTTGGTCTTTTTATGTTTTCTTTTAAATTTTTCTCCCACTCTACCCAGGATCTCTTATTGTGATCCCTTTCCAAGTGGTTGGTACTGGTAGCTGGGCACCATCTAGTTCTTTTGGTCTTAGGGTCATGTAGGCTTTGGATTGTTTCTACATGTCTTTGATTTTCTTCACTCTTCTTTGCTCTTGAAAAGGAGAGACCAGTACTTGCATTTTGGATGGCCACTTGCTAGTTTGTAAGACCCCAATTGCTACTCACCAAAGTAGGATGTATAACCATGTTTTTGTGTACTGTGTTGTGCCAATTGAGCTTGACCATGCCCAGCAACTCATTCCCTTAAGGTTCTTAGTTGTGGCTAAGAGGTTATGCTAACTTTGTCCCCTGTTAGCATTATACTGCATATGGACATTTTTATAGCACATACAAATATACATGTAAGAATATCGTCTGCCCAACCTATGTATGGTCTTGGGTATATTCCCATTCACCTACCAACACCTGATTTTTGCCTGTCTACCTGTGTATCTACCCATATATTGCTGTTGTTGTTGTTGTTATGTGCCATCGAGTCAGCCCCGACTCATAGCGACCCCTCCTTGGGTTGCCAAGGCAGTATCACTACGGAAGTAGGATTGCCCAACCTTCCTTCTGAGGAGTGGCTAGTGGGTTTGAACCACTAGCCTTCTGGTTAGCAGTCTTATATTAGTGTTTGCTATTATTGATGATGCAGTATTTTGTATATAATACTATTTACCTTCATTGTCTGTACCTCTTGTGCACCTCTCTGTGTCTTCCTTTTCCTAGGTGATGTCATGCTTGTTACATGCTGGCTCTTCTTTCTTTATGGTAGTGAGATTCCTTCCTTTTTGTCGCTGGGATGGCTCATTTTAAGCCCAGCAGGATGGCTAAACTGACTGATCCCCACATTGGGATTCCATACATCCACACAAGGGTCCCATGTACCTTATTTACATCATTAGCAAGCTTTCCAATCCCCTTGGTGGGTCACAAGCAACTCACATTTGCATAGTCCTACCCATTCTTCTGGTGGGAGTCATAAAGACTAGATGAGCCTTATGGCTAGATGAGCCATATTAAGTAATTCACTGTACCGCACCAGGTTTCTGTTCTAGAAGGTCTAATTAGGAGTCCCATATCCTCTGTCTGCACAGGCCATGATTCCTCAGCTCTGCTGTCTCCGACAGAGCCCATACCTCTGTAGTCCACCGTGTTGTCTGCCCTTCAGTCTCTCACCTTGGCTTCTCCCCACCCTGGTTTCTGATCTGACCTCCACCCCTTCTTCACTAAGCTGCATGCCCCCTAGTCTGGCTGCAGGCTGAGCCTACCTGCAGACCATTCCAGTCTCCTGAGGCAGGAGACTCAACTGTCTGGGAGGGGGGAAGGTGCCTTGAGGAGGAGGTAGTGAGGACCCTGCTTATCTTGGAGTCTGCATATCTTGGAGCATGGAGGCTCTATGTGGATGGAGGGCATGGCCCTCCTGTGTGACAGGCCTCTGTCCTGTCCAGGTCCCTAACAGATTGGTGGTTCCACTTAGCAGCTGCATTGGTGCTTAGGTAGACACAGATTGACATCTGAGGCCAGAGGAAGAAGTGGCCCCTCATAGTGTCTACTTGGGCTTTGGCTCTGTGCAGCTGCAGGAGGTCTGTAGACCTTATGAGGGCTTAACTTTCTTCACCAGCTTAGGAGGCTCAAACTTCCTACTTGGCTCTTCAGATAACTCAGTGAGAACTTTGCAGAGTTTGGGATGTGTTGGCTCATCATCTTTAAACCTGCTTTCTGTGCCCAGACTACTGGCCTGAGTGGGGCAGTAGAGAGACCCTAGGCCTCTTTGGGTGGTGGACACAGTGGTGGGCTGGCCCTGTACACTTCTGGCTAGCTGGTGTCAGGGATGATGTCACAAAAGTGCTGAGGGCCCTGTGGTAGTATCTCAGGCCTTGTGGCACTCTATCCACAGTCACAGCTGTGCTTCCAGTCTTCCAGCCTGCCTGGCGTCCATTACGGTGACCCCCATTCTTGGGAGCTCTCTTGTGGGACATTGGAATGCTTTGGCATTGGCTTTGGAGCTTGGTTAATCTTGAAGAATCCAGGCTTGGGGCATGTGCAGGTTTGTGACGGGAACATTTCCTGGTGGCACGCTGTTCTCAGCACAGCTGTTAGAATTCCTGTCTGGGGATGAAGGTCTCCTTCGTGTAAGCTGGCTGTTGTTTGGGAAGTGTGATACTTTCTGTTCCCAGCATGGGGGTGTGTGTTCTGTTGCCCCTAGCTGAATTGGCTGGTGGTGGCAGGGCTCCTATCTTGAAACACCCTGCTGTCTCTCTGCAGACAGTGGGACTCCTTCCTGTGGGCAGCCTGGTACAGCTCTGAGGCCCTTAACATGGGTACCCCAGTGTGCCTCTGATCTGGTATTTCCCTATGGGCAGCCTGGTATGACTCTGGGCAGTGCTGTTTCCTTTGCTCCTGGATCTGGGGCTCAGAGTTTGCCTCTGTGAGCTGACCCTCAGGAGTTACAGATGTCCACACAGCCCAGCAGGATACTCTCTCCTGCTTCCTGGCATCCTACCATGGTGACCCTCATTCTAGGTGCTCTCTTCTGGGATGTTGGAATACTTTGACATTGGCTTTGGAGCTCTGTTAATCTTGAAGAATCCAGGCTTGGGGCATGTCCAGGTTTGTGTGGGCCCCACAGCCTGAGAGATGAAGCCCATGCTTGTGGTAGGGCTCTGTGCCCTTCATGATTAGGCTCTGGCCCTGCTGCCTCATCAGTTTCTTTTCCTAGCCTAGGCCAATGCCCATGTGTGCCTGGGTGTGGAGGCCATGCTGCGCCTTTGTTGTTCACGGCTGTTCTTTCCCTTTCACCTTCCTTCCACATCCTTCGTTGCCTATGAGGCTGGCAGCCACCCCTCAACATGTCTGCTCTTGAGAGTATAGATCTCAGTGGCCTTTGTGTTCCCAGAACATGCTGTGGATGCACACCTGCTGGGAAGACCTTGCCTCTCTCCTAAGTTCTGTGATGCTGACCCCTCTCCTAGCTGCCGGCTTGCATGCCTGGGGACAATGCAGTCTCCTGAGGCAGCTGGCCATACATTGGACTGCCTGGTACAGACATCCCCTTGTTAGAATGTCTGACTCTGTCCAGTTAGGGTGATGGGACAGGGATTTATATCTTTGCTGGCTGCCCACTGCCCCTGGGCATCTGCAGCCTGTCCTTCACTGCAGCACCTGCTCAGTGCCTCGGGCAGCCTGTGCATTGGCTGGGGGAGCAGGGCATGATCTGAAGAGTAGGCCTCACCAGTGCTGTGGGGAGATTGCATCAGTACTTGGTCATTTCTAAGAGCTAGCAGAGGAGTGGTGGGGATGCTTGTGCTGAGATGCCTTGGTGGTCTGGATGTGCCATTTGGCCTGAGCTTAGAGCTAGAGAATGGTAGCTGCGTCAGTCCTTGATGGGGTGGATGCAGGTGACTGCTGAGCATGCCTGCAGCCAGAGCATGGTGTTGCTGAGCTGGTGGAGATGGCCCTGGGGCCAGCTCTGGAGTCAGCCAGGCGCTTTGTTAGGGGGGTTGGACCAGGCAGGATGGGCAGTAAGGGGGAGCCATGATGTGCCAGTGTTGAGGGAGGTGCTCAGCCCTATTGGGCTGAACTTTGGGGGCAGGGTCCTGGGGCTTCTGCAGGGCTGCCGCAGGCAAGGAGAGATCACTGGGACAGCCTAAAGAGAAGAGGTTATGGCAAGGCCCAGGCCTGAGCCCAGAGTCCAGGGACCCAGGAGCTCTTAAGATGGTGGAATGGGAGCACACCTGGGAAGTGGAGGCTGGCCAGGGCAGGCCTGGAACAGGTGTGGCTGGAAAAGAGCTTGGTGTTTGTATTATCACTTGCTCAGGGGTGGGGAACCAAGAAGATGACTCAACAGGCCCTTAGTGGGTGGCCCATGGGGGAGCTCAGAGGGGGAGGGGCTCAGACAGCAATCCCTCTTAGCACCAGTTCCCTCATTAGACAGTGGTTTGTCCTAATCCCCACCTATAAACATTGACGCTCAGATAAGAGATGGGACTTCCTGGCCTGTGGCTGCTGTGGAAGGTCCTGAGGTGGAGGACTCTGTTTGGATGCAGTATCCAGGAAGCCTGGTCAGGGCCAGCTGTGTGCCTCTGCTACTGTGAATGCTGAAGTCCCACTAAGTGTGCTGGAAAACAGGAAACCCTTCTCAGGGGCCATAGGAGGATGGGGGACTGACTGCCTGCAGCTGGATGGCAGGGGATGTGGGAGAGCCTACAAGGACAGGGGAGCATCCTGGGTATGTGTACTGGGTCCCCAGAACAGTGGGACTAGTGAGGCACAGGAGTGGGTGGTATAGGCCCTCTTGTCAGCACTGCATTGGGGGTGGGAGAGTGGGAGGATCCCTGTCCTGTCCTCTGTGTCCTCTGCCTGGGCCTGCCCTAACCCTGAGCTCAGGGGCATGGGCTGAGGAGGTCTGCACTGTCTTTTCCTCACCTACAATTGGGCTGGGGGTGGGCCTCTTTAGAGGGGTCATCAGGGGTGGCGTTGACACTTGTGAGGTGAGTGCAGGACAGCCACATGAAGTGGGTATAGGGGTGGCCCTGGTCCGCTGAGGAGGTTCTCTTGTGCCCCCTGATTTCCTTCCCCCTCCCTTGCTTTGATTCTTCCTGGGGCTGCACTGGCCTTTCTCTGCCCCTGCAACCTAGTGCTGCCTTCTGCTCTGCCATTGAGGTTCTCTGTGGGGGGTGCTCCATTGCCTCTGTGCTGTTTTCCTGATGCCCACCTTCTCAGAGTAATGGAAACTCTTGCTTCTGTGTGCCCAGGCTGACGGGCAGCGAGCCCTTGACCATCCTCCCACTGACCCTGGAGCCTGAGGCTGCGGCTGCCAAGGCACACTACAAGGCCTGTGACCGGCTGAAGCTGGAACGGAAGCAGCGGCGCATGTGCCGCCGGGACCCTGGGGTGGCCGAGACACTAGTGGAGGCCATCAGCATGAGTGCCCTTGAGTGCCAGTACCAGTTCCGTTTCGAGCGGTGGAACTGCACCCTGGAGGGCCGCTACCGGGCCAGCCTGCTCAAGCGAGGTCAGTGCTGCCAGGCCAGTACTGGGCCCCTGCCCCCATGCCGCCACAGCACCTGCCCTCAAACACATAGCAGAGCCTTGTATCAAGGCTCCTGCAGCCTAGGCCCATGTGGCCTGGGAAGGTGGGCTTTGTCCAGTGTGCTTCCCCCAGCCCTGGGGTGATGGCTGGGGTGGAGATGGGAAGGCTCTGGTCTCAGGTCAACCTCTGGCCTTGGGGCCTCTGTGCTCAGTTTTGGGGCCTCTATCTGGTTCAAGTGTGAGTGGCTATGTAGTATTCCAGGAAGGTGTTGGGCAGGCTATGCATGGTGGCTGTTGGACCTTGCGTGGCAGCCCAGTGCTTCCTCTGTGTGGGACTCTGGAGGACAGGACAAGTCCAGCCTCCAAGCTTGCAGTTCCACTATCCCAAGGGCAGCAGGGTGATCCAGCACCAGAAAGGTAGAGAGACTGCTCTAGGTATTGGAGAAGGAGCAGGCTTCTCCCAGAGCCCATAGCTGTACCTTTGTAGTTAGTGCAGGCCCGAGGTTGCTGGGGCAGAACCACTATCTCATACCTGGGGCAGGGCAGCAGGTGGATGGGGAACACGTGCCCCAGTGTCTGGAGGCCTGTCTTCTTTATTTCCCCTCTTCCTGCCTGCCTGCCCCTCCTTCACACTGGTGGAACAGTTGCTGCGGAGACAGGGCACACTTGTGCAGCCCTTTTACGGATGGTCTAAGGCTGCCAGAGGTGGGTTCTGATGGCTCCTGACACATGCTGGGTGGCCTAGAGCCCACGGCCTGGGCACAGGGCCGGCACTGCAGCTGGTGCCTCCTGGCCCTGGAACACAGAGCCCCGTCCCCTCCTCCCTCCCTCCTTCCACACATGGACTCTGCCTGGGGCTCTGGCTCCTACTTGAGCCAAGCTTGCAACAGACTTGTTTAAAAGTTAGGGAGCTGAGGCTGAAGCAGGGAGGGCTTGCTGAGGGCGGCTCAGTGAGTAGTGACCATGGGCCTCACATAGGGAGGTAAGTGAAGGGCTGATGGGGATCCCCTCTGAGCCAGGACTGTGGCCTCAGCTGGGTGCTGGCTGAGTCTGCTCCCACCCCCAGCGCCTGGTGCTGCCTACTGCTGTGCCCACCTGCTGTCAGGGTATACAGCAATGTGGGAAGAGCTTAGCCCCCAACACCCTCTACAGTTGAACACCACTAGGAAAAATACTCCCTTCCTTCTCTTCCTCCCATCCACTGCTGGAGGGGTCAGCATTCTGGGACACCCATGTGGAATTTGTGCTTTGAATGAAGACAATGCATGGGCCTGGCTATGGGTTTATGCCTAAGAGGGGCTCTCTGAGGACCCTGTGTGGGTGGGTCTGTGGGACAGCCTGATTGCTGAGGCCACCTACTGACCAGTGCCATGTCTCCCCAAGGCTTCAAGGAGACAGCCTTCCTATATGCCATCTCCTCAGCTGGGCTGACCCATGCACTGGCCAAGGCCTGCAGTGCTGGCCGTATGGAACGCTGCACCTGTGACGAGGCACCTGACCTGGAGAACCGTGAGGCCTGGCAGTGGGGCGGCTGTGGGGACAACCTCAAATATAGCAGCAAGTTCGTCAAGGAATTCTTGGGCCGCAGGTCGAGCAAGGACCTACGGGCCCGGGTGGACTTCCACAACAATCTTGTGGGTGTAAAGGCAAGTTGGGACCCTGGGCTCCTGGGCTGGTGGCTGGGATCATATCTGGGCTTTGGGAGGAGAAGTGGGGACAGGCTGATTCCAGGTTCAGCCTGTGAATTCAAGGCTGGCACCCTCAGAGTCTTCATCCCTGTTAGACTGTGTTTCCCACTAGATAGATGGGGACATGATTGCAGTAGGGAGGTGACTGTGTGAGTGAAACCTTACATGGAGCAGCCTTTGACAGGGTGCTGAGAGCATTTCTCTCCTTTGCCTGTCTGCCCCCTGCCTCGCAGCACCCCTGTCAGCAGCCCCATTGCTTGCTGTTCCCCAGGGACTGTGAGAGCAGCCAGGCTTGCCTAGGGAGGATGAGGTAATTAGAGCCGGCATGCTGTGTTTGCTTTATTGAGAAGTAGGATTCTGAATCAGCACTTATTAAAAATTCAATCTCTCCCCTTTTGACCAGAGCCCTTGTCCCTCTCTTGGCCCTTTTGGGGAGGGGGCTGTCAGGCAGAGCCTTTGCTAAGGGCAGAGGTGAGTGGCGTTCACCTCTGGAGTGTGGATTAAACCTCCAGCAAGGCCTCTCTTTTCTTCTGCCTGCCTCCCTTTCTTTGCACTTCGACTCTTTGTAAGCGATTATTGAAAAGTCAGAATATTAAAAGTGCTCAATTAGTTCCACCAGACCTGGGTAAGCGACATTTTAATTAAATTTGTCCAAGTTTCTCAGAAAAGTGTCATTAAATGTGACTCTTGTGTAGCCCGCCTGCTGGAGGATTGCTATATTTCTTAATCCCCTTCAAACTGGCCTCTCCCTGGGGCTGGCGTGGGAGCTCAGCAGCCTGGCCCAAGGCGCCCTTCTTACACAGGGTTGGGGGTGACTCCTGCCAGGCCCTCAGGTACCAGTGGTCATGTAGTGGGCACTGGTCAGCTTACAGATGGAACCCCAAGTTATGGGAGTGAAAGGGCCCCTGCAGGTCTCACACAACATCCCAAACCACAGAGTTGATGCTGGCCATGCAGCCTTGGCTGTGTTTGGGCAGGAATGTGGCTTTTCCTCCTGAAGGCTGGCCTGAGCACTCTATTTGAGCTGGTCACCCACGCTCTTCCTTGCACGGTTGGCTCACAGGGCAGGCCCTACTGGGAACGGGCTCTGGATGGACATGCAGCAGGTGCAACAACAGCCAACAGCTTTGCCAGCCTGTAGGAGACACTGACTCTGAAGCTGAGGCTGGGGCACATCAGCTCAGATGGATCTCTGGGCACTGGCTGGGTGGAGGGCCCGTCCCAGATATTGCCTCACTGCTCCCTTCCCATCAGGTGATCAAGGCCGGGGTGGAGACCACGTGCAAGTGCCATGGTGTGTCGGGTTCCTGCACAGTGCGGACCTGCTGGCGCCAGCTGGCACCCTTTCATGAAGTGGGCAAGCACCTGAAGCACAAATATGAGACTGCACTTAAGGTGGGCAGCACCACCAATGAGGCCACGGGTGAGGCTGGTGACATCTCGCCGCCACGAGGCCGGGCACCAGGGACAGGTGGTGGCGACCCACTGCCTCGCACCCCTGAGCTGGTGCACCTGGATGACTCACCCAGCTTCTGCCTGGCTGGCCGCTTCTCGCCGGGCACTGCTGGGCGCAAGTGTCACCGTGAGAAGAACTGCGAGAGCATCTGCTGTGGGCGTGGCCACAACACCCAGAGCCGGGCAGTCACGCGGCCCTGCCAGTGCCAGGTGCGCTGGTGCTGCTATGTGGAGTGCAAGCAGTGTACACAGCGTGAGGAGGTCTACACCTGCAAGGGCTGAGCCGCTGCCTCCCCACCGCCCCCACCCTCTTGCCAAGGGCTGAGCCGCTGTCTGCTGCCCCCTCTCCAAGAGCCCTGAGCTGGGAGGTGGCTTCATTATCTGTAGGCACTCTGCTTTTGACTTGGGACCCATGAGTGTCCCTTTATCAGCCTCAATTTTTCCTGTCCTGCGACCTGAGAACATTGGGCTGACGCTTCCCAAGCTGCCACTCGTCCCTGAAATGCCAATCCTTGAGGGCCCAGAGATGAGCTCCTGCCCACCACCACCTGCCCTCATTTCTAGTTGTCCTGATGGTTCTTCTCCCACCTCCTTGCTCCCTTCTGAGGAGCCAAGAGCCTGAGGCATACCTTCCCTGACCATACCTGGGGCCTGGGTTTTGGGTGGCAGCAGGCAACTCAGCCAACAGAGGCTGCCCACTGCCCAGCACTGTGTCCAGAGCATCAAACCACTAGAAGAGAAAGCAGCCTGCTTCTGCTTCCACGCCCTGCACCAGGGACCCTTGGGGGGAACACAGCGGATCTTGTGTCCCTTCTCTGACATCGAGCACTTCTCTTTGGAGTGAATATCAGTGACTTTTAAATTATTATTATTTAATGAATATAGTAATTATTATTTTTCCCCAGGCTACTCTTTGAGGGCCCCTTCTTGTCCTCCCCACTCTCTCTCTCCTCCCTCTCTTTGCCTGACTCTGCTTTGTCGTTGGAAACCACTAAATCAAGATGGATTTTTTTTTTTTAAAGAAATAAAGCAAAGCTGTGTGTGGCCATGGGCCCAGGGCTGTGAAAGCTGGGTCCCCTGCCAGTTGATCATGGCATGCTGTGAGCAGACAGCCAGCACTCTGGGCCCCTGGATGAGGATTCAGGGCTGGGGGTGGCAGAAGGTGCCCTGCTCTCCCCCAGGGTAGGCACAGGCAAAGGTCTGTTTTATGCAGACACCCTACAGCTTGCTCTGTGTCACCCGGGGATAGGTAGAAGTAGAGGGGGTCTTGTGCTAGGATTTGGCAAACTGAATGCTGTTCTCTTTGGTCATGCTGTTCTCTCTGCAAGGGAGGGAAAGGAAGGCTCACACTGACCTGATTTGGTTTGAGTGTTTGTTTGCATGCATGTGTTTATGTGTGTGCATATGTGCATACACGTGTTAGGTGTGCACTTGTGCATAAGAGTGTAATGCACTCGCATGTGTTTTCATGTGTGCACATACATAGCCAGGCATAATTGCATACGAACACAGGTGTACGTGTGTGCACGTGCATGCATATATGTGTGCACACATGTATGTGAATGTATATGTGTGAGTGGTCACTGGTCAGCTGCAGTGTGGCAGCCATCTAAGAAACCCTCCCTCAGAGCACTCTGTTGTGGCTCTCCTTCCCTGAGTTGCTGGGCCATCTGCTGCTTACTGAGGGAGGGCCTGCTCCCAGAGGTTGAGGCTGGGGAGGGGCTGGCGGCACATGCACTGTGCACATGCGCATGCCGGGTTTGTGTGGGTGCTGAGCTGGCAGGTAGTGTGGACGCAGGAACTACTGAGTGAGCGTGCTTCTCTGAGTCCCAGGGTCTCCAGGAAGCCCAGGGTGACTGTGCTTTTAAAAGAAAACCTATTTATGTTGATGTGGGTCTCTGTTGTCCCTGTTTTATAGTGTAAATAGTAAAGTTTATTCTCCTGTGGTTCAGAAAGCACCCTATGAAGTAACCTCTTGCCTAGAGGGAGATGCTGGAGCAGAGGGCCAGCTCTGTCCCCAGAAGGGCACACATGTGCTTAGGGGGATGTGGGGGGTGGGGGAAAGAGGCATGAGAACCCCAGAGCCAGAAGGCTAGGTCTGTCCCTCTACCTTCAGCAGACCTGGCTGGTGAGGTGGGGGTGAGGGCATATCCCCCTGGCTGGGGCTCCATGGTGGAGCTGGCCACTGTCACGACAAGACTGTCCCTGGTCACTATTGGGTCTATGGAAAGGTGGCCCATCAGAAGAAGGATTTTTTAAAATCAAATACCACATTTAACTCTATGTCATAAATATTAAGAAAAGTATTTTTTTAAACAAGGCAGACTGAAAATGTTTGCTGGTTTGCTTGTTTATATATAAATATATATTAAAACGTCTTACTAAGCGAAGACACTGCTACCCTTCTGGGGCCTCTTATTTACCATGCTTCTCTTCGGTGTGACAGAGTATTTCTAGAAGAAAAAGCCTTATATGGGGTGGCATTCACATTCTATCCTTGGCCTGGTCTCCACAGCTGGGCCCAGAGTACTTGGTCTGGGGTCCTGCCACCACCTGCTGGGGCTGGGATCTGTCCTTCTGCCCCAGTGGAAAGGGGCTGCATGGTGGGCCCACTGACAGGGGTCTATCCTGGCTGGGAAAAGAGGGACATATTCACCCGTGAAGAATTCTTGTCTTTGTGTTCTGAGTCTTGTGAGAGCCTTTCGATTTCTCTACCTCATCTGTGTAGCAAGTAGGTGTGTAACTGAGTGACTGTGGAAAACTTATTTAAGTTATTTAAACACCTTTGTATAACAAAGCCAGAAACAAAATGGAAACAATAAATAAATGTATTTTAAATTATTGCCATTCTGGTCTGCCTTTGCAGCTCCTCTGGGGGTTGGGCGGTGGAGAGAAGGGTAGGGTGAAGGGCTCACAGGCCCCAGCCTGACCTGGGGGAGCATTTCTATTTCCTGGGAGAATGTGGCATTGCCACTGCAGGGGTAAAGAGCTACCACCCCTTTCCAGGACCCTATGCTGGGAGTAGGGGGCTGGCCTGCCTCTACTTCCTATATACCTGCAAACTCTGCCCCCAGAGAGCACCTGCTGAGCTGGCCTGGGGACCCATCCTTTGCTCCCTATCTTCATTCCTAATACCATTTTCCATAACAAAGTATGGGAGCTCTGGTGGCGTAGTGCCTAAGGCATTTGACTCCTAACCAGAAGGCTGGTGTTTCAAACTCATCAGCCACTCCTTGGAAGGAAGGTTGGGCAATCTACTTCCATAGTGATACTGCCTCAGAAACCCAAGGAGGGGTCGCTATGAGTCAGATCTGACTCCACAGCAGTGCCTGATAACAAATTACCATGAACATGTTGGCTTAAGCCAAACATTTATTCTTTCACAGTTCCTGGAAAGTCTGTGATCAAGGTGTTGGCAGGGCCGTTGTCCCTCCTGAGGTTTGAGGAGAGGATTCTTCCTTGCCTCTCCCAGCTGTTGGTGGCTCCAAGTTTCCTGGGCTTATGGCCACATCACCCCTATCTCCTCTTTCTCTGTCTGTATCTCCTCTCCTGTCTCTTATAAGGACATTTTCATTGGATTTAGGGCCTACCCTAATCCAGGACGATTTTATCCCCATCCTTATCTTAATCAGTAACTGCAAAGACCTTATTTCCAAACAAGTCACATTCTGAAGTTCTGAGTGGATATGAATTTTAGGGAACACCATTCACCCCACTGTCGTCCCTAAAACCTGAGAAGAAGGCAGGCCTGACTGATGGGAGGCATTTCCCAGGTTCTACTGGCTCATCCAGCCACTTCAGACTATCCAGGGCCCATCCCTTCCCTCTGACCTGGAGCTGAAGTGGTCAGGACAGCCCTTGTCTTCTTCAGCCAAAAAACAAAACAAAACAAAACAAAACAAAAAACATCTCATTGCCAACGACTTGATTCCAACTCATAGAGACCCTATAGGACAGAGTCAATTCAACTCATAGCAACCCCTCTTTGGGTTTCTGAGGTGGTATCACTATGGAAGTAGATTGTCCAATCTTCCTTTTGAGGAGTGGCTGGTGGGTTTGAACTGCCAGCCTTGTGGTTAGCAGTCAAATGCCTTAGGCACTATTCCACCAGAGCTCCTATACAGTTTCCAAGGCTGTAATTTTTATAGAGGCAGACTGTCACATCACAGAGCACACTAACTTTTTGGTTAGCAGCTGAGCACTTAACCACTGCACCACCGTGGCTCCTTGTCTTCTTAGCTAGAAAAGCAAGGTGCTTCTCTTTCTTGGAATCCTTCCCATATCACTGTAAGGTCCCAGCCCTTCAGGCAGGTGTGGAGAGCCTCAGGCTACAGGGGTGGAGCTCCCATCTCACAGGCCTGTTATCCTTTGGGCACCCACTTCCAGTTCATCGGCTCTACTGCTCCTGGCTCCAGGTGGACAGGGGCCCTGAAATGAGTCTAGGTGGCCCTGGGCTTGGCTGGGGAGGGTGCTTTTCCAGGCCCCAGCCCTTGGCAGTGCTTACCATTCTCATCCCCCCTACTCCTGTTTCTGGTGAGTGGAGGATGTAGTACCAAGAGGGAGTTCTGCCCAGCTCTTGTTCTTGCTGGGACACCTGGCCTACCCCCTGCCTTCTTGCTCAGGCCTGCAGCCTCTTCCTGATGCACACACACACACTCTGTTCCCTGTGGCTATTACACATGGCCTCTGCCCCTTCCTATGGCCTAATCTGACTTAACTCCAGAGGTGGTCCTCACCCAGGACCCCTGGCTCCATTGGCCACATGGCCTAGCTCCATCTCAGGTTACCCTACACGATCCCATCAAGCTGCTCTTTGAGTCTGGGGTCCTCAGGGCACAACACAATCCTCCTCTCCCTAGCTCCCTAGCTCTCTGCTCTCCTGGCCCACACAGTCCAACTTCATGGGTCTCCCAGAGGAACTGTGATGCACCACTTGGAAGCCATGCCCTGCTGAAAGCTCCTCCTCTCCTCCTCCCTATGGCTCCTTCCTGTCCCTACCACCTCTGTGCCATGTCTGTCTCTAGTACTCCCTGGGTCTATGCTCTACCCCAGATGCAGGGGATGGGGGAAAGGGCCACCTGCCTGAGGAATGTGGAATGAGCTGCCTGATCCTGCTGCTCAGTTGGAGAGGTCTCAGTGCCTACTGCCAAACCCCTTCTGGACCCCTGGACACTTCTGGAAAGAAGAGGAAGATTTAGGAGGCCAGCGATGTTGCCTTGGCTGTAGGGATGTGGCAGCGGCAGCTGACCCAACTGGACTCTGGGCCCTTGGGACATCCTGCGGCTGGGCTGTGGGCAGTGTTGGTCCTACGAAGACAGCAGCCGTGACCAGCTTCTGGATTCTGAGGATATTTAGGACCATGAGTGTGGCTTTTCACTGTCACAGGTGCTCTGGGCAAAAAGGGTTTCCTCTCTAGTTATTGCTCCTTAGAGAGCAACAGATGGGGACAGAAGTAATCTGGGCTGAGCCTGCACCAAGGTGGGAGGGGTCAATGAGCCACTAGCCAGGCAACAGGTCTACCTCAACGGGACCATTCTTTTTGGGTGATAGTGGCCAAAACTATAGCTGAAACTCATCCTGGGGTAGGCCAAGGGCAGCAGTCCTGGACTGTGCAGGGAGAAGGTGGCTGATGCAGCATTCAACACTGAGAACACAGCCCAGCCCTGCTCAAGGACTGGGCAGAACTTCTGCATTCTTGGTCTGCGCCTTAGGTCCTGGGTCCCAGCAGTGTCAGCTGCTGCACCATCTTAGTGTGTGATGCCTTTGTGGGCTGTGGATGCTCTATAGTTCTGGGCCTGTCTTGGCATGCATTTGTGTGTGTATATCTCTGTGTCTGTGCGTGCATGCATCTGTGTGCATATGATGGTCGTGCTTGTCTGTGTGTGTCCGTGTGTCTGTGTGCATATATATATATATATACACACACACGTGTCCATGTGCTGTGTGTGCATGTATGTTTGTGTGTTCACATGCATGTGTCAGTGTGAGTGTATCTGTGTGCGTGTCCATATGCATATCTGTGTGCTTATGTGTATGCTTGTCTGTGTGATGTGTGTATGTGTGTCTATCCATGCGTGTGTCCCTGTCATTGTGTGTGTGCATCTGCTGTGTGCATGTGTATATATGTACATGTGTGTGTATCACGTGTGTGTATGTACCCATGGGCTGTGTGCATGTGTTCATGTGCATGTCTGTGTGTGCATCCATATGCATATGTGCATATATATGTGCGGATCTATGGGCTGTGAGAACATGGGCTCTGGGCTGCTGCTTAACCTCCTTTCTTGCTACCAGCCTTTCCTGTGTAAGTGTGGTCCAATCCTCTCCCCTCAGAGTCTCCCACTGGCTGCCTTCAGCTGACAAGCCTCCACTGGCTGGGAGTCTGAGCCAGAAGGAAGGCCCCTTCCTTCCCTGTCTGAGCCCATCCAAAAAAAATCTGGGTAAAGACACCTAGGAGGCTACAAAGGTATTTCCTCACCAGCCTGCCCATGCAGGTGAGAGGCTCCTGGGAAACCCTGAAGGACAGGGTGTCCCTCCTACCTGCCTAGCCAGGCCCACCTGGGGGCAAGGAAGACGAAGAAGGGAGGAATGGTCCCACAGGGCCAGACTCAGGCTGGGGAAGCTGCTCAGAGGTATTTCTGTCATACCAGCTCTCAGGTACCATTCACAGGTGGGTACACAAGCCTGACACACAGGTGGCCAGTGGCTAGTCGGCTGTCAGCCAGGCTTCTTTTTGGACCATGGGGTGGGGGCAGGGCATCTGCACCATCTGCATGCCCCCTACCCCCCCGCAGCCCAGCAGGAGATGGCTGGGGGATTAGGTAAGAAGGCGAGGTTAGGTAATGTCTCAGAAGGCTTCACAGGCCAGGCCAGCGGGAAGGTACTGGGGCTGAATCCTGCCTGGCCTTCTGCTGACTTCAGAGACTGAGGATGAAGGTGGGGCAGTCGGGGCTCTGCAGATGGAAAAAGTGAGGCTTTGCCCAGCAGGCCGCTGCCAGGCCTCCAGGCCATTCACTTCCTGAGGGGACCAGGTCATGAGACTCAGTGAGCACCTTCTGCAGGAGACATCAGGCTGTCAGTAGGCCCAGGCCCAGGGCCATGAAGGGTCAGCTGTGCTGAAAGCTAGGAGGGTCATGAGGAGGTCAGGCTCACACCCAGCCCCCATCCAACTGCTCTAGGGGCTGACACTGGGCAGAGCATACAACCCTCCACTGGACTGTTCCCCTGCTCTTGGGAATCTAACATGCCATGGCTGCCTCTGCACACACACACACTCTGTTCCATGTGGGTGTTCCCTGTGGCCTAATCTGACTCAACCCCAGAGGTGGTCCTCACCCAGGACCCTGGCTCCATTGACCACATGGCCCAGCTCCATCTCAAAGAAACCAAAACCAAACACTGCCATTGAGTTCATCCCTCCTCATAGCAACACCTCCTTGGGTTTCCAAGGCAGTATCTCTACGGAAGTAGATTGACCCATTTTCCTTCCAAGGAATGGCTGGTGGGTTTGAATGACCAGTCTTCTGGTTAGCAGTCAAATGGCTTAGGCACTACGCCACCATCTCAGGGCTCTTCAAAGGCTGTGGGGGTGAGGGAAAGCAGTGACCCTACTTGATATAGGGAATGCCCAGGGAAGGTTCTTTGCTCCATTATAGGGGTAGTGGTGGTAGGGCTTATGATGGGCCAGGGGATATGTTTATGGGAGTGTGATTAGGACCTTGGGATGGTGACAGTGGCCCTGAGGTAGAGGCAGTGACAGCCCATGCTGGCAGTGTTGTCTGGCCCTCCCACTTCTCCATCTCCTTCCCACCTAAGACCCCTCCCTAGTGGCCCCTGTACCTGCACTGGCATCACCCACCCCTCCCACCTCCCCCACACCCTGGGCCTGGTCTGCCCACAGCCTCCCTCCCACTCCCACTGGCCACTGAACCCCTTCCAAGAAGCCTTCCCTGATTGCCAGCCCCAGCAGCTCAGTGCTGCCTCCCCACTTGTTTCTACAACAGGACTGTCTCACCAATTGTCCATTTCACAAATCAGGATACTGGTCCTCAGAGAGGAACCAGGACACAGGGCGCTGCTCCAGGGAGGAGCTCTGTGTGCTGTGTGCCTGGAGCTGCACTGTCTGAGGTCAGAGGGCTACAGTGATCCCCAGGTCCTCCATCAGGGGAGGGAGAGCCCTGGATCCTAGCCTTAATTTTCCTCCACACACCTTGGGAGTGGGGCTGTTGGTGCATGGCCCCTTCCTGAAAGCCAAGGGCCAAGTATTCTGGGCTGGGGTTTCCTGTCCTGGCTTGCCATGATGAATACCATCCTCCCAGTCTAGGCCAGGCTAGGTGGGGTGGGGAGAGGTAGAGATGGGGGCTTTGTGGGAGCAGGCCAAACCAGGCAGCTTTGCTCCCTGCACCAGTGGAGCTGTTCCCCATGGATGGGAATGGAGGAGGGGTCTGGGGGGTTGCCAGGGAAACAAGACCAAACAAATAGTATACCATCCCCCCAGACCTGCTGGGGGGGCCCTGTGGCAATGACCTCATCTGCCCACCCAGCCCTGTGCTCCAAAGGCCAGGCCCAGAGGTGGGGGGTCCTGGGCTGGCAGGGGGAGCTTCAGCATCCTCATGTTTGTGTTGCGCCTATGTCCATGGAAACGGCTGAGAGCCAGGGTTGCAGAGACAGGGAGGCTCGTGTGTGTGTGTGTGTGTGTGTGTGTGTGTGTGTGGTGTGTGTGTGTGTGTGTGGTGTGGTTATTAGCTGGGCAGCCACAGGTCCAACTTCCCAGGGCAGAAGAGAGAAAAAGGAAGGGATGAGAGAAAGGAGGAGGGAAGAGGGGGAGAGGAAAGGAGGAGAGGAAAGGAGACTGAAGGGAAGCGTGGAAGGGAGGGAGAGAAAGAGGAGTGAATGAAGGAGACGGTAAGAGGAGGGTGAGGGAAGAGGGAGAAGGAAGAAGAGGAAGGGAGGGGAAAGGACATCAAGGAGAGAGCTGGGGTGTGGTTACAGAGGCTGTTGGAAGTGGGTAGGGGAGGGCTGCTTCTGGTAGAGGCCTGGGAAGCCCTCTGTGCAGAGACATGGAGGATGAGAAGGGGCTATAATGTGAAGATGGGGAAGAGTGTGAAGGCAGAAGGAACAACCTGTGCCAAGGAGGCACAAGCTGGCTGTGCTCAAGGAGCCAACTAAATGGGGGCCAGGGAAGCAGAGCCTGACAAGGGGTTCTGGGAGCGAGTTGGCCTGGCCTGGGAATAGATTTTATCATAGAAGTGGCAGTTCACTGTCCAAGTGATTTTTCCCTCAACTTTTTATTTACTTTTACTTTTAATCTACAGAAAATTAGAATTCATATGACAGTGAACACTGTAACACTGTATCTATTGTCACATAACAAATAATCACAATTTAGTGGTTAAACAACACATGCTTATTATTGCATGGTTTCTTTGGGTTAGGAATCTGGGCATGACTTCACTGGATCCTCTGCTCATAGTCTTGCATGAGGCTGCAATCAGGGCATCAGTCAGGGTGGGGGTTCATCGGAAGCTTGACTGTGGAAGGGTCTGTTTCCAAGATTGCATGGTTGCTGGCAGAATTTTGTTCTCCTAGCCTGTTGGACTGAGGATGTGGGTTCTTTGTGGGCTGTTGGCTTGAGGCCACTCTGTTTCATGCCATGTGGGTCTCTCCAAGGGCAGCCCACATCATCTAAGCTGTGGAGAGAGATTCAACGGAGTCAGCCAGCAAGAGGGTAGTCACAACAGTAGTTGCATAGTCATGGAAGTGACATCCTATGGCCTTTGCCATAGTGTATGGGTTAGAAGCAAGCCACAGTTCTTCCCACATTCAAGGAGAGGAGACCAACACAGTATGTAAACCCAGAATGCAGAAATCATGGGGGATATTTGAGAGCGGGTCTGCCACAGTGCCATCCATGTACTCTTTACCAGGATTCACCAATTGTTAAGTTAGTCACATTTGCTTTATCTTCTCTCTTTATAAATACATGTATGCTTTCCCTCTTTCTCTCTTTTTGTAGTACCCCTTAAAAATGAGTTGGAGACATTCTGACACTCTGCCCTTAAACACTTCAGTATGAATTTTCTATTAACAAGGACATTTGCCCATATAACCACTGAACCAACCTCAGGCCAGAGAAACTTAACATTGATTAAAATAATATGACTTCATCTACACCCACTTAGTTGTTCCATTCTCCTTAATTGTTCCAATGCTCCTTTGAACTGTTTTTTGTTTTTTCCTGACCCTGGATCCTATCAAACATTTACCTCATCCCTTTAAGAGGCTGCTGGTTCCATTGGTGTTGCTGAGTTGGTTAAGGGAGTAACTGCTCATTTTCTATATTATAGATAACTGGGGAGTAATTTTCCCCCAACAGCCTTCACACAATGCTCCTGGCATCCACAGATACTCATGCTTGAAACATTTATTACACTGAGAATTGCAAAATGGTGATTTTCTAATTCAACCATTCCTTCTACATTTACTAGATGTCATTCTGTGAAGAACTTTCCCTTCTCAACTTGTTTGTTTTCAGTATCACTAGGGACACATATAGTTTCTCTCTTGCTCTCTCTCTTTTTAATTCAACATGCTAAATATAATGTCACTGTTATGCTTGTAGCACTCATATTTTTTCAAATATACTGGTGGTGCCCCTCTGTCATTTTTACTCTTCCTTTTCAGTCTTTGAGGACGTCTTTGTTTTCTGCATTTCAGTGTTTTAGGCAGAAGGGAAATGTGGTTTGATTTATGTGTTGATGAGGTAAGTCAATGTGGCTGCAGTAGGGAGATATTAAAAAAGTGACACTGGAGGAAACAGAAATAATTTAGGGCACAGAAGAGATTTTTAAATATATTCCAACCAGTATCATTAGGAATGAGTGCTGGCAAGATGGTGGAATAGGCAGACAAGCTACACAGACCCTCTGCAACAAAGCAATGAGAAACCAATTGAAACTTACAGAAGACAATCCTGGAACCCTGAGCTTTGAAGGCAAAGATAAAGAAGTGGATTAAATAACAACTAGTAGAAGAACCTAAATGAAAGTAGTGAGTAAGGAGACAAATGGAACTGTGAATTGCTGGCTGTCCTGAGGACACATCCATTCTGAATATTTCCCAGTAGCAACCTAAGAATTGGCTTTGCTCACTAAGGACTTCATGAGCAAGGACCACATTAGTGCCTGGCAACCAGAAAGGAAAATAGCAAAGAAGAAGACAAACTGTGAACTGCCAGTGGCTGTCCTGAAGGTGCAGCTATTTTGAGTATTCACAAGCAGTGGGTACAACCATTTTGAATATATGCAAGTGGAGTTCTTACCTGGACAACGACATAGGAGCGGGCTCTGCTTCTTGATGACAGCATAGGCAGATGCACTGGAATCTGATGGCTGGAAAGGTGCGATATTCCCCATGCTACTCTCATGCCCCATACCCTCTTGGTGAACAGAGGAGTGGCCATCCCCCACCTCTACCAACCTTCTTGGCCAGCAGGAATTCCATCCTGGTCTGTGCCCTGACAGAGCCTGGGTACTGTGCCCCAACTCTCACAGTTTTGTTTTTGATTGTTTGTTTTTAAATTATTCTTTTTATCTTCCCTCCCCCCCCCCTTTCTCATCCCTGGTTCCTCCCTTTTTTTCCTTTCTTTTAGTTCTTCCCATCCCTTATTTTTCCTTTTACAGGTTTCCCATTTTTTCATTACTCTTTTTTTCACTTCTCCTTCCCCAGATATTATGGATTTTTTTCTTTTCTTTTATCCTTTAAAAATATATTTTGAAAATTTTTTTTTTTTTTTTTTTTGCAATTGGTCCTGTTATTGTGGTTTGAGTTTTTTGTTCACTTATTTTTATTTTTTTTTGTGGTTTATTTATTTATTTTTCTGTCTAACTGAGTGAAAGACAGCAACCATTCCAACACAATACAACCATACCTATACCTCCTCCAGCCCCACCCACTGAGTGAAGGCCACCACTTGCTTTTGCCCCAATGGACCAAAGATAGATAGTGGCCAATATCAGCTCAACTCACCCTAAAGTGATCCTTATGAATATCTAACAGAGATCTGTGTATACACTCTCATTATTTACCAGCAGACAGGTTGTGAGTGCCTAAATGCTAACAACTAGCGAATAGAGGAACAGAATACCCTCTCACACAGTTATATCAAAATAAAATAAAGAGAAAAACTAATCTTGGATGAATCACACCAACATTCAACCACAAATTAAACATAAATACAACACTACTACAATGTCTGGGAGAAAACAGACCATCACAGTTTACACAAAGAAGAAAGATAAAGTAGTAGAAACAAGAGACCAGGATACAAACCCAGAAAACATCCCGAAGGAGAAAGCAGCATTGGAACTCTCTGATAAGGAATTCAAAATATATTTGGGTAACTTCAGTGGATTGAGAGACAGACCAAGGAAAACACTGACAAGATCAAGGAAAACACAGACAAAACTCTAGAACAATTTAGGAAAATAATGCAAGAACAAATTGACAAAATAAACAAAAAATTAGAAATGATACAACAACAACAAATAGAAATCCAGAAGATACATACCAAAATTTCAGAAATAGGTAGCACATTGAATGGGCAAAGGAATAGAATCAAATCAATGGAGGACAGAATTAATGAGATTGAAGACAAATATGTCAATGCTACTCTACTTTGTTAAGAGATCAGTCAGAAAAAATATCAAAACAAAATGAAGAAAGCCTAAGATTCATGTGGGATACCATCAAGAAGAATAACCTACATGTAATAGGAATTCCAGAACAGGAAGAGACAGACAAAAACACAGAGAAAACTGTCAAAGATTTGTTGGAAGAGAATTTCCCTAATACTATGAAAGACAAGAATATATCCATTCAAGAAGTTCAATAAGCCACAAGCAGTATAAAGCCCCCCCCCCAAAAAAAAAATCACCAAGACATATCATAATCAAACTGACTAAGACAAAAAAAAGGATCCTGAAAGTAGTATGAGAACAACAAAAAGTTACCTGTAAAGGGCAACCAATAAGACTAAACTCTGATTTTTTGGAAGAAACCATGCAGGCAAGAAGGCAATGGGATGATATATATAAAATCCTGAAAGAAAAAAAAAAAAATTCCAACCAAGAATTGTATACTCAGCAAAATTGTCCCTCAGATATGAGGGTTAAATTAGGACCTTTCCAGATCAGATAAGCAGAAATTCAGGGAATTTGTTAAAACCAGACCAGCCTTATAAGAGATGCTAAAGGGAGTCCTTCTGATAGAGAACCAACAACAGGAAACAACAACTGATGAGTAACACACATGATGATATAACCCAGAAACTAATCCAGCTACAGAAGTATCCAAAATAAAATAAGTTTACAAGACTGTAAACAGGGAATCAGAGACATCAATTGATAAATGAGGACAACTACAAGCCAGAGAGAGGGAAGAAACAGTGTAGTTACAGAACTCCTTAATGGTGAGGAATTCCAGACAATTGCAAGACAGAACAGCCTGTTTTAAACTTGAGAAGGACATAATAAATCACAGGGTAACCTCAAATAAACATAATAAACCTGCATCAAAATAAAAAAGAAGACAAGCACAAATATTTAGCAAATATTCAAACAATAGAAGCAAAGGAGACAGTGACATGATTCATAAACAAATGAGCTCAGTACAGAAAATGATATGGAACA
Source organism: Orycteropus afer afer (assembly GCF_000298275.1). Classification (NCBI taxonomy): domain Eukaryota; kingdom Metazoa; phylum Chordata; class Mammalia; order Tubulidentata; family Orycteropodidae; genus Orycteropus; species Orycteropus afer. Next base: position 323,760 of record NW_006921806.1, on the reverse strand, counting down.
ATGAAATCAGCAACACTATGAATAAAATACATAACAAAATGACATCAATAAATTCATACTTGTCTATAATTACACTGAATGTCAATGGATTAAATGCACTGCTCAAGAGTTGGAGAGTTGCAGACTGGATAAGAAAACATGAACCATCAATATGTTGTCTACAAAGGCAAAAATAGACTAAAAATCAAAGGTTGGAAAAAGATACACCAAGCAAATGGAAGCCAATAAAAGGCAGGAGTGGCAACATTAATTTCTCATAAAATAGACTTTAAGACAAAAACCACCATAAAAGACAAGGAAGGACATTATATAACGATTAAAGGATCAGTTGAACAAGAGGATATAACCATAATAAATACCTACACACCCCATGAAAGAACCCAAAAATACATAAATCAGACTTTAACAGAATTGAAAAGACAATAGATGACTCCACAGTCATAGTAGGCAACTTCAATATACCACTTTCAACAAGAGATAGAGCATCTGGAAAGAAACTCAACAAAGATGCAGAAGAACTAAACAGTATGATCCACTGACTTGATTTTATAGACATCTACAGAGCACTTCACCCAAGAACAGCAAATTATACATTATTTTCTAACACACATGGCACATTCTCCAGGATAGACCATATGTTAGGCCACAAAACAAACCTCAATACATTTTAAAACATTGAAATACTGCAAAACATCTTCTCAGATCACAATGCTATAAAATTAGAAATCAACAATAGGAAGACCAATGGAAAAAGTGCAAATGCATGGAAACGGAATAACATCCTCTTTTAAAAAGACTAGGTTATAGAAGAAATAAAAAGTGAAATAAAAAAGAAAAGAAAAAATTTCCTTGAATCAAATGAGAATGAAAACACAACATACCAAAATCTTTGGGACACAGCAAAAGCAATGATCAGAGGGCAATTTATAGCACACATCAAAAAAGAAGAAAGAGCCTAAATCAACACCTTAACCAAACATCTCCAGCAATTAGAAAAGAGCAGTTAAAAAAAAAAAAAAAAAAAGCCTACAGTCACAAGAAGAAAAGAAATAATAAAAATTTGAGGAGAAAGAAATAAAACTGAAAGTATAAAGACAATAGAAAAATGAATAAGACTAGAAGTTGGTTCTTTGAAAAGATTAATAAAATCAACAAACCACTTGCAAACTTAACAAAGGAAAAGGAGAAGATGCAAATAACATGAATAAGAAATGAAAGGGGTGATGTCACAGCAGAACCAACAGAAATAAAAAGAATAATATCAGGATACTGTGAAGAACTGTACTCCAACAAATTTGAAAACCTAGAAGAAATGGACAGATTTCTTGAAACACATTAGTTACCTAAACTAACACAGGCTGAGGTAGAAAATCTGAACAGACACATAACAAAAGAAGAAATTAAACAGGTCATAAAAAAATTGCCAACAACAAAAAAAGTCTTGGCCCAGATGGTTTCACTAGAGAATTCTAGCAAACATTCAGAGAATAGCTGACACCAATCCTACTCAAATTATTCCAGAATATAGAAAAGGATGGAACCCTCTCAAATTCATTTTATGAAGCAAGCATAACCCTGATACCAAAACCAGTCAAAGACACTACAAGAAAGGAAAACTAAAGGTCAATATCCCTCATAAATGTAGATGCAAGAATCTTTGACAAAATCCTAGCCAATAGACTCCAACAATATATAATAATAATAATACATCATGACCAAATGGGATTCATATCAACTATGCAAAGATGGTGCAATATTAGAAAAACAATCAATGTAATCCATCACATAAGTAAAATAAAGGAAAAGAATCATAAGATCATGTCAATTGGCAAAGAAAAGCCATTTGATAAAATGCAGCACTCATTCTTGATAAAATCCTCAGCAAATTAGGAATAAGAGGGAAATTCCTCAACATAATGAAGGGCATATATGTGAAACCAACAGCCAACATTATTCTCAATGCAGAGAGACTGAAACCATTCCCCTTGCAAACAGGAACCAGACAAAGATGCCTTCTATCTCCCCTTTTATTCCACATTGTACTGGAAGTCATAGCCAGGGCAATAAAGCAAGAAAGGGAAATTAAAGGCATCCAAATTGATAACCAAACCAAAGCAAACCAAACTCACTGCTGTGCAGTCGGATCTGACTCACAGCGACCCCTCTTTGGGTTTCTGAGGCGGTATCACTAAGGAAGTAGATTGCCCAACCTTCCTTCCGAGGAGTGGCTGGTTGGTAAGGAAGAGGTAAAACTATCCCTATTTGCAGATGATAGGATTCTACACATAGAAAACCCAAGAGATTCAGCAAGAAAACTACTGGAACTTATTGAATGATTTAGCATAGTGGCAAGACACAAGATCAACACACAAAAGTCAGTTGGATTCCTTTACACCAGGAAATAGATAGTTGAAAAAGAAATAAGGAATTCAAAACCATTTACAATAGCTACCAAAAAAACAAACAAACAAAAAAACTTGGGAATAAATCTTACCAGGGCCACAAATGACCTGTACAAAGAAAACTACAAAAGACTACTTCAAGAAACCATAAGAGATCTACATAAATGGAAGAACATACCATACTCATGGATAGGAAGATGGAATATTGTGAAAATGTCAATACTACTCAAAGCAATCTATACACTCAATGCAATCCCAATCCAGATTCCATCAACATTCTTTAAAGACATGGAAAAATCAATCACTAATTTTATATGGAAAGGAAAGAGACCTCAGATAAACAAAACACCACTGAAGAAGAACAAAGTAGGAGGCCTCACACTCCCAGATTTCAAAACCTCCTACACAGCCATAGTTGTCAAAACAGCATGGTGTTGGTACAGAGACAGACACATAGATCAGTGGAAAAGAACTGAGAACCCAGAAATTGATCCATCGACCTTTGGTCAGCTGATCTTTGACAAAGGGCTGAAATCCATTAAAAGAGGGTGAAATAGGCTCTTTCACAGATGGTGCTGGCAAAACTGGATATCCATTCGCAGAAAAATGAAACAAGATCTGTACCTCACACCATACACAAAAACTAACTCCAGATGCACCATACACAAAAACTAACTCCAGATGGATCAAAGACTTAAATGTGAAATTTAAAACTCTAAAGTTCATCAAAGAAAAAATAGAGATAAACTTGTTGTTGTTGTTATGTGCTATCGAGTTGGACCTGACTCATAGCGACCCCTCCTTGGGTTTCTGAGGCAGTATCACTACGGAAGTAGATTGCCCCATCTTCCTTCCGAGGAGTGGCTGGTGGGTTTGAACCGCCAGCCTTCTGGTTAGCAGTCAAGTGCCTTAGGCACTATGCTACCAGAGCTCCCAGGACAGACACACACAACTTAGGGGTCCTAATTTATGAGATAAATAGACTATCAAGCATAACCCAAGATGCACAAACAGCACAAGATAAACTAGATGACTGGAACTTTTTTAAAATTAAATTCTTATGTGCATCAAAACACTTCTTCAAAAGAGTATAAAGAGAATCCATAGAATGGGAAAAAATATTCAGTAATGACATGGACAAAGGACACATCTCTAAAATGTACAGAAAACTCCAACACCTCCACATCAAAAAGACAAACAATCTAATTAAAAAATGGGCAGAAGGCATGAACTAATACTTCACCAAAGAAGATATTCAGACAGCCAACAAATACATGAAGACATATTCATGATCATTAGCCATTGGAGAGGTGCAAATCAAAACCCCCATGAGTTACCATCTCACCCCAGCATTAATAGCAAAGTTCAAAAAGACAAAAAATAACAAATTATGGTGAGGATGTAGAGAGACTGAGACTCTCATACACTGCTGGTGGGACTGTAAAATGATACGACCATATTGGAAATCGGCATGGCAATTCTTAAAAAGTTGGAAATAGAAATACCATTTGATCCAGCAATCCCATTACTAGGTATATATCCTAAAGAAGTGAGAGGCAGGACATGAATGGATACATGCACACCCAGGTTCTTCGTAGCACTATTCACAATAGCAAAGAGATAGAAATAACCTAAGTGCCCATCAGGTGAGAAATAGATAAACAAACTGGTACATATACACAATGCAACACTATGCAACCCTAAAGAATAATGTGTTGCTGTTGTTGTTAGGTGTCGCTGAGTCTGCTCTGACTCATAGTGACCCTATGTACAACAGAATGAAATACTGCTTGGTCTCACGACAGACTCACAATTTTTACTATACCTGAGCCCATCATTGCAGCCACTGTGTCAATCCATCTTGTTGAGGGCCTTCCCATTTATTGTTGACCCTCCACTTTACCAAGCATTATATCCTTCTCTAGGGAGTGAACGGCCCCTTCTGACAACATGATCAAAGTAGGTGAGATAAAGCCTGACCATTATTGTTTCACTTCCAAAGGAGCAATTTGGCTGCACTTCTTCCAGAACAGAGTTGTTAGCTCTTCTGGCAGTCCATGATACTTTCAGTATTCTTCACCAACACCACGACTCAAAAACATCAACTCTTCCTTGGTCTTCTTTATTCACTGTCCAGCTTTCACATGCATATGAGGTGATTGAAAATACCATGGCTTAGTTAGGCACACCTTAGTCTTCAAAGAGACATCTTTGCTTTTCAGCACTTGGAAGAAGTCTTTTGCAGTAGATTTTCCCAGTGCAATGTGTTGTCTGATTTCTTTCTTTTTTTAAAAATGCATTTTATTGAAATATAATTTATATACAGTGAAATATGGAAAACTAAAGTGACATGGATCAATGCATTTTTTTTTTTTTTTTGCAGTGTTCCTTCCCCTCCCCTCACACCCCTGGCAACCAACAAAGAAAGTTTCCCTCCATATATAAACCTTTCCTTGACTCTCCACAGCAACAAGCTAATACTATATTTGTCCTTCTGTGATTGACTTATCTCAGTCAGCATAATGTCCTCCAAGTTTATCCATATTACGTGGTGTTTTTGCAGAGTCTTCTACATTATTCTTTAGTGCTGCATAGCATTCCACTGTCTGTATGTACCATAGTTTGTTCATCCACTCTTCCACTGATGGGCATGTAGGTTGTTTCCATCTTTTTGCTATTGTAAATAGTGCTGTGATAAACATGGGTGTGCCTATATCTGTTCTTGTCCTGACTCTCACCTCTCTAGGATATATATTTTGTAATGGATTGCTGGGTCAAATGGTATCTCCAATTCCAGCTTTCTAAGGAATCACCATACTGCTTTCCACAGTGGTTGTATCCCTTCGCAGTCCCACCAGCAGTGTATGAGAGTCCCAATCTTGACATATCCCTGCCAGCATTTGTTATTTTCTGTCTCGTTAAACCTTGCCATCAGTACTGGGGTGAGATGGTGTTTTGGTTACCTAGTGCTGCTCTGACAAGAATGTACCACAAATGGGATGCCTTAATAAACAGGAGTTAATTCTCTCACAGTTTGGAGGCTTTAAGTCCAAGTTCAAAGTGCCAAGCTCTAAGGGGTTGGGTGAAAGCCCCTCAGCCTTGGGTTTCAGCTCTGCCTCCAGCTCCCAGCCCACGAAGCTAGAGGCTTTTCTTCACTCAGACAGCTGCTGTCTGCTGAGGCTGCCAAGCCCAATGTTGACAAGTAAAAAGGCACAGTCCCAATGTTACGATGGCAGGCCATTAATTTAAATCCATTGTAAGTCCCAAGGTCGGCAGAGCATGGCAGGCTGCTGAACAACGACACAGCTACATGCAGGGTCCAAGCATGCCATAAGCTAGAGACCATTCCCAAAGCTGCTGCTTATATATGGGAAGAAGACCACATACCAAAGCAGCTACTGAGCTGCTTGTGGTAGATCCTACCATGGAGTTGATTGCCAGTCTCATCATGGGGAATAACTACCATCAGCTGCCCAGCCAGTCAACCAGGCCCAGCCAAGTTGACACACAAATATAACCACCACAGATGGTATCTCATTGTTGTTTTGATTTGCATCTCTCTGATGGCCAGTGATCATGAACATCTCTTCATGTGTTAGCTGGCCATCTGAATATCTTCCTTGGTGAAGTGTCTCTTCATGTCTTCTGCCCATTTTGCAATTGAATTGTTAATTCCTTTGCTGTTGAGTTGTTGGAGTTTTTTTTTTTACAAATCTTAGAGATAAGTCCCTTACCAGGTATGTAATTATCAGAAAATATGAATTTGTTGCTGTCATTTTTGTTGTGTGCTTTTTTGTGGTGCTGATTTCTTTGTTCCATGTAATTTTCTATGCTGAGCTCATTTTGTTTATGAATCATGTTATCACTTCCTTCATTGCTATTGTTTTAGTATTTGCTAAATATTTGTGCTGGTCCTCTTTTTTATTTTGCTGTGAGGGTTTATAATTTTTCTTTGAGGTTACCCTGTGATTTATAGTTTTTTCCCAAGGTTAGAACAGTCCGTTCTACCTTGTAGTTGTCTCGACTTCCCTACCATCTAGAAGTCTGTAATGAGACAGATTTTTTTCCCCTCCTTTTGGTTTGTAGTTGTCCTCATTTGGCAATTGATGTCTCTGGTTCTCTGTTTACAATCTTGTAGGCTTATTTACTTTGGATACTTCCATAGCTGGGTTGGTTTCTGGGTTATGTCATCATATGTGTTAATGGTCAGTTGTTTGCTGTTGTTGCTTCTCTGTCCAAAGGGCTCCCTTTAACATCTCTTCTAAGGTTGGTCTGGATTTAACAAATTCTCTTAATTCTGCTTATCTGGAAATCTCCTAATTTCACTATCATATTTGAGGGGCAATTTTGCTGGGTACATAATTCTTGGTTGGAAATTTTTCTTTTTCAGGGTTTTATATATACCATCTCATTGTCTTCTCACCTGCATGGTTTCTGCTGAGAAATCTGAGCTTAGTCTTACTGGTTGCCCCTTTTCTTTTTTCCATGCTGCTTTCAGGATTCTTTCTTTGTCTTTGGCTTTGGTGAGTTTGATGATGAAATATCTTGGTGATTTTCTTTTGGGGGTCTATCCTGTTTGAGGTTATTTGGACTTCCTGAATGGATATATTTTCATCTTTCATCATACCAGGAATATTCTCTTCCAACAAATCTTCAACAATTTTCTCTGAGGTTTTATTTGTCTCTTCCCGTTCTGGAATTCCAATTATATGTAGGTTATTCCTTTTGATGGTATCCCACATGAACCTTAGGCTTTCTTCCTTTTGTTTTGATCTTCTTACCCTTTCCAAAGAAGTATTGAGGTATTTGCCTTCAATCTCACTAATTCTGTCTTCCATTGATTCAATTCTACTCCTTTGCTGGTTCATTGTCTTATCTATTTCTGAAAATTTAGCATTAGTCTTCTGGATTTCTGTGTGTAGATTTTGTGTTATTTCTAATTTTTCATCTATTTTGTCATTTAGTTCTTGTATTGTCTTTTGAAATTGTTCTAGGGTTTTCTCTGTGTTTTCCTAAATTTTGTTCAGTGTTTTCCTTGATCTCTCTCAATTTGTTGAAGGTACCTAAATATAATTCATTTGAACTCCTTATCAGGGTGTTCCAATGCTGTGTCTTCCTCAGGGACATGTTTTGGGTCTGTATCCTGGTCCCTTGTTTCTCCTGCTTTATCTTGCTTCTTTGTGTGGACTGGTTGATGCTCTGTTGTCTCTGACGCATTGTAACATTTTTGTGTTTATATTTAATTGATGATTGTATGTTGGAGTGACTTGCCTAATAGTTTTGTTTTCTTTGTGTGTTATCTACACAAACAGGGTACTGTGCTGTGTTTCTATGTTCATTGGTTGGGAGCACTTATGCACTCACCACCTGTCTCCTTTCCTGTTGTCAGCCTCCCATATCCCTGGGATCCTTGGCAAACAGAATCTATTCTTAGGTCTTGTTTTTGTTCAGGTTTTTCCACTAGTTGGTGCCTAATCCACTTCTATATAGTTCCTTTCAAAACTCAGGGCTCTAGGATTATCTTCTGTATCTCTGTCGATTGGTTTATCTTTTCTTTGTTGAGTAAAGTCTGTGTTGCTTGTCTGCCTATTCTTCCATCTTACCAGAGAAATAAATGCCTCCAGCTTGGCAGCTGTTTGTTGAAACATCTCAATGAGTATTCCATCAATTCCTGAAGCCTTGTTTTTTGCCACTTCTTTCAGTGCAGCTTCGACTTCTTCCTTCAATACCATCAATTCTTGATAATATTCTACCTCCTGAAATGGATGAACATTGACCAATTATTTTTTGTACAGTGACTCTGTGTATCCCTTCCATCTTCTTTTGATACTTCCAGCATCATCCAATATTTTGCCATAGAATCTTCCAATATTGCAACTTAAGACTTGAATTTTTTTTGTCAGTTCTTTCAGCTTGAGAAATGTTGAATGTGCTCTTCCTTCCTGTTTTTCTAACTCCAGGCCTTTGCACATTTCATTATAATAATTTGCACATTTCATATATAATAATTTGTCTTCTTAAGCTGCTCTTTGAAATCTTCTGTTCAGCTCTTTTATCTTGTCATTTCTTCCATTTGCTTTAGCTACTATCCATTCAAGGGCAAGTTTCAGCATCTCTTCTGACATCCATTTTGATCTTTTCTTCCTTTTCTGACTTTTTAATGACCTTTTGCTTTCTTCATGGATGATGTTCTTGATGCCATCCTACAGTTGGTCTGGTTTTTGGTCATTGGTGTTCAATACATCAAATCCATTCTTCAGATGGTCTCTAAATTCAGGTGGGATTGCAAAAAGGGCAAAGAGGCCACATGTTTTGACCTCCTCTAATCCTACAAGAGGAAGACAGGATTACCAGAAGTAACCCAAGGCCTATTCCTATAAGGCCAGACATGCTCCCTCCCTCCAGCCCTTTCTCCAACCGTTCCTCCCAAAGCACCACCACCTCTCTCCTGGGTTCGATAATTCACTGCAGTGGCCACACAGAACTCACAGATTATGAGGTTGATTAGGGAATCACCAGACTACAATTCAAGTTCAGGAAGGATGCTCAGTCTCTCTCCCGGCCCATTTTCCCTCAGCCAACAGTCTCTCACAGTCTCTCTCCCAGCAGTGCATGTCCCTCGGTGTCTCACTCAGTGATGTGTGTCTCTTGCGTCTCTTTCCCAGCAACGTGTGTCTCAGGAGTCCGTGTCTCTTTCAGCAGCATGTCTTCCTCAACCAGCAGTCAGAGAGAGTTCTGCCTCTAGGAGGCCTCCTTTTGAGCCCTGCAGGGTGGTCAAACTAGCCAATCATAGCATCAGAACTCTAAGCACTTGAGAGAGAGTGGGTACATCCCAGAACATTGTTTTGTGCCACTCCCAACAGAAACACTCCAGGTGGACAACTTCAGCAATCAGGAGCTTCTCAGTTGCTCATAGAAAATCCCACCTTGGAGTTTACAAAGACTTATGGGTAGAAAAGCCACACTAAGTAATTTACTACACCACAGGGATGTAATCAAGGTCATATTTTGGCTCTCATGGACTTGTTTTCATTATGTTCAACTTTACCTTGAACTTGCATATGAGCAATTGATGGTCTGTTCCACAGTCAGCTTCTGGCTTTGTTTTGGCTGAAGATAACGAGCTTCTCCATTGCCTCTTTCCACAGATGTAGTTGATCTGATTCCTATGTATCCCATATGGTGAGATCCACATGTATAGCAACCATTTATGTTGTTGAAAAAAAAGGTATTTGAAATGAATAAATCATTGGTCTTGCAAAATTATATTATCTGATCTCCGGTGTCATTGCTATTTCCAAAGCCATATTTTCCAACTACTAGTGATTCTTCTTTGTTTCCAACATTCCAATCACCAGTAATAATCAATACATCTTGATTACATATTTGGTCAATTTCAGGCTGCAGAATTTGGTAAAAATCTTCAATTTCCATGTCTTTGACTTTGGTGGTTGGTGCATAAATTTGAATGATATTAATATTAACTGGTATTTCTTGTAGGCATGTGGATATTATCCTATCAGTGACAACAATGTACTTCAGGATCGATCTTGAAAACTTTTTTGTGATGATGAATGCCATGCCATTCCTCTTCAATTTGTCATTCCCAGCATAGTAGATCATGTGATTGTCTGATTAAAAATGGCCAAAACTAGTCCACTTCAGCTCACTAATGCCTAGGATATCAAAGTTTATGCCTTTCATTTCAGTTTTGACAACTTCCAGTTTTCCTAGATTCATACTTAGTACATTCCATGTTCTGATTATTTATGGATGTTTGCAGCTATTTCTTTCCATTTTGAGTCATGCCACATCAGCAAATGGAAGTCCTGAAAGCTTTATGGCATCCATGTCATTAAGGTTGACTCTACTTTGAGGAGGCAGGTCTTCCCCAGTCATATTTTGAGTGCCTTCTGACCTGAGGGGCTCCTCTTCTGGCACCATATTGGACAATGTTGCAGGGCTATACACAAAGTTTTCCAGTAATATGTCAGACAGTGTTGCACTGCTATTCATAAGGTTTTCACTGGTCAATTCTTTAAGAAGTGGATGACCCCTTTTTTTCTTCCTAGTCTGTCTTAGTTTGGAAGTTCCGCTGAAACATATGCAACATGGGTGACCCTGCTGGTGTTTCAAATACTAAAGACATGGTTTCCAGCTTCACAGTAACACACAAGCCACCATAGTATGACAAACTGATAGATGAGTGATGGCCTTATATATAGTCACGTATTTTTTTGATAATTTAGCCTATGGACCTATACATTTGCTCTTAGATTAATGTTTGTTATTACTGATAATCACTTGTTGTTGTTGTTGTAGTTAGGTGCCATCGACTCGTCTCTGACTCATAGTGACACTATGCATGGCAGAATACACTATGCATGGCAGAATGAAACACTGCCTTGTCCTATGCCAGCCTCATGATCCTTGCTATACCTGAACTCATCTTTTGCAGCCACTGTGTCTATACATCTTGTTGAGGGCCTTCCCCTTCTTCATTGACCCACCACTTTACCAAGCATGATATCCTTCTCCAGGGAATGGTTCCTTCTGACAATATGACCAAAGTAGGTGAGATGAAGTCTAGACATTCTCACTTCCACGGGGGTATTCTGGCTGCACTTCTTCCAGGACATATTTGTTAGTCCTTTTAGCAGTCCATGGTACTCTGAGCATTCTTCTCCAACACCCCAACTCAAAAGGATCAACTCTTCTTTGGTCTTCCTTATTGTCCAGCTCTCACATGCATAAGAGGCAATTGAAAATACCATGGCTTGGGTTAGGCACAACTTAGGCTTCAAAAAGATAATCTTTGCTCTTCAGATTTACCCAATGCAATACGTCACCTGATATCTTGACTACTGATTCCATTGATGTTGATTGTAGAACCAAGTAATATGAAATCCTTGATAACTTCAATCTTTTTTTCCATCCATCATGAAGCTGTTTGTCACTAGATCTTTTCCAGTCAGTTGGCCAGGTAGCTGTCTTTCAAATCTCTTGGCATAGCTGAGTGAGTGACTGCAGTGGGGCATCCATTTGTTGAAACACCTCACTGAGTATTCTGTCAATTCCTGGAGACTTGTTTTTTGCCATTTAGACCAGTTGTGAAGATTTTTGTTTTCTTTATATTGAGGGGTAATCCATGCTGGAGACAGTAGTCTTTAATCTTCATCAGTAATTGTTTCAAGTCATCTTCAGTTTCAGCAAGAAAAGTTGTGTTATCTGTGTATTGCAGGTTGTTAATGAGTCTCCCTCCAATCCTGATGCCACATTCTTCTTCATATAATCCAGTTTCTCAGATTATTTGCTCAGCATACATATTGAATAAGTATGGTGAAAGGATACAACCCTGACACATGCCCTTCTTGATTTTAAACCATGCAGTATCCCCTTGTTCTTTTCGAATGACAACCTCTTGATCTATGTACAGGTTCCTCATGAGTACAATCAAGTGTTCTGGAATTCCTGTTCTTCCCAATGTTATCTATAATTTTTTATGACCCGCACAATCAAATGCTTTTGTATACTCAATAAAACACAAGTAAACATCTTTCTGGCATTCTTTGCTTTGAGTCAAGATCCATCTGACATCAGCTATGATATTCCTCACTCCATGTCTCCTTCTTAATCCAGCTTGCATTTCTGGAAGTTCTCTGTCAATATACTGCTGCAATCCTTTCTGAATTATCTTCAGTAAGATTTTACTTGTGTGTGATATCAATGATATTATTTGATAATTTCCACATTCTGTGGGATCACCTTTCTTGGGGATGTGTACAAATATGGATCTCTTCTAGTCAGTTGGCCAGGTAGCTATTGGTATAGCTGAGTGAGTGCCTTCAGTAGGGCATCCATTTGTTGAAACACCTCAATGGGTATTCTGTTCCTGAAGCCTTGCTCTTTGCCAATTCCTTTGGTGCATCTTTGACTTCTTCCTTCAATACCATTGGTTTTGGATCATATGCCACCTCCTGAAATGGATGAACATCAAACAATATTTTTGGTACAGTGACTCTGTATTCCTTCCATCTTCTTTCAATGTTTCCTGCATCATTCAATATTTTTCTCATAGAATCTTTCAATATTCCAACTTGAGGCTTAAATTTTTTGTCAGTTCTTTCAGCTTGAGAAATGCTTCATATGTTTTTCTCGTTTGGTTTTCTAACTCCAGGTCTTTGCACATTTCATTATAATAATTGGCTTTGTCTTCTCGAGCTGCTCTTTGAGATCTTCTGTTCAGCTCTTTTACTTTGCCATTTCTTCCATTTGCTTTAGCTACTCTCTGCTCAAGGGCAAGTTTCAGAGTCTCTTCTGACATCCATTTTGGCCTGTTTTTCCTTTCTTGTCTTTTTAATAACCTCTTACTTTGTTCATGGATGATATTCTTGATGTCATCCCACAATTTCTCTAGTTTTTGGTCATTGGTGTTCAATGCATCAAATCTGTTCTTTAGATGGTCTCTAAATTCAAGTGTGATATAATCAAGGTCATATTTTGGCTCTCATAGACTTGTTTTAATTCTCTTCAACTTGAACTTGAACTTGCATATGAGTAGTTGATGGCTTGTTCCACAATCTGCTTCTGGCCTTGTTTTTATTGACGATATTTAAGTCCACATGAATAGCCATCGCTTATGTGTTGAAAAAAGGTATTTGCAATGAATAAGTCACTGGTCTTGAAAAATTCTATCATGTGATTTCCAGCATTATTTCTATCACCAGGGCCATATTTTCTAACTACTGGTAACTCTTCTTTGTTTCCAACTTTCACATTCCAGTCACCAGTGATAATCAACACATCCTGATTGCATGTTTGCTCAATTTTAGACTGCAGAAGTTGGTAGCAATCTTCAATGTTCTCATCTTTGGCTTTGCTGGTTGGTGCATAGATTTCAATAATAGTGGTAGTAACTGGTCTTCCTTGGAGCCATATGGATATTATCCTCTCACTGACAGCACTGTTCTAAATGACAGAGCTTGAAACAATCTTTGTGACAATGAATGCCACACCATTCCTCTTCACTTTGTCATTCCTGGCATAGTAGATCATATGCTTGTCTGTTTCAAAATGGCCAAAACCAGTCCATTTCAGCTCACTAATGTCTAGGATATCAACCTTTATGTGTTCAATTTCATTTTTGACAACTCCAATTTTCCAAGATTCATACTTTGTACATTCCATGTTCTTATTATTAATGGATGTTTGCAGGTGTTTCTGTTCATTTTGAGGCTTGTCACATCAGCCAATGGAGGTTATGAAAGATGTACTCAATCCATATCATTAAGGTCCTCTCTACTCTGAGGAGTGAACCCTTCTCCAATCATATTTTGAATGTCTTCCGATCTGATGGGCTCATCTTCTAGCACTATATTGGACAATGTTTCAGTGCTATTCATACAGTTTTCCAGTAATATATTCAGACAGTGTTTCACAGCTATTCATAAGGTTTTCACTGGCCAATTCTTTGAGAAGTGGATGGCCTTTTCTTTCTTCCAAGTCTGTCTTAGCTTAGGAGCTCTGCTGAAACCTGTCCACCATGGGTTACTCTACTGACATTTTGCAACACTGGTGGGATAGGCTCCAGCCTCACAGCAACATGTAAGCCACCACACGATGACAAACTGAGAGACAAGTTCACCTCCCTCAGTTGTTCCTAACCACTCTGTGCCCACCTCTCCAGGGCCTGGCCTTAAATAAAGCCAACCAGCTCTGAACTGCAAGCCCCCCTTCTCCAGGGCCTAGCCTTAAAATAAAGCTTATAATCTGTATTGTGTATGTAAAACTATTTACCTTTGTTGTCTTATGTCTTGTGCACCTCTCCATGTATTCCTTTCCCTTAATATTATTGTGCTGATCACCTGCTTTGGGTATATTGCCTTTTACTTTCCCCAAATCAATACTTGTCTCTTACCTATCTGGCACTTTTCTCTCCCCTCCCCTCTTTTCCCATTCTTGGTAACCCAAAAAGAAAAGTTCCTTCCATGTGTAACTCTTTCCTTGACTTTTTGCAATAGTGGACTCATACAATATTTGTCCTTCTGTGATTGGCTTATTTCACTCAAAATTATGTCCTCCAAGTTCATCCACATTGCGAGGTGTTTCATGGATTCTTCATTATTCCTTAGTTCTGCATGGTATAATATTAGATGGATGTCAGAAGAGACTCTGAAGCTTGCTCTTGAATGGACAGTAGTTAAAACAAATTTAGGAAATGACAAGATAAAAGAGCCGAACAGAAGATTTCAAAGAGCAGCTTTGTTGAGAAGACAAAGCCAATTATCAAAATGAAATATGCAAAGACGTGGAGTTAGAAAATCAAAAGGGAAGAACACACTCAGCATTTCCCAAGCTGAAAGAACTGAGGAAAAAAATTCAAGCCTTGAGTTGCAATATTGAAAGATTTTTATGGGCAAAATCTTTTTTATTTTTTAATTTTTTTTATTGTGATTTGGGTGAAGATTTACAAAGCAAATTCACTTTCCATATAGCAGTTCACATATACTTTGTCTCATGTCATTGACCACAGTTTACCACAATGCAACAGCTCCCCTCCCACTTCCTCCCCATAGTTACCTCTT
>NW_006921806.1:263299-308244 GCF_000298275.1 Orycteropus afer afer | reverse complement strand
TAGTATGTTATGCCAATTGAGCTTGATGTCCCCTGCGACTATGGTCCCAAACCCACAGGTTCAACTACTTGGTACCTCTGGGTAGCTGGCTATGACCAAGCAGTGACCACAACCTTGCTATGGGCAAAATCTTGACTGATGCAGGAAACATCAAAAGAAGATGGAAGGGATACACAGAGTCACTGTACCAAAAACATTGGTTGATGTTCATTCATTTCAGGAGGTGGCATATGATCCAGAACCAATGGTATTGGAGGAAGAAGTTAAAGCTGCACTGAAGAAATTGGTAAAAAGCAAGACTCCAGGAATTGATGGAATACCTACTGGGATGTTTCAACAAATGGAGGCAAATGGCATAAACCTTGAAAAGTGAAAATTGGGTATGGTAGATAAGTTTGTGTATCAACTTGGCTGGGCCTGATTGAGTGGCTGGGCAGCTGAATGTAGTTATTCTCCATGATGAGACTGGTAATCAACTCCATGGTGGAATCTACTGTGAGCAGCTGAGTAGCTGCCTTAGGGCTGTGGTCTGCTTCCTGTATATAAGGAGAAGCCTTGGGGAATGGTCTCTAGTTTATGGCATGCTTAAACCCTGCAGGTAGTCATGTTCAGCAGCCTGCCATGCTCTGCCAATCTTGGGACTTTCATGGACTTGAATTAATGGTCTGCCGTTACTATTGGGACTGTGCCTTTTTACTTGTCAACCTTGGGCTTGTCAGTCTCAGCAGCCAGTAGTAGCTGTCTGAGTGAAGAAAAGTCTCTAGCTCCAGTGGGCCAGGAGCAGGAGGCAGAGCTGAAGCCCCAGGTTGAGGGGCTTTCACCCAGCCCCTGGAGCCTGACACTTTGAACTCAGACTTAAAGCCTCCAAATTGTAAGAGAATAAACTCTTGTTTGTTAAAGCTATCCCATTTGTGGTATATTCTTGTCAGAGTGGCTCAGAGGTAACCAAAACATTGTCTCATGAACACAGGAGCTGGGGGCATGGGGGGAGGAGCTCCTTCTGAGGGGTACACTGTGGTGTCCAAAAGGGAACAGACATCAGAATTGTTCATAGTCTCTTCTATATATATATATACATATATATCATATTTTGAAAAAATATTCACCTCACGCTCACCAAGTAAATCCTTCCATCTCATCACTTGGCTTTTTGTCTTCTCTCTCTCTTCTCCCTTCTCCTCCTGTCCCTTCCTCCCTCCTTCTCTTTCCTTCCCCTCTTTTCCTATAAAATTCAATGAAAATTTTATTTATATTTTACTATTCATTTAAAGGAGTATTTTAATGAACTGTAAGTGTTTCTGTTTATGTATTGATTCCCAGATCATATGTAATGCTGGAATGAAATTTACTTCCTCTCAGCAAATTTGACTTCTGAGTGAAGGAATTTGGAGGTAATGTTTTACTCTCTTTGTATGTTTTATTTTGCTTGATTTTGAAATATAACCAGTGTGAATCAATTTTTGCTTCTTAAAAATGTCATTCTAAAATCTAAAGAGGGTGTGAACAATTAGACTGATGTGTGGCTAGAAAAGAAGTGCAACTGGATTTGGCTGTAGGAGGTCAGTGACCAGCAGGTGACCTGAGAAGTTGGGGAGGATGGGCAAAGCAGTTACACAGGCCTATGGAGAGGAGTTGGCTGGGAGGAGAATAAAGAAAAAGAGCACTGTGCCTATCCAGGGTCTGACCACCTAATAATATTTTATGCCTAATATCTGCCAGGTCATGCTGATGCATAAGGATCTAAACATCAGAGCTATAACTGTAAACTTACTGGAGGAAAATACATTTGTGGTGGGGAGATCTTTGAAAACACAACTAGAATTGCACAAACCATGAGGCAAAAATTACTTTTCTGAATTCATGACATCAAGTTGAAGTGTTTTAACACCACAGAGACAGCTAGCTAGTGGGAGAAGACATTTCCAGTGTTTGACTCAAATACATAGCGGCTCCTTGAGTGTCCTGGGAAAAAATGCCAGCCTAGCCCCAGAAAACACTGGTAGTTCAGGGAAGGGTAGCTGGCAGTAAGGCCAAGAACTGATGGAGCAGTCCCTTTATGCAGTCCCAGCAGTCCTCGCAGCCACAGTCATGTCAGGATGGGCAGGTATGTGGCAAGGAGCTGACACTGCTGGTCAGAGCAAGGGCAGGGCAATCTTCCCCCTGTGCCATGCCCATGCCCTCTCAATCTACAAGCACTTACCCAAATTCCCTGTAGCTTGGCAAGGGATGTGGCCAATGTACATCCCCAACATTCTGTGGGGGTTTGGGGGAAGACACAAGTCCATGCAGGCATGATTCACCACATGCAGACCACGAAGAAGATGTGCCAGGACTTGGCAGTCTAAGTTCTGGGTACACAATAGCAACATGGTTTACCAGGGTGTGCCACCTGTCCTTCCACTTTATTCTGGGCAAGTAGGAACAAGAAGACAAGAGGGAGCAACTGATGGCAAGGAGAGCACAAGAGGGCATTTGGCAGAAGGAAAGCCTGGGGCCAGAAGAGCAGAGACAGAGAGGTGGTACTGGCTCAGGTGCTCAGGACAGAATTTCTAACTCAAGATGGGAGGGCTCTGGGATTGGCAAGCTCTGTGGGCAGTGCCTGTAGGGGCAGAGCTGGGTCAAGGAGGCAGGAAGCCCTGAGTTCATGTCCCCACTGGGACCCCTGCTGAGTCCTGACCTCAGATTAAGCCTGACCCTAGTGTGAGCCCTGGCTCTGGTCCTGCTTGAATCTCCATGGCATCTTCTATCTGTGGCACAGTGTCCCACTTGGTCCCCACCTGGTACAGGAGAGGTTCCTGAAGAGAAGACAGTGGGCCTGAGGAGTTATAGTGGACAGGGAGGAAACATGCTTCATGGTCTCAGGCCATGGGAAATCTGACATCTGAGACTCACACACAAGCTCTAGACAGCCAAGAGAAGCAACCATGGAGAGAGGAGTCCATGGGGCCACAGGATGGGACATGGCCTCAGGGCTGTCTGTGGCTGATGTAAGCTGCATCATTGGTACCAAAGACTGGGCTACAAATGCTAAGAAAATGAGAACACTTGGCTTTCACTCTCATGGATTCTGCCTGACAGGATCCACCCACCTCCCTTGACCCATTGGGCCCTGCTCTCCAACTCTTCCTTTGCACAGTGGTGCTCCTTATCCATGGGTAACATTCTTGATTGTGAGATAGATATCAACTCACAGGGCTCCAATTATGTTGTGTTCCAGCAGACTATGGCAGTCTAAGCACTCTATCAGAGCTATGGGCTGGACTGGCACCTCTGTTGTCAGGGATAGGCCAATGACCTCTTTCTCCAGAAGCAAAACCACAATCAGTGTTTTTCAGGAGCTCCCAATAGAGCCCTGTCCAACTCATTAGCCAGAGCTGGAGTGACAGGAGTGTGGCTGGCAAAGGAGCTTCTGGCCTAGGGTGTGAGGCCCTTCTGGGACCCATGATCCAGCTTCCTCTTGTGTATTCTTGCCTTAGTCCCATCCTGATTGCCAGTGGATGGGCATCAGGACAGGGTTGGCCAAGGCATAAGCAAGCAGGGTCCTGGGTCCAGACCAGACTCTTGCCTCAAGGCCACTTCTCCATCCACCAAATGACCTCTAACACTTTGGAAGCTTCAACATGGATCAGCTGAGAATCTCTTGTCAATTGTCAATTCTGGGACCCCCTGAAGTGGAATATGAGTGTATTTCAGGACCCAGGCTAGACAGGTCCCTAAAGCCCAACGGTCTTGTCTCCCATAGCTAGAGACCCAAGACTCAAGCTTGGGTGAACGGCTACTTCAGGACAGACACTGAGCTGGTGAAGCTCTTGTTCCAGGGAAGCTCCCCTGCTGCTAGGCATGATGAGATTACACCTCCTTCTCCTGTCGACCATATCTTTTGAGTTACTCAGACTGGGATGGTGAGAATCTCTTGTGCAATGAACAGAGACTCAACCCACTCCAGACAGCTTCAGGGCTCATGGGCCAGGACTGGCACCTTGTACTGCTCTTTCTTTTCTGTCCATATGCCTTATCTCCTCTCTCTCCAAGGTTGGCGTCTTCCAGGTTGGAGGGTACCTTCACATATCACAGCTACTGACAAGGAGAAGGAAGGGGGTCCTGGGTCCAGAGTCAGGTGAGGGGGTCCTCTTCCAGAACAAAGGCAGTGGTCCTGGTGGCAGACTGGGACCTCAACTCTATGCCCAGATATCTTGGAGGCTGAGACCAGACTATTCTGAAGCACATGTATACATGCAGAGGTGTGTGAACCCCACTGTGTGCTGGGCTCACACAGGACATGTTGGGAGCCTGAAGGGGTTGGGGACACTCTTCAGAGCTTGTTTCATGGGAACCCCGACCTGGGCCCCAGAGAGGATGGAAATGGCATGATGGTCACACAGCACGTGGGAGGGAGGGAAGGCTGAGGATTGTCACCAAGAGCATCTACAACCCAATGACATTTACTTTGCCCCGGGGGCAGTTTCCAGGCCAAATTATGCAGCAGGGACCACATGTG
This sequence comes from Orycteropus afer afer, assembly GCF_000298275.1. Classification (NCBI taxonomy): domain Eukaryota; kingdom Metazoa; phylum Chordata; class Mammalia; order Tubulidentata; family Orycteropodidae; genus Orycteropus; species Orycteropus afer. The sequence continues at coordinate 303,746 of NW_006921806.1, read as the reverse complement.
GACGATTAAAATATGGAGCAGGGATGACTTGGGGAGGCTGTAAAGGTTTTATTACAGGGCATCTGGGCCCTATGTAGCACCCCCCCCCCCCCGCAGGGCTGAGGGGTGGCGGCAGCTCTTCCTAGACCTCCTCTGCCCCCCCCCCCCACTCGCCCCACCAGCCACCGCAGCCAGGATCTGATTTCCGCCAAGTATGTGACTTGTTTTGCTGGGGAATTTCTCACGCGGCTGGGTGGTTGGACTGGATTCCCCGAGCTCACCACAGAGCTGGGAGGATGCTGGGACCTTGAAAGGGGTGGGAAGTGAGACCTGGCCCCCTCTCCATAGTCCATACTGACTTAGCACAGGACCCTGGCACACTCAGAGTGTGTGCATGCTCCCTGTGGGTCGGGCTGGAGACACCTGCCTTCAGTGGTGGAGTCAGAATAGCTAGGCAGACTATGGGACTGGCAGTGTATACAACAGTGCTCATTATGTGCTCATTGTGTTTCATAGACAAAAAAAAGGCCAGGGGGCTCCACTGACACAGCCCCCTCAGGACACCTTTCCTAAAACAGATGCCCCTCCTTCATCCTCCATCTGTAGTCATTGATCTTCCTGCTAGGTGGCAGCTGGGAAAGTCGTCTGGCGTACTCTGAAGATAGATAGCACACCCCAGAGTGGAGGACCAAGGTCAACAGAAACAGGAGGAAGTGGCTGCAGGGGCAGCAACTGGCCCTGGAGTGCTGTGGCTTGGGAAAAGGTGCTATAGCCACAGGAAGGCCAAGCCTCTAGGAAGGAACCAGCCCAGGACAGAGCATAGAGGGCCCTGTGGAGACAGGTGGGGCCTAGCAGAGATGCCTAGCCGAAAGTGGGGTGCTGACTCCTCTCAAAGTCCAAGGCTCTAGCTGCAGGGCTTCACTGTCAGAGGTTGGGGGGCTAGGAGGGAGCATGTCTCATGGAAGTCTACAGCCACATCTGGGGACAATTACCCACTTGCCGGGACTCACCCACCGGCCCGCCCTTCCCAGGCTGCTCCGGGGTGGGGTGGGCCCTACGCCCCAGTCTGGGTCTGTGTGGGGAGCTGGCAGAGTGAGTGGTCCAATGGCTTGTCTGTCCATGGCTGCTTGATCTGGCTAGGGCCATGCCCTCCACAGCCCCACCCAGCCTGGCTGAGGGGAGACTCCTGGCTGAGCAGCAAGCTTGGCCCAAGGCCCCTGAGGTCACATACACAGGAGCACAGCTTTTAGGATGTAGGGAATTATATTCCTTTCCAGTCTCAGGTAGCCTTGGGCCCAGGATGAGAATGGTTTCCTACTCACCAACACATGGGATAGTGCCCTTGCTGTGTCCCAACTGTGTGCTCAGCTCACCAAGCTGGCCCTGAAGTTGTCTTCATGCTCCTTGGGGCTGGCAGCTGTCCCCATGCCACTGGGGCTGCTCAATTTGCTTACTGAGTCCCAAAGGAGCCTGCTCAGGCAGGCACAACCTGGCCCTGCTTGAACCTATCATGTCTGTCACCCATGACAGTGGAGAGAAAGAGGCTGGTAGCGTCAGGATACAGGCCAGCCTGCCTTGGGTCTAAGCTTCACACCCTGCAGTCTCCTCCCTGAAGGAGGCAGGGAGAGCTCAGCCTGTGCACGGCTTTGGGGGTCCAGGATGTTGGGGGCCCTTTTCTAACCTCTGGTGGAAGGTTCTTTGTAATAGCTAGGGCTTGGACTCAGCAGTGTAGAGACATGCTCCATTGGAAGTCTGGAATGCAGAGGCTGGCCAGCTGTGTGTATGCTTCCTCCTGTACCCTGAGGGTGGGGGCACCAGGGTGGACAAAGTCAAGGTCAAACAGCCTGAGAAGTCTGGGGCAGGGCCTGGCTCCATTGGGCTCTCCTAGGTATCCAGGACCTGGTCAGCCCTTCTTAGGGTATTCAGACCCCTTAGGTAGTTCCATGTCCCCTCAGACCCTCAATGTGAGGCCATGACCCTAGACATTCCCCACCCCTGAGGGCAGGACTCCCAGAACCCCAAGTGCAGGGCTATTTCCGATTCTGTGCTGTCAGCTGGTGATTGCCATCCTTTCTGACTGGAGCCCCCAAGGTGAGGAGGCTAGCCCTTCTCTGGTGCTCATAATGGCCATGCACCTTTAGTAGAGGGAGGCAGGCCTCTCCTCCCACCCCATCCATCACCTATCTAGGCCTGGCACAGGTGGGCCCAGAATAGAAACTTGTGTGAGTCATGCTTGGCCTTAAGGACATTGCCATTTGCTGTGGGGAGGGCGAGCCAGGGCTGAGAAGGGTTCCAGGGTGGATTCCAACTCTTGGGGAGTGCTTCCTCCAAGACAGAAGTGTGGTGGGGACAGGCTACCTGGCCAGTGCTTCCCTTGGAGGTGTGAGCATACGCCAGAAACTTTGGAGGGGCCTTGGTGGCCTGTGGTTCTAGATCCAGAGTTCAAAATTTCAAGGTCAGGGTTTCCTCTGGCTCCTTTCCCAGCTGGGGCCTGTAGGAAGTGGAGAGTGGGTGTGATCAGGAGGGCAGTGGGCCCTGCAATCTGGTGGTTCCCCTTGTAACATGCATTGCCTCTGGTCTCCACGTCAGCCTGGTGGGGGAGCCTCTCTGAGACACCTCCGTGGGTTGGTGATGGGATTATTAGGGCTCCTCTTTGAGATGCACCATTCAGGTGGGCTGGGACTATAGAATAGGGGACAGCTAAATCCAGGTTGCAGGTCTCTGAGTCCAGCCCTGAAAATGTTCCAGGGAAATCAAGGTTGGGTCAGAGGTACCTGTGCCAATCCCTTAGCTCTCCATCTGACCCCTCACCCACCAGTTGGCCTCTAGGCTGCTCTCTCCAGCTTCCTTTGCCCTAGGAAGAGAAGGGAGAGGAAGAAGTCACAACTCTTATGTCAATCAGGTTATACAGGATGGTGGATAGCAGTAGTGGGTAGTCATGTGGTTTCCCATCTTTTCCACCCTCCACCTCAGAGCTTTCCTCATGGTTCCAAGACTAAGCCTATGTTCACTGTCCACCAACTTGGCCACAGTACATGTCCTCACTGCCAACTCCAGTTCCAGAGTGATGGCCAACTTGTGAGCAGGACCCTGACCTGCAGGATGACAGAATCTGTCTAGGAAGGTCAGTCAAGGAAAGAGATTCAACTCCACTAATGTATGAATGGGAGCTCTGGTGGTGTAGGACCTAAGGCATTTGACTGCTAACCAGAAGGCTGGTGGTACAAACCCACAAGCCACTCCTCGGAAGGAAGGTTGGGCAATCTACTTCCGTAGTGATACCACCTTGGAAACCCAAGGAGGGGTCACTATGAATCGTCTCTGACTTGGCAGCAGTGAGGTTGATTGTTGGTTGGTAATGTTTGAATGGAGAAACTGAGGCCCTGAAAGCCTGGGGGTAGCAGTAGTGGGTAATGGGTAGAGGGCCAGTATGAGACCCCAACTCAGAGCTCCTGCACAGAGCTCAGGCTCTGGCCTGGGGTGACAGGACCTCTTCCACCCTTAGCAGTGTCCACTTGGCCAGTCTGACCCTGCTTCAACTGGCCCTCAAGCCTGGCAATTTTCCTCCAAATGGTGTCTTCATTTTCCAATTCCTGGCCCTGGGACATCAATCTTGCCAAGCCACTTGTTTTCTTAAAGCCACTCAAGAGTGTCACTACTCCTCCCCAGAACTTATGGCTCCTTTAAGGCCCTCAGCAAGTCACAGCCCTCCAGGGTGAAAGGTGTCAGCAAGGAACACCCAGAGCTGGAGAGGCAGAGGGAAATAAACACATGTCAATGCCATCAACCAAGATAGGATGGCAAGATGTTGTCCATGTCATCACAGCAGCCCACTGTAGAAGAAGAAAGAGAAAGAGGGAAAGAGATGTTGACTTTGGTCTGGACAAGGTGGCTCATGGCTTCTGTGGAAGGGGTGTAAGGTCCCAGGGAAGCAGCTGGGAGAGCTGGGGGCCTCTTCCCACAGAGATCCTTTTCTTCCATTTCCTGGGGCTGCCAGCGCAGGGGTCAGCCTGCTCAGCCTCAGAGACCCTAACTGGACTTGGATTGGATCGGCCAAGTTCAAGAGATTATGAGGCCATGCTCTGGCCTGGGCCCATCCACCAGCCTCTGTCCTGAGTATCACTTGCACTACTCTCTCTCTGAGCATCCCTACTCATGACTCTACTCATCTGTGGTCTACCCCTCCACCCAGCCCACTCCATGAACCCTGACTTAGAAAACCATGGACTACTGCTTTTGTTCATCAAGGCCCATGCCTCCAGCAGAGATGGTCCCAGGTCTGTCTGAGGACTACCCCTGGCTATAGCCATAGGTCTGCTCTGCCTGCCCATCCACCCTCCTGCACTGATGCCCTGGGCCTGTGGCCAGTCTTTCTGACCCTTCATGTGGCTCATACCGCTGACAGGCCTCTGATCTCTTGCCTGTGCTGGACCTTCTGCCTATATATTTCAGTCTTTCATTGCTTGGTGAAATCTCATCCTGAGAGACTCAAGTCAACTACCTCCTGTGAGCGAGCAGCCTTTCTGAGTTGCAACCTCTGAGTAAGAATATTTCCTGTGGCTCGCAGGTAGGGGCAGTGGCTGCCCTGCACTCCAAGACAATGCCCATAGAGAGAGGGGGCCATTCTGATGTCAGGGTGTGCTGGCCAGGGAAAGCTGGGATGGGCTCCTTCCTTCCTCTGTTCAGGGCTTCTAGCCCTTTGTCCACTGGAGCTCAGAGTACTCCTGATCTGGGGCCTAGGGTATGTATGTTCGTAGCCTGAGAAGCAGCTCCAGAGAGGGACAACGGTCTGTCTGGGCTGGCTGCCTGGAAGCTAGAGGGAACCAGGAGAGGAGGAGACCTTCAGGGCTAGGAGGCAGGAAGGAGGGAGGCAACAGCCCACAGTCAGCCCCCGACTCAGGGCAGTGGGTGTATTTATGTAAATACTACATGCTGCTGGATTCTAGGATTCTAGCAGGGTGAAATCATCCTCCTCTAGTGAGGGGGGAGCTGAGCTGGCGCAGAGGGCCTGCAGAGGGGTTTGGGGAGAGACCCTGCCCAGTGTGGGGGCCTTGGAAGGGGGGCTTTGGAGCATCTTGAACCACAGGAGCAGAGCCTAAGATAGCAGGCTCCTGGAGAGCACAAAAAAGTCTGGAAAGGAGCCCAGAGATGGCACAGAGGTCCCTGGGGGAGGATCCAGGTCCTGTGCAGGTCAGGGCTGAGCAGTTGCTGGCAGGGCCCCTTCCAGCCCTGGGAGGAAGGCAGGCTGCTCACTGGGTGGGCCTAGCCACTTGCCCCTGGAAGCCCAGCCAGGCACTTAAGCAATTCCTCGAGTCTCTGGCAGGGGTCTCACTGTGCTCCAGACCTTTTGAGTGGAGGTCTCAGGACAGGGATACATGAAGCTGGTTGTCTGGCTTCCCTTCTCGAATGTTCACTCCTTGAGGGCAGAGTGGGGGAGAATGAGGTAGAAGGAGGGCTGGTGAGGGCACTCTGCTGGGTGGAGAGGCCCGAAGAGGTCTAGGGCTCGACTATCCCCTGGGCTGTCTGGAGGCCGTGCTCTGGCCTCACTGCCAGGTTTCTCAGTGTCCCCAGGCCAGGAGCCTATAGATCAGGATAAGGAGCACTGAGGCCCAGGGCCACACACTATGGACTCTAAACTTACTCTCACCCAGGCTCTGGATGGGGGAATATTCTAGAAGAGGGGGACAAACAATGAACTGGTAAGTCAAGGCAATAGGAAACCTGAGGGCAAAAAATGGGGTGACTGAGCTGAAGTGGGGAGGGCTCACTGAAGGAAGTTTGTGGAAGGGGCAGTAATGGGGGTGGCAGATGTGGGCCAGCCTTACCAGCTTCTACCTGTAGGCCACTGCTGTGGTGGCAGAGGAAGCTCAGAGCACAGTGTCACCGATGGAGAAGAGGGGGTTCTGCAGGCCTGTGAGTCCCACCATCAATGTGCTGACAGGTGGGCATGTGCCAAAAAGGAGTGCAGGGGAACTCCAAGGTTCCCTGAGAGGTGGAGGCTGTGGGAGCTGTGGACTTCCACATGGGGCGTAAGGTCCAGGACAGAGGTGCCACTGCAGCTGCACACATATGTGGGAGTGTGAGCTTGGAGATGGGTGAGGGCACCCAGGGATCCAATGTAGACAGAGGCGGTGCTCAGGCTGAGCCCTGGGGCCTCGGGTAGTCAGAGGCCTAGACACAGGAGATGCTGTCCTTGTGGATGGAGCAGGGTGATGCTTCACACCCGCAGGGAGCTGGGGACTATCTTGTGAGGACTGGCATGAGCATGTGGCCTCAAGGAGGTTTGCAGCAGATGGCAGTGTCAGGACAGATTTCAGTTTAGAGAGAGTTGTAGGCGTAAGAGCTTGTCTGCAGCTCATGGAGTGTGGGAAGAGGAGAGGTCCTGGAAAGAGGCCCGAGGTGGGGCAGTGGGGGCGACAAAGAGGGCAAAGCTCCTTTCTGTCCCCCTACCTCACATTGATGGGCTCCTACAGGTCTCCCAGCATGGATGAGGTCAGAACTGCAGACACACCCGAGGTGGGTACCCATCCTCCTTCCTTAAGGCCCCAGTTGGCTCGTCAGCCCCTTCTTCCAGGAGGAATTTGTGCTACACATGTTCCCAGGCGGAGTAAACGATCGCAGGTTGACGCCCCTCTTCCTTGCTCCGGCCTCCATGCTCTGCTTCTTGGCCCTAGATGAAGGGAACTTTGCAACAACAGAGCATCATGTGAGAACCATTAGCCACCAGCCCCTCCCCCCACCCCGTCACTCAACCCAGAGGAAAACATCTGGGAGGAAGAAAGTCTGGGAGGAGAAGTATGTGCAGCTGAGAGGAGAGTCAGCGAGACAGAGACAACAGAGGGAGACAGAGACAGAAAGACAGAGAGACTGACAGACACAGAGACAAGAGACAGAGACGGAGACTGACAGACACAGAGGCAGAGAGACAGAGACAGAGACAGACTGAAAGACATAGAGAGATGCACAGAGACAAAGAGAGACAGGCATAAAGACTGATGGAGACAGAGTCAAGAGATAGAGACAGGATGTCAGAAACCGAGGCTGATAGAGACAGAGAGAGACACATAGAACAGAGATAGAGAGAAAGAGGCTGACAAAGATTGGGATTGAGAGGTACAGAGACAGAGACAGACACATGGAGCAGAGAGAGACAGAGAAACAGAGACAGACAGAGATAGATAGATAGTTAGAAAGAGACAGAGGAAGTTAGAGGGAGTCCTGATGTCAGATAGATGTTTTCAGAAAGCATAAAACAAAGTGAGGCAACAAGACTGAGGAGGGGTGAGTGACTGCCTTGTCTTCAGGGAGATAAAGGGACCCTGAGAAGGTGGCATTGAGGAAGTCACAGGGGATGGTCCAGACCATCCCTCATTATTAAGGTGGGAACCTACAGCCCGGGTTGGGGGAGAGCAGAGGGACTGGCAAAGAAGCAAATGTTTACCCTGTCATCCAGCTGTTTATTTGTGAGTTGAAAACCCAGCAGCAACACCCTCTCCTTCCTCTTGTTGGGCTTCCCTTTCTGCCCTAGTCCTTTCCCTCTGAGTCTCTGTGCCTCCCCCTTTCTCTCTGACCACTCCGTCAGGTCCCCAGTGCTAGTCATAAGTCACCAGAGATAGATCTGTTGTTTGTTGGGACCAAGGGACTGAGGCCAGCAGAGTGTACAGAAAAGCAGCAGAGGGACCAGGCTGTGTCAGGAAGGGGTGGGGTGAGGTGTGCAGCAGAAGATGACTACAGATCTGGGAGCCTCCACAAATGAAGCTGTGGGCTGGCAGCAGTGTGGGGGTGAGCCCAAGACCCATCATGAGTATGTGTTCATGTGGGTGTGTGTGCTACAAGAGCAAGTATCTTAGTGTGCACATATGTGTGCATACTGTATGCATGTACATGTGCTTGTGCAGGAGAGTGTGTGCACATGTGTGTATATCCAAGAATATGTGCTTGTGTGTATACACGTGTGTGTATGTTGCATGGACATGTATGTGCTTGTGCAAGAGTGTGTGTGCACATGTGTATGTGTATGTGTGTGCAGGACCCCATCTGTGCTGTTCCCTATGCCATTTCCCTACCTGGGCTGCTGGCTCCCACCCTGATGATAAGTGATAGCCTGGACCTCCCCCTCTGACTTCCTCAGTGCCACCTTCTCAGGGTCCCTCTACCTCCCTGATGACAAGGCAGTTACCTGTTCCTCCTCACTCTTGTTGCCTCACTTTACTTTATGCTTCTTAGAAAGTATGTGTGTGTTGCATACACACAAGTGTGCTTGTACAGGGGCATTTGTGTGACATGTGTGTGCACATATAGGACTGTATGATTGCATGTGCACATGTGTGTGCATGCTTATGTGTGTGCTTGTGCATGTTCACATACATGTTTGCATGTAGGAACATGCAGGTGAGTATATGTGGAGGAGCATGTGTGTGTGAACATGTATGCATATGCAGGAGCTTGCCTGTGTGTGCACACATATGTATATGTGCAGAAGTGTGTGCATGTGTGTACATATGTGCAAGTTCATGTGCCTGTGATGGATATCTGTGTGTGCTGCATGCCTGCATGTGTGTGTATATGCAGGAACAACTGAGGTAGAAAACAAGAGATGCTCACATTGGAACCCAAAGCTCTGAGGAGAGTTGGAGATGAACAGGGGGAGGAACCGGAGAGGGTCTTGCAGAGCCAAGTGGTTTGTGCCCCACCAGGGAGGGCTGACTTCTTTGTCACTTAATATACCAGTTCTACTCCTACAACTTGGTCAAAGAATTTGCTGTTTGTAGTTTCCAGATAATAGACACTTCTAACAGTCCTCAGAAGGAAGGTTGGGCAATCTACTTCTGTAGTGATACCACCTCAGAAACCCAAAAAGGAGTCACTATGAGTCGGGTCTGACTCGATGGCACACAACAACAACAAGAGTCTATAGTCATCCATTTCCCTAGCAATCCATCTACATATCCACCAATCCACCTGTGCAACTGTCCAACTCATCCATGTGCTGCCATCCAGAAACCTCACAATTCACCTGATTGTCCCTCTGTCCATCCTGCCCCTCAATCCACATGTCTGTCTACCTGGGGCCCAGGAGAATCCCAGGGCCTTAACATGATAGGGCCACTGACAGAAGGCTCAAGCTAACTGCTCCTACTCTGGTGCTCAGCTCCCAGCAGGTTGATGAGGAGCTGACTCACGGAGCCAATTCAGACCAGTGGACTTGAATGTGGATATGGGTGTAGGTGTAGGGGATTCCCCAGAATCCCCTTGGCTGATTGATTGTTTCTTGCTCAGCAAAACCTTACCTTCAGATGGTGCTTCCCATCAGATGAAGGTTCTCCCTGAGAGTCAAGTCTCCCCCAAATAAGTGGGGCCTCCCTGCTCAGCCTGGAGCTCCCACTCAACTGACAGCTTTTCCTGATAGGACAGAGTGCTTGCTTCCTCAACTGACAACCGCTGAGAGGTTCCCTGTCCTGGAGGGGCTGGCTCAATTAATGTTGCCCAGAATCTTAGTTTCCTGGGGCTCCTGTAACAAAATACCACAAAGTGGGTGTTTTTTAAGAACAGAAGTTTATTGTCTCCCAGTTCTGGAGGCTGGGAGTTCACATCAGAGTATAGGCCCTACCAATGTTTTCTGAGGCTCTGAGGGAGAATCTGTCCCAGGCCTCTCTCCCCACTTCTGGCTATGGGCAGCGATCCTTGGTGTTCCCTGGCTTGCAGTTGCAGTGTAACATGGTGTCTATCCTCTATCTCCGTCTCTGTGTCTCTTTTTCTTTTATGAGGAGTCATATAGGATTAGAACCCACTCTTCTCCAGGATGAACTCATGTTAACTTAATTGATGACGTTTCCAAATTATTTACAAGTAAGGTCATGTTCATGGGTACAGGGGTTAGGACTTCAGCACATATTTTGGTGGGGACATAGTTCAGCCTGTAATACCTAGGAAAATCTATCATTTGGAGCCCCTTCCTGGAAGTGGGGCCTAGCAACAAAGCTACTCCAGAAGATTCTTTCTGCACTTGGCTCTGTGATGCAGTGCCTGTGTGAGTGACAGCAAAGAGACTCAGATTGGTTCTCTGCCAGCCTTACGTCTGTCATTGAGCCCACTCTAGAAGCCTGGCCCTGCCTGCAGACTCAGCTCTTACCTCTGCCTCTCATGTTAGCATCGGTGGCATGGTAGTCTGGGTGGGCCCCCTGCTTTCTTCCCTTATTGGGCTCAGGGGGAGGTGGGCACCTTGGGATTCCTCATCATCCCGCTGTGGGTCCTGAGGCTGAGGTGGGCTCTGGAGGGAGCTCAGTGCTGGATTCCAAGATTCTAGGCTAGGGCTCTGGGATTGTAGTCTGCTTCACTGAGTGAGGGGCCTGAGCATTCTTGGTCTAGGAAGTGGCAGGGGTGCTGAGTCTCAGCCTCTGGGCACTCCCCATGATCTGAGGATCAGGAGAAACTTGCCTGCCCTTAGTTTGCTCACCCTGTGACCAACCTAGAGCAGGACCTTGAGGGTGTGACCCCCTGAGCTGCCAGGGGGTAGGCTACTCTTCTCTCAAATGCCCACTGCTGGTGGCCAGCAGATCGAATACTCCGTCAGCCCAATTGTGCATGAAGACACAGAAGTTCTGAGAGGATATGTTTACTGCCTAATATCTCTCCCTCCACCACCAGTTAGTCCTTATCAAGAATCAGGGTTACAGGCTGGAAATGAAGCCAGAGGCTCCTCTTACAGACAACACGGAGACCTGGGAGAGAGAGATCAGACTCCTATCTGGACAATCAGGGAAGACTTTCTGGAGGAGAGAGCTAGGAGGATGGTGGGGAAGTGAGTCTGCAGAGATGGGCTACAACTGCTAGGCAGAGGGAAAGGGAGGGATCAGGTAAGTCTGGGTGGAAAGAAGGGTGAACGGCTGCAGTAAAGTTGCAGTTTATGGCTGGCCATGGGAGGGAGGCCTGATGGCACCCTTTGGGACTGCTATGGGTCCCTGCCCTGGGAGCTAAGGAAGACATCTGAGTTATACAGTGTGTGTGCATATGTGCTAATGTGAGAGTGTGAATTAAGGAAGACATCTGAGTTATACAGTGCTTGCATATGTGCTAATGTGAGACTGTGAATTGGGCATGGAAATGCTTATGTGGTTGAGGGAAGGTGTAGTTCTTGTGTGGTTGGGTGTAGTGGTGACTTTGGTGGTTTGAGGGTGAGGCTGTATGACTGAGGAGAGGTGTGGATGTGTGTGTTTGTGTATGAATTGAGTATGAGGTTGTATACATATGACTGAGGAGGTTGTGGTTGTGTATGACTCTGTGTGTGGTTTGAGTACGAAGTTGTCCCAACTTGGGCTGGAAGCAGGACTACCCAGCTAGGAACTCAGCTCTGCCACCTGCTGGGCTGTGTGACCTCCCTTCAAGATAAGGGCAGTGGGTCTAATCTCTTTCCTTTATTCTTCTTATGGGGAAATTGAAGCTCAAACAGATGGAGAAACATTGCCTGAGTATGCTGGTGACGAAGGATTTCCTAACACCTCCCAGAAACATGGCTCCCCTGTTTTAGTGCCCTTATGCATGGCCTCCAGCTGGACATGGGGACTTGTCCAGAAGGGCATGGTGACTAAAACTCACTTGTTGGGAAAACTGAGGCTCAGAGAGGTGCATGGTGCCAGAAGTCCCAGAGCCAGCGAAGTTGGGCCCTTGCTCTTCGGCCTCCCCTACCTCGGTGTTTATAGGTGGGTGAGGGACCATGGCTCACCTCACCTGCATGGACAAGTGAAGGGATGTGGAAAGGCTTTGGCTGTGCTCTGACTCCCAACCTGGGCTGGAGGGCTGCCAGGCAGGGGCCTTGGATCACCTGGATTGTCCCTCGGGCCCTTCTAGAAAAGGGAGACCTGGGTGTCTCCCTGGTCTTTGGCCCATTAGCTGCCTGACCCTGGGACAGAGAGGATGACACAAGGGTCTTGGGGATGCCTGCTGAAAGAGAAAATCATTAATTTCTTGTTGATTTCCTGCCCATTCATTCATTCTCTAAACAGCTGCGAGGCTGACCCTGAGCCAGTCCCAGGGGCCTCAGCCTACTCTCATTTGCCTTCTGAGGGCTGATCCTGGGAGAGCTTATGGGCTGCACCTTGTGTAAAACTGATCTGGGAGGCTCTGGAGAGGCATAGGGATCTCTTGGCTGGGGCAGCTGTATACAGAAACCAGTGTCCCCCAGTCTGAGCTCCACATTCCACCCAAGGACCCCAAAATCCTCTCTGCTGTGGGGTCCAGGCCCCTCCATACCTCCCTACTCTGGAACTCAAGAAATAAAGCATTTCTTATACTGGCAGTAGACACTTTTGAGCTTGTCAGTAGCTGGCAGTTGTACCCACTGCTGGCTCTGAGTGGCTGTCACCCAGAGCTGGACAGAGCAAGCCTGTGGTACCCTTGGTCCTGTTTCCACCTCTGAGCTCCTGACAGATGTATCATCAGAGGAGAGACTGTGGGGCCAGGGCCCTCCTCAAGCCTCAGGGTGCTGGGCTCTGGCTGCTTATAGTAGCATCCAGCACTGTACCCCTGTCTTCTCCAGAGCCCTGGCATGTTCCACACTGGCAGAGGGTGGAGGCAGGGTGTCTGCTGGGACCACCCCATCTGCCTGCAGCCCTCTGCACTCCCCCTTCCTGAAATCTGTCCTGATGACCCTGCCTCCTGCAGCAGCACTGACAATGCTAGGGAGATCCTTGGCATTGTCCCGCTTCCTCCTCAGAGGGGCCTCCCATGGCTCCCCTGGCTTGCAGAAGGAAAGTCAAACTCCTTGACACATCTTGACATACAAGATGACAGTGCTAGCCCTGGGGCTGGGCTAGAAAACTCTGTTTCTTGCCATGTGCCAACCCTGGTTCACAAGTATCAAGTGCATGCACAGTAGGAAAGATGCACTCAGCATACCTGTGGTCTGATCTACTGTGGGTGTCTGTCCAGCTGTGGGCATGTAAAGCCCTGGCACATGTGCAGTTTGTTTCATAGCTTTGCTTTGATGTTACCAAACTTTTGTTGAAGTGATCCTTCCTCCCTCACCCCAAATTTCCCTTTCTCTTTGCCATGTGATGACTTGCCAGTCACCATTCATATCATGCCACAAGGCCCTCTCCCACAGCTGTTGTGAACTTGTGTGTGATTCTGCCCATCCTTGGTCCCAGGTTGGCTTCCCAGGGAAGACTCTTGAAACCCCTGCAGTCTCAGTACCCATCTGGGCCCTGCTTGGATCGGCAGTGCCCTCCCCCACCCCTTTTGCTCAGATGTCACCTTCTCAGGGTGATTTTTCCTAACTACTATGGAAAATCCCACTCCAATGACCACAGCGCTACTGGCTTTCTTCTAAGCCAGGCCCCTGCTCTGGTGGTGTTGTGCCTAAGGCACTTGACAGCTAACCAGAAGGTTGGCTGTTCAAACCCACCAGCCACTCTGTGGAAGGAAGGCTGGGGAATTTACTTCTGTAATGATTTACCACATCGGAAACCCAATGGGCATCACAATGAGTCGGAATCAACTTGATGGCAGTGAGTTTGTTTTTTTGGTTAGGCCCCTCTCTGCCTTGGACCCTCAAGGGCCTGTGCCCTTCTGTCCCTTTAGCCGGCATTTCTTCAGGTCTTTCTGTTTTTTTTTTTTTTTTCCTAGTTTCCTTGTGTGAGAACCAAACCAAACTCACTGCCGTCGCATCGAATCCGACTCATAGCGAACCCTCCTTGGGTTTCTGAGGCAGTATCACTGCGGAAGTGGATTGCCCAACCTTCATTCTGAGGAGTGGGTTTGAACCTCCAGTCTTCTGGTTAGCAGTCAAATACCTTAAGCACTATGCCACCAGAGCCTTGAAATCAAGTTCCAGTATGTTTTATAGAAAAAAAAAATATAGATAGTTCATTAAGACTTGAGAAGGAGCTCTGGTGGTATAGTGGTTAAAGCATTCAGCTGCTAACCAAAAGGTTGGCAGTTCAAACCCAACAGCTGCTCCTTGGGAGAAAGATGAGACAATCTGCTTCCATGAAGATTTACAGCCTTGGGAACTGTATGAGTCACTTCTACCTTTTTCCAAAGTGTCTCTATGAGTCAGAATCAACTTGATAGTAGTGGGTTAATACTTGAGAATGGAGGGGTTCTGTTCTAAGTGGGGAAAATATATCCAAAAGGAATTGATTATAAACAAGGTGGAATTAGCGTTGAATTGGATTCTTGGGGCTTTTCTAGCTGGAGACATTTGGAACCATCTGCTTGCAGTCCACAGTGCATTCTTGCCTTCTCTGCCTCCAAGGGCTCAGGCTCCTCTGTTAGAGGTGAGGGTGACAGGGAGAGGATAGCATTCTGGGCACTCACACCCAGTTCCTTGGAGTTGTCCCTAGCTTATTTTGCTGAATGAGAGACCAAGACTCTGAGTAGAGGGTGGGGACAGGGAGGTGCAAGGGGGCTGATAGAGATGCAGAGGTTCCACCAGTTTCTATTTGCCTTCCTCAGGTGCAGCAGGACCCTGAGGCTCAGTGCTGGGGTACCCTGGGTCAGGCTATGGTGCCTGCCCCATGAACCTGCCTGGACTGGATAAGGCCAACGCCATGAGGGGCTCAGGCCCTATACCTTAAGGGTCCCCAATAGCCTAAGGGGAGATTATCCAGACCTCAGCAATCCTGATGGCCTAAGGGAGGGCCACCTGCCTGTAAGCAGTCCCTGGTGACCTATTTCCACCAGAGGGTTTCTTCCTTCTTCAAGGGTGATGCACTGGGATCCTGGGGACAAGACACTCAGGGCTGAGATGCTTGCCTAAGACTGAGACACCAGGCATTATCTCTGTGTGTCCTGCAGTGGGAATGATGAGGCCCATCTGTTGTGGGGGGGTGCATGCAGGCTATTGAGAGCCCACTTCTTTGGAGGATGGGGAGGGGCATTTCTAATTGAGCCTTGCAGGGCACAATTTCAACCAGGCCCCATGCACCTTTCACCCTCAGGAAACTGCTTGGCCTCTATGCCTGTCTGGCCCTTGCTGATCTCTCCAAGACTCAGGCTTCAGCCACAGGACCCCTACCATTAACTCCCAAGCACTAGCCTCTCTCAAGCCTTCTGCCAGAGACATCTTGTCTAGCTTTATTAACTCCTAGCTGCACTGCAAAGCCCATCTCAAATATCCTTTGCCTGGTGTCCTTCCCTGATTTCAGTACCCTGGAATGAGAGCAGGATGCCCTCAGCCCTCTAAGTGCCTCTCTGTCATGGGCCTGTCCTTGTTGCTCTGTGCTCACCTGTGCCTGTTAAGTGGGCAACTGACTGGGACCTGCCACAGGGTCAACACAGTGACCATTCAGTGAATGAATAATGAGCAGTGGGTGGCGGGGGGACACCCAGATGGGAAAACTGAGGTAGACACAGATGCAGGCTTGAGGTCTGGCTCCAGATCCTCTTGGGTCTTCCTTGGACTGACCACCCCTTTGTGTTCCCCCCTTCCCCCAGGCAGTCCAGGCCTTGTTCCTGGGGGCATGGAGGGTGAAGGCAGCTGCTGCCAGGCACATTTGCCCAGCTAGGCTTTTCACAGGGCCCCAGTGTGGAGCGGCCAGCCAGTCCACTTTGGGAAAAGAGTCCTGGGAGGAGCCCTATCGGATCTGGCCCTCTTAAAGGAATGTAAAGAATGAGGCCTTGGGGACAGGGCTGGCATGGGTGCCTGCCTTGGAGGCGGGGCCTCCCCTGGCCCTTCATGCACCTCCTGAGGCAGAGGAGGTGGCAGCACTCACTTTGTCCACCTTCTGCTCACTCAGATGGTGGGACTCGGGCCCCTGCCTTGGGGGGTTAGAGGCCTGCACTGTTGCCCAGCTTATGACCCTCAAACTAAAGGTGGCTCCTTATGGACAACACATCTGGTGGAGGTGAGAGGCACATGGAGGGTGTGGTGCCAAATGCAGGGGAGTCTCTTGTGGTACCCTTACCATCCCCCCAGCCCCACCTTGCATATCTGAGGGAATGTGGGCAGGCTAGGAGGGAAGTCTTTTGCAGGAGTGACAGTGGGACAAGTGAGGAATGATGGGCCAACTTAGGCCACATTCCCCTGATGTGTGTGTGGGGATCTCCAGGATGGGCAGGGTGCCCCTACCTAGGAAACCAGCTTATAGTAGAGGCCCTTTGCACCCCTCCTCTCCACCAGGTTCCCTTAGTTCTCTCTCTCCCCCTCTCTCCAAGTTCTATGGGCTCCGAGTGCTGCTGCTGGTGTATGGACAAGTGTGTGTGTGTGCACCTCAACTTCTGTGGGAGCAGAGGGAAGGGACATACATGTGCAGGCACTGTGAGCACTGTGGCCCTGCCCCACCCCACATGCTCCCTTCTCACATGGAAAAATCTGATGCAGTTGGAGAAATTCCATTCCCCAAAGCAGCGTTTCAAAGCGACAGGTTTATTTTTCTAAGGTTCAGGAGAAAAATGTCCACGATGCTCTAGGAGATAAGTTGACTCCTTTTGCCTTGTTTTTGTGTTTTTTCCTTGTAGTTTCCAGAGTTTGCTGTGAATATTTCACATTGTGAAACGTGTGTTGGAGGAGGGGTCCTGGCAGGACAGGCAGGGATGAGTACTGGCAACTCCCTGCCCCCACAGACCCCTGCTGAGCACCCACACTGGAGGGCCCCTGCACTGTGTCTGGAGAAGTAGAAATTTGGGGACCTCCAGAAAGCCCCGGTACTCTCAATCTCTTCTGTCTGTAGCTCCCCAGTTGGCTCCACCCTGAGACTGCTGCCAGAGGTCTCTGGAACACCTTGGGTATAACAGACTTACCATCTGCAGTCTTGGTTTTTCCCTACACACACCTGGCCCACATCTGGCTGGGAATACAGGGGGAGATGGTCAGGGGGACTTCCTGTAGGAGGAAGGCTGGTGTCCAGGGATAATACACCATGTATGGGAGGTCATTGTGGCCAGAAAGAGGAGCCATGCGGAGCCTCAGGTACCAAGCAAAGGGTTAGAACATCTTGTCTTTGGGGTAAGAGTCTCAGGGGGCTCCTAGTGGCCTAGGCCCGTAATTCCTGCATGACTCTCCAAGGGCCTTTAACATCCCTCCGAGAATACCCTTTCTGGATGTTCAGCAGGCTCACTTCTCCAGAGGTTTCTCACCCCTCTGCTGTAGCCAAAGTGTGCTGTCATCCTGGGTCCCCTTGGCCTCGTGGGTAGATTTCCCCATGAGTGACACAGGCTCAGGCTGTGTGAGGGCAGCACACCCGCCTCCTCAGCTTCCCTTACTTCATGATCCACAAGGGCCCCAGCCAAACCACTGCTGCCCAGCCCTGGGAAGATGTGACCACCCCACAGGACGCAGATCCTCAAGAGGGAGGGGTGATGTGACCCTCTGCCACCTGCCACTCTCTAACTGGACTAACCCACCCTTCCTCCTGGTGGCATCAGACCCTGAGTGTCCACAGAGACCAGGCTCTTGTGATGGCAAAAGTGTTGCTGATTATGGTGTTGGCTCTGCAATCAAGTTGGATCTTCAGAGAACACCGCTCAGCCACTCCTTGCCCCATCTCTTCTGGACATCACCCCTCAGCCCTTGGCCTAGACATGGACATAGAGTTGTAAAGGTACTTCTTGTGGGTTAGGCACACAGGCTTATAGCAAACCCCTCACTGTCTCAGCTTACAAATCCTCTGGGCTCTCCGTTCTTGCCCTCTGTTCCCTTAGCATTATCCAGACCCCAATCTGCTGGCTGCATGGTGTCAAATCTACTGAGCTTACTGAAAACTGCTCAGCCAGTCAGAGAGGCCCCACTCTGGTTGTGGGCCTTTCCCAGGATTTGGCCCAGGCTTGGTCAACTTCAGATCCTCTCTGGTGTCTGTTCCCCATGGCCTACCCTGATTCCCTAGATTCACCTTCTGGGCCTTCCCCTGGGAGTGGGGCTGGAACCTGTGGGTGCCAGTTCTACCTTGACTTTACATTTGGCTGAAGGTTGTCTGCCTGATGTTTGAGCCTCTTGCTCTGAGGATGGACTGCTCTTGCCTGCTGTTTAGGGCCTCACGTACAGCCCACCTGCCCCATTTCAGTTCCATACTTTTCTTGGATGGTTTGGGACAAGACTTCCCTGGAGATGGCTTTCTGAGCCAAGTGCAGCCTGGGGTGAAGCTAGGATGGAGGCTGCACCAGAGAGAGCTCAGGGCAGAGAGGTCATGACCTTGGGCTTTGGAAAATGAACCCAAGTTTTTTGGGCAGGGAGAGTGGAGGAGGACCCGGCAGCTGACAGAGTGTTGTGTGCGACCCTGGATGGTGGAGCTGGGGTGTGAGGAAGGCTGTGGAGATTTGGGGCCAGTGCTCAGCTGGACAGGGACAGGCATGAGGCTTGAGGCCAAAGGCTCTGCTACTAAGTGTGACATGAGCTCCTTGCTGATTTCAGGAAAGCAGAAAGAAAGCCAGTCACATGCAGTCCTTCCATGTAGAGAGCCCTGTAGCTCTCTGGTGAGCATACTCTGCTGCTTCTCCCTTACCTGAGCCAGGCACCATCCTCCCCAACTTCTCATTTCTTTCCATTTCTCTGAAAAGTCTCTGAAACCCTCCTTGATCTCCTTCCTGCAGTGGGAAAGGTCCAGGACTCCCTCTTGGGCCCAGCACTTCTCTCTGCATCCTTGTCCCAGGTGGCCTTGGCTAGCTCCTTCTCTTGCCCCTTGCTCCCACCCATCTTGGCAGTCAGCTCCCAGGCAGGAGCCCCATTGTTTACCCAGGTTATACTGTGAGCCCTCAACCTACTGACACACTTACATTCTTACCCATCTAGTCCTCCCTTCATGTAGAAAGGAACCACTCAGCTCTTTGGTAAGTTCCTGTAGCTTCATTGTTCCACAGAGCACAATATTCTAGAGTATCCTTGTTGTGTTGCTTTAAATCCTCAACAGCCTCCTGCAGGTAGCATGCTTGCCTTCCAGTTGTGCCTTGTACAACAAACCACTCTGAGGCTTAAGCATTGAAATCATCAGCATTTACTTATCTCATAGATCTGCCATTGGAGCAGGAGTTGGTGGGATGACTTGTCTACACTTCACACATATCCACATGACATCTGGGGGACCTGAAGGCTCGGGATGGAATCCTGAGGCCTATCCACTTCCACATCTGAAGGTTGATGGCTATTGGTTAGACATTCACAAGTAACCCCTTTCCTTGTACCCTGGGCTTTTTCCCAACATGTTACCTGGGTTCTGAGAGTGAGTGTCTCAAGAGGGAGAGAGAACCAGGTGGAGGCTGTAATACCTGTGCTCAGCCTTGAAAGTTCTATCAAGGACTTCTCTGTGTTGAACCAATCACAAAGGTCCCCGTTGCTCCCATCCTCCCAGTTTCAAGTGGGAAGGAATAAATTTCACTTCTTGATGGGGAAGTAGCAAAGTTCTAGAACAGTATGTGGGACCTGAAATATTATTGTGGAGAACACAATTTGCCATAACAGTCCAAATGCAAAATTCACTAGTGGTCAAAACCTGCTCCTCCCCATCTTCACCACATCCCTGCATCCACCACACTGACATTCAAGGTGGAGGCATCCCTCCTCTTGTGCCCTTGTTTTCATCTGTCTTGATAGCCAGCTCCCAGGCAGGAACCTGGGTTGCTTGTGCACCCTCAACCTCCTGATGCACCTTTGCCCTTGCCCATGTGTGGCATTCTTCCACATAATTGCAGGGTGAGCCTTTATAGACATAGTGCTGCTTGTCCTCGGTCCTCAGAGGAGGCTTCCACAGTTGCCCAGGCAAACGCGGTCAACCAGTGTTTGCTCTTTTCTGCTCTCTGTTTTTATTCTTTTTATTTTCTTAGCATTTATCCCATGTTGTATGTATTTGTCCATTGACTGCTTGTTAATCCCTTTCTCTCTTCTACTGCCACCCCCCCGCCCCCCACTTTGGCTGGAGTCTCTAGGGAGGTAGGAGCAGATCTGCTTTGTCACTACTATGTTCCCAGGGCACTGACAGGCCTGATGATGGCAGGGGATCTGGAACGTCTGAGGGAGGAGGATGTGGGGAGGGAGGGCAGGAAAGAAAAGAAGGAGGGGAGAGGGGCCTGCCTTCCTCTGGCTGTGTCTGCACACAGATGCACCTCCCCTCTGGTGTTCAAATTGGAGTCATGGAGAGGCTATAGTCCACGGTGCTCTGTGAATGGACTTACCCCACCCCTGCTATGGAGCTTTGACCCTTTGCCTGAGGTCAGACCCCTTCCCTTGCAGAGCCTCCTGTGACTGTGACAGGCCAATAGGGTGTGAAGATCCACCCCTCGGCTCAATTTAGGGTAACTCTGGTCAATCCCTGCAGCTGAGTTTCCCACAGATTGAAGGTGGAGTGCCGTGTCCTGGCAACACCTTTTTCTCCTTCCCAGCTGGCCTCCCCTGCTTCTCAAAGCTGCCCACAAGCTCTGCCCAATACTATCACAAACCTATCCCCAGAAATTCTGGTCTGAGGCTCTGTTGTCTGACTTCCCCAGCTCTGCTGTTGACACGCTTCGAGAACATGCCTTTGATACGTGCTTTGTAATCGTCTCATGGACACATGGAGACCATTTACTTATTTACTGCTGCCCCCATACACAGGCCAAGGTCAGGATGTTAGGCACACCTGCAGCCCTTGGGTATGGCTTCTTCCTCATGTGTTTCTACACCATGCTGGTGATCTTGTGGGGTGCATCACCTACCCCAGCAGTGCATCCTGGGTGCTTGTGGTCTGATATGGGCCCAGGAAGCCTTCCTTGTTGCTGTGCTATAGGAGGTGGGACTGGCGAGAAGGGCCCAGGGGAGCTCAGTTGTCTGGCCCTGGTGATGGGAGCAGAATGGGGACTACCATGAGAAGGAGGCTGAGGGATGGGGTGTAGGGAGAGGACACGTTCATTTGTGGTGGGCTCTGCAATCTCTTCACCCACCTCTCCCTCAGTCCTGACTCCTTTTGTAGTGTTAGACCTGTTCCTGCTGGGAAGCTGAGACCCCTTAGCATGGATTCTCTAGCCACCCTCTCCTGGTGCTGTCCCAGGTGGGGCCTCTGCCTGGGAAACTGAGTCTCTAGAGGGGCCTGGGGTCACACCACTGGTCAGCAGCAGAGCTTGGAACAAAATCTGGAGAGGGGGTAGGAGAACAGTATGAGGGGCAGAACCTGAGGCTTAGGAGACCTGCCTCAGCTGGGGCACTGCCAAGCCAAGCCATCTCCCTCAGCTCCATGTCCAGTCTGTATAATGGGATCAGGATGCTACCCACAGCTCTGAAGATGGTGGACAGATGTCAGCTGAGGATCTGGAGAGGCATGTTAGTCTTTGACATCAAGGGTGTTAGTCTTTGAGGGCGGGCTCTACAGTCCCTGCCCAGAGGAAGACAGACTTTCCAGGTGTGGAGAGGCCAGATTCAGGCCCCTTCCTCATGGTGCTCCCTTTGTCAATGTGGGGTGGGTTATTCAAACATGGGAACTAGCCACTGGCTCTGTCCCGGTCCTAGGATGCTCTCCCTGTGTACCTGTGTTCCTGTTCCCAGGATGTTCTCCCTCATCTCAGGGAGGCCTGAAGCCCCACACACCCAATCTTTCACCTCACCTCCCCATGTCCATGGGCCCTGCTACCCTCTTGTCAAGCCACACATCCTTCACAGATCACATGTTCCTCTGTCCACCCCACCAGGAGATGCTGATGAACTCTATTTGTTGAATGATTAAATGACTCTTCCTTCAGCTTCCCCACTCACTCTCAGTCTCCCCAAACCTTACATTAATTCTTCCAGACCCAGTCGTGCTATCTCCTCCTCCAAGAAGCCTGATCTCTTGCTTTGCCTTGCTGCCATCTTCTCCCGAGGCTTAGGTTTAGCTGTGGCCCTAGAGGTCTCCGGGTGTCCCTCAGGGTGGGGCAGGCCAGTTCAGGGCTTCTTGGGCAGGTTCCTGGTCAGTTTGGTTCACACTAGTCTCCAGAAATACAAAGGGTTGTAGGACTTCAGTCCTGAGGGAGCATGGGGAGCCCCAAGGAGCATGGGGCTCCTAACCCCAGGCTAATCTCAGCATCAGACCTGACCCTGACCCAGGCAACCCTAATGCCTGGAGGAACCCTAGCCCCAAAGATGCCTCCTGTGTGGTTCCCTTGAGGTCTCATGGCTCCCTGTGGACAGTGCAGGGGGTATGGGGGACTGTCAAATGCTTGAAGGGAAAGCTGGGCTCACTGTTCTTGGCCCTCAGTTTTTCATTCTGTGTCATGGGTGGTAGGGGGATGGGCAATGGGACTCAGGG
This sequence comes from Orycteropus afer afer, assembly GCF_000298275.1. Classification (NCBI taxonomy): domain Eukaryota; kingdom Metazoa; phylum Chordata; class Mammalia; order Tubulidentata; family Orycteropodidae; genus Orycteropus; species Orycteropus afer. Next base: position 281,586 of record NW_006921806.1, on the reverse strand, counting down.
ACCCATCTTCTGTGTCCCTTCCTACTATCCAACTGGGCCATGAAGGGATGGGAGGCTGTGTGCAGAGTCTGCCCAGCCCCTGCACACCCCATCTCTCAGTATCCTTGGCAGCCTTGCTGCCGATCCTTTGTTTCTTGGCAACCTATCCACATCCTGACCACCTTCCCCAGACCCCAGCCTCTGGCTCCCACTGTCTAAATCAGATCCCCATGCCAGACTTGCCTCTTCCTCTGTGTGATATGGGCAGTTCCTCTCCTCTTTATTTCTCTATCTGCAAGACAGGCCCTTGTAATACTGTAGACCTTAATGTGGACGTACACTCAAATTCAGTGGCATCAAGCATTGGTTATTTATTATTCTGGGGTGTGGGGTTCAGAGCAACTGGCACAGTCTTACGGTGGTAGAGGCTGGAGCACTACTTCTCTCTGGCAGAGGTGGAGCTGGCCCCAGTTTCTTGTCCTAATGGAGGGCACAGTGAGCTGGCTCCATGGGGGATGGGGTGGCTGCCCATGTGCTCTCCTGGTCCCTGGTGGGGAAATGGTCCCCAAGAGAGCTACAGGTCCTGTTCCTGTTGGCTATTGAACCTGGATTTTACTCAAGAAAGGCTAGACTGACAGGTGAGCAGGGAAATGGTATGAGACAGTGTTCGGGTTACCTAGTGCTGGTTACCTAGGAATCTACCACAAGTGGGATGGCCTTAACAAACAGGAGTTTATTCTCTTATAGTTTGGGAGGCTAGAAGTCTGAGTTCCAAGTGCCAGGCTCTAGGGGCTGTGTGAAAGCCCCTCAGTCTTGGGCTTCAGCTCTGTCTCTTGCTGCTAGTGCACTGAAGCTAGGGGCATCTCTTCACTCAGGCAGTTACTGGCTGCTGAGGCTAACAAGCCCAAGGTCTACAAATAAAATGGCACACTCTCGATGTTACCAAACCACACAACAAGTCATTAATTCTAGTCCACTGAAAGTCCCAAGGTCAGCAGAGCATGGCAGGCTGCTGAACAACGACATGGCTATATGTAGAGTCCAAGCATGCCATAGGCTAAAGACCATTCCCAGTGCTGTTTCTTACACACTAGAAGCAGACCACATACCCAAAGTCAGCTACCCAGCTGCTCACAGTAGATTCCACCATGGAGTTGATTACCAGTTTCATCATGGGGAATACTACATCCAGCTGCCCAGCCACTCAACCAGGCCCAGCCAAAATGACACACAAACATAACCACCACAGACAGTGTGGGGCCTGGTGCTCTGCAGGGCTCTGCTCTCAGACTTCTCATACCACCTGCTTGGCAGGTTGGGAAACTGAGGCTTGGAGCCTGCCGTAGTGAAACTGCAGAAGGGAGGGCCCTTCCAGGCTGTCAGCAGGGTCTCTGTGGGATATTCTCACCACTGAATCTTGCAGTGACAGGGCTGGGAAGCCCCCTACCCCTCTCATGTATGGGATTATGCAGTGTGCTGCCACATGTCTTCTTTTCCTCTAATTTCCTGAGGTTTTGAGACTCATACCAGCCTGTTGCCTTCCTGGGAGGCCTCCCCAGGCCAAGTTTGCCCCAAGCCCCATGCCCTGCAGATAGCACAATAGGGGACAAAAGGGTCCCTGGAGACTCTATGTGGGGACAGCGGAGAGGGCAGTGTTTCACTGCCTTCTTGAAGGTGGGGACATTGATGCATCAGAGACACAGGCAAGCTGAGCAGATGGGGGCTGGGGGACACTTGCAGGCATGGAGGAGGTCCATTGGCTCCCTTGCTCCATCCCAGGGAGAAATGGGGTGCACAGTGGGTGGACAATGCCCCATCCACCCACACGTTGCAACTACCCTAATGGCAATATGAGATAGAGGGTCCCTGAGATGCCCATCATCTGTGTGCTGGCCGAGATGCGCCCAGGAGCCCCTGAGCTCTGACTTCCTAGGCAGACTCTCCAGAGCATATGCTTCTCCAGCCTCAGATGGTTGTGGTGTGAGAAGGGAGACTGAGGAAGGACAGTCTGGGCAGAAGTGGCTTCAACCAGCCGAAGAAGAGGACATTCAGGCAGGGCAAGGTCTCTGCAGCTGCCTTGGCTTCCCTGTGCTTTGTCCAGTTGGTCAACAAACTGGGTGGAGTCACCTCCCCACCCCTCCTGCTATGACACCCTGGGTGAGGCTGGGACTAGACATTAGGGGGCACGATGTGGGAAAGTAAATTACTTGCCCATTCATCAGGGTCTCCATGCTGCAGTCTCAGTTTCTCCATCTGTCAGAAGGAAAAGGGTCTTCTCCTTTTGATCTCATGACTCTAAAGCACTTGCCAATTTGAAGACAGGAGAGAAGGACATGCTGCCTTGAAGAAGCCCCTGAGAGGGTCGCTTGTCAGCACAAGACTGACACATCCTCACTGTCTCCATTGACCCACCATTATGAGATGCAAAGGCCACGCCCTTCGATCATGCTCCCTGGGGCCCTTGCTTTCGGATACTCCCTCATGCTGACCTGCCCATCCCAAATCTCCCTTGCACACCCATCCCCCAGATTCAAGCCCAGATTGTGGCCTGTTCTTGGAATACTCTCCCATTCCCACTTTACCCACTTCACACCCTGCACAGCCCAGCATTCCACAGAGGCTTTCCCCAGTACACCACCCTTCTAGAGCTTTGCTGCCCCCTCCTCTCTCACTGGGTTGCATCTCCAACAGGACAGGTCTGGCTTCCTGACAGTAGTAGTTAATGTTGTTGTCAACTTGGCTGGGCCTGGTTAAGTGGCTGGGCAGCTGGATATAGTTGTTCCCCACAGTGAGATTAGTAATTAAGTCCATGGTGGAACCTAATGGAGCATCTGAGTAGCTGCTTTAGGGATGTGGGCTGCTTCCAGTATATAAGAAGCAGCTTTGAAGAAGGTCTCTAGTTTTTTGGCATGCTTGAACCCTCCACATAGCTGAATTTTCATTCAGCAGCCTGCCATGCTCTGCCAATCTTGGGACTTTTAATTGACTTGAATCAATGGCCTGCCATCTGGTTTGGTAATATCGGGACAGTGCCTTGTCACTTGTCGACTTTGGGTTTGTCAGCCTCAGAAGCCAGCAGCTGCCTGAGTGAAGAGATGTCTCTAGCTTCAGTGGGCGGGGAGTGAGAGGCAGAGGTGAAGCCCATGGTCAAGGGGCTTTCACCCAGCCTCTAGAACATGGCACCTGGTACTTGGATTTCTAACCTTCAAAACTGGAAGAGAATAAACTCCTGTTTGTTAAAGCCATCCCGTTTGTGGTATATTCCTGTCAGAGGGACATAGGTAATCAAAACAATAACCATACAGTGGCTAGTGTCTGGCACAGGGCAGATGCACAGGAAATTCAGAATGAAGAAGGAAAACCTGCTGGGGTGTCACCACCACAGGAAACAAGCCAGGCCTACAGCTTCTCTGGGGTTCAAGGTGTTGTCCAGGATAGCATCGTCTGCTAGATGTCTCCTGATGCCAGCTGAATGCTCACCTCCCCCATCAGACTCTGCAGCCCTCTGGGGTCCATACATCTTTGGGTCCCCATGTGGCTCAGGCTCAGACACAGCCTCCAGCCTCCCTTCCCCACCTCCTAGCTGCCCATGCTCTTGCCTGCACTCAAGGCTCTGCTGCAGCCGCTGAAATATATGTTATTTCACCTGCTGGATTCCAGCATTCCAGGGCAGGGCTAGGAAAGGTCATAAAAACGTTGCGGTAAACTATATATTATTTTTATGCCAGTGCTTAACACGGTGCCTTTGACACATGTGCGGGAGCCCCGTCATAAATCAGGCGCCTGAGGTTCCTCCCCCCGCATGCACACTTGCAGGGGGTCCTTGGCCTCTCGCACTTGTATGTTGGCCCCAGTGGCTGCCCTCTCAGGAGCAGGCTGTGGGCATAGTGGTGGAGATCCTTTGGCTTGGGCCTGGGGTCCAGCTGCTGCTGCCTCCCACAAAGCTTCCCTGAGTGCCAGGGGAGAATGTGGGAGGCTGGCAGACCTAGGAACAGCCCTTGACCAAACTCCAAGTCTACCAACTCCGAGGCAGAGCACACTCTGAATTTGGCAACCATGTGTATGAATATATTCTCTTGAGTGTGTACATATGCATGTGTGCATTGGTGTGTGAGTGTGCACTCCTGAGTGTGTGCACATGCATGTGTGCATGAATGTAAGAATGTGTTCTGCTGGATGTCAGAGTTTGCTGCTCTCCTGAGCATGTGTGTGTGCATGAGTGTGTGTTCTCCTTGATGTGTGTGCATTAGTGTATGATTGTGTACATGAGTATGTGAATATGTGAGTGTGTGTATGTGAGTGTGGCTTGACCAGAAGACCTGGTTCCTTCCTCCCTTCCAGTCTAGCCTCAGCCTTTGCAGGCCTTGCCATCTGCTTGGATGTGGCTAGGACTCACCCCTCTCCACCTGCCCTACCACTGTCCAGGCCCCTAAGAGGGCAGGAATGCAGCCACAGGCTTTTCTCCTGAAAACAGGTAGGTGATGTCTCCCAACAGCACCAGAGCATGTTCTTGTTCAATGCTCCCAGGACATTGCCAACTTACTTTCTGGGCCTCAGTTTCCCCATTTTCTCATGGAAGTTGTCTCTGGCATTGTGGGGGTGTACTGTCAGTGGCTCTTGAGGCTGGGCCACAGGCAAGGATGAGGAAGACTGTGGAAAGAGTCATGCTCCTTTGGGCTCCCCCATCTCTGCACCAGGACCCTGGAGGAGCCATCTCCATCCTAAGAGAGAGTGACAGAGGCAGATGGCTGGCCACCTGGAAGTATGCAGATACTCACAGGCCCACATTCAGGAGTCCCTGTAGGGTGGAGTGGGCCCTGGCACAGGAACTCATGAGAAGGGCAGGTTAGAGCCCTCGGCCTTCCTTGCCTGCATTCTACCTTCAAGAAGGTGAGGTCTACTCTGGACCCATTGTCTCAGGCTCAGATGTTCTTTCTGGATCTCCAGTTGCAGCCCCACTTCCTTAGCCTCTGAGTGAGAGCACCTGCTACCACACGGCCCTGCCAGCCACCATGTCTACTCTGAGTTCCTGGTGGCAGGAGAAGCTCTGGAGGCTACATCTCTATGTGCTCAGTGAGTGTACTTCCTGGGACCTGAGCTGCACCCCAGTGGGCTCATCCTTACCCTGACCTTTGTGCCTCCCCCATTTTCCTTGCTGTGAGAGTCCCCCACATCTGCCCCACTGCATGGATGACATAACCCTTCCCTGCATCAGAGTTTTCTTGGACCCACACACAGAGCCTTCATGGCATACAGAGTGGTACAGGTGAGTTGCAGCAGCCTCCCTATACACTCAGGATCTTGGACCCAGCAACTCCACCTGCAGAAACATTGTCTAATGCAATATTCAAAGATGGGTCCAAGATACCTGTGGGCACACATGGCTACCTTGTGACCCTTCCTTGGCCCTGGATGCCTTGTAAATCACCTCTTAGATCGATCTTAGGGTGTGTGTTCCAATTCCCCAATGAGCTATACCAAACTTGGTGATTTAACATAATAATCAATGATAATTTACTACCTCTATGACATTTGTTGGTCAGGATCTTGGGACTTGGCTGGTGGTTCTGGCTTAGAGTCTTTCATGAGTTTGCTGGGGCCACAATCCTTTGAAGATCTGACTGGATCAAGAGGACCCTCTCCAAAACAGCTCTCTCATGAGACGCCAAGCCTGGCTGCTGTTAGCCAGGGGGACCAGCTTGCCTCCTATGGTCTTTCCTGTGGGAAGCTGGAGTGGCTTCCTAGTATGGTGGCTGGCTACTCCAGAACAGGAGACCAATGGACTGACTCCAGAGCCACACTATCTCCATGTCCTTGCCTCAGGAGTCACACTCCTCACCTCTGCCTCAGGGCCAGCCCCGACCCCAAGGTTGTGGATCTAGGGACCATGGCCCTGAGAGGTAAGTCACTGTTGTGGGCCATCTTGGAGGATGGCTATTACCACCTGGGATAGGTTGAACAATAAATTGTTTAGTGAAGTCAACAGGCAACAAGAAGTGCAAGGTGATGCACCAGTGGCCAGCATGGCCTCTCAGTACACCTCTACTGGGCTCACTGCCTTAGACATCAACAGTGGCGTCTGTGATATTTGGCCTGACACTCAAAGAGACCCTGGTGATCCAATCCTTCCCTCCTTTCATGCTTTACCTCTGGCTTTGCTTACTCTCCCTTGCCCTAAGCATGGAACTTCTCATTTGCTCCTTTCAGCCTAACCCTTGTCCTTCAGGGTACTATATCTTATTGGGCCTTAAAAGCTCAGCTTGCTCTTCTTGTCTAGTGGATGCTTCCCTTTGCATGCCTTTCATCTCCACTCAAAGCAGGGAGGGGTCACTTTCCTCTACCCCACAGCAGCTGTGCTTCCCTCTGAGACAGGCCTTAATCCATAGCATGAGATTATGTGCCCTGAGTCTCTCTCAGGCAGGGGTGGTGCCTTCCTCTGTATCCCATCCTGGGCTTAGCATGAGCAAGTGTCAATTAAGGTCAGGGTCTAGGTCAGGATGGAGTCCTTGAGGCAGCCCTTGAGGTCTCATATCCTGAACTTCCAGTCGAGGATACCCATTCACCCCCTCAAGAGGGCTAACAAGAGCTGGTGGCTGGGCCAGGCTGTGTTTTTGGTCCCCTTGATGCTGGCATCCCTGGAGTAGGTGGCACTGGACATCGCTGCATCCCATTGTTGTTGTCATAGCAGTGGCTCATGTCCCGCCCTAGTGGCTCTCCCACACACCCTGGCACCACCATTGCAGATCAGTGGGCAGACACTTGCCCTAGCCCTATAGGAAGCCCTATAGGTTGGTAAGCAGTGGAGCAGATTTGAACCTACTCACAGTCCTCAGTTCCTGGGCTCTTTCCTTGAGGTCCCACAGAGCCACTTGAAAGTGGGAAGAGGAAGCAAGAGAAGGCTGTCTGACATGCAGGCAAAGCAGGTATAACCAACACCATCATCACAGTCACCATTTGCAGTGTGGGTCTCTTTGGGGTGGGACTCCAACAGGCTGCGTGACCCTGGATGAATTGCTCAGCCTCTCATTGACAAAACAGAGGGCTCCAGAACCATCTCCATGATATGCCCAGATGATGCACAGCTGTTGTTGTTAGGTGCCATCAAGTTGGTGTCAACTCATAGTGACCTTATCAACAACAGAAAAACAGTCCTGTGCCATCCTCACAATCATTGAAATTTATGCTATTATTATTACTGCTACATTACTTGCAGCTCCCCTTCCTCCACCCCCTCTGGCACCTTGGCCACTTTTGTCACCAGACTCATCATCCTCACAAAGGCAGACCCCTCCCACTCCTCACCACTCTAACATAGTGACTCTTCCCTACAACATGCTGATCATTCTCCTGCTGTGGGCAAAGAAATGTTCTCAACAGGCTGTGTGGCTCAGGACAGTGCCTAAGATTCTGTGCAGGGGCCCTGCCTTGGTGAGGGAGGGGGACCCCCCCTCCACTCAGTTCTAGGCAAGTCAGGGTCTCCTACAGAAAATGCCATTTCTCCCAACAGTGGCCTTGACCCCAGACTGTGGAAGGAGCTGGAAAGCAGGTAGCTGGCTGGGGGTGACCTGTTCCCTGCTGAGAACTCCTGTGTGGAAGCCCTAGCCCAGGGCTGTGGGAGAGGTTGGGGGGTATAGCTGGCTTCCCCTTTTACCCCCAAGCCTCCTTTGGTGCTTCCTCTCCTCTCCTCCAAAAAGCCCTCCTGGGGCTACAGACAGCCTCTTTTCTGTGGCTGGATGCTGTCTAGTCTTAGGAGTGTTGGGAGCCTTTGGCCACAGAAAACAATCCTGTCCCTTCCCAGGCCCCTGGTTACCAGGACTGGCAGCTATGTGCCTTGAGGATATTTGCCAAGAAGCCATGATCAGAGGTGCTGAGAGGGGCTGAGAGCTTGAGAGAGGGGCCTGGAAGAGGGTGGTCAGGCTGTGTTATCCCAAGGCAGCTTCACCCTAGGTTGTAGGGCTCTGTCGACCGTGCTGGGTCTCTGAGCCCCACTCCTGTCCTCACACCCTGCCTCTGAGACATACTGACAACCCTCCCAGCAGTGCTGTGAACACCCTAGAGATTTCCTGGAAAGGAGCTTCCTAGGTCTCCCAGGAGGGTTGGGCTTGGAGAGGCAGAAGGTGGAAGAAGGTATCTGGCATGAGGAGTTCAACCATGTGTGAGGACAAGTGTGAGTATGAGTTCCAGGCCCTGGGTCCTGTGGATGCGGATGTGCAGAGCAGCAGGAGGTGAGGGGCTGACAATGCTATCTGTGCCGAGGTGCTGGAGAACAGACTCTATCAGTGCTGGCGGAAGGACAGGCTCCTCTGGCAGATGGGGTGGGTGGCTGGCGGTAACACCTGATAACATAGACCCCACTGCCCTGCAGGAGTGTGATGGAGAGCTAGCCTGGGCTTTCCTCTTCCCTCGGTCACAGGCATCCAGGCTATGGATGTCAGACTGTGGATATCTAGGTTAGTGACACTCAGGCTGTGGGAACCCACACCCTAACCCTCTGGGCTGTGGACATCAGTAGACATCTGAGCCTAGGGCAATTGTGAGCGCATTAGGCTCACTGTGGCCTTGTGGGGATGGCAGGTCACCAGTGAAGGCCAGCCTTGGAAGGGTAGGATTGCTAGTGCAGGACTGGAGAAGTTGCCTGTCAGTGGGGGTGGAGAGGGCACAAAAATTAACTCTGTGGGAAAAGCATAAAACATTATGAAACACATTGGACTATAATTCAGAGCAAATGTTTGGGGTGGCGGCACTGAGGCCTGTGCTGAGATGATAGGAGCTGACTCCCCAATCCGAGGAGGCCACTGCCTTCACCCCACCCAGAAGCTCCCCTCTGCCCAGATCCCCTGGCCCCATGCAGTTGTCTCAGACCCAGGCAGAAGAGTTCTCTTCCCCTCATACATAGGTCTTCTCAGGTCACCTTCACCCCCACATAGGGGCTGACGCTGGTCCCACCAAGTCCACATTTCAATAGGAGGTCGCAGGGGCTTGCCTAGGGTACTCTTGGCATAACCTGTCTATGAAAGTGAGAGCTTCCCTGGGAGGTGGTACCACCCTGCCCCTGGAGATCCCTGGGCTTGCCCTCAGCTCTGCCCTGATGAGGGATGCATGGATGGGAGTGAGCTCTGACTGTTGTGGGCAGCAGGGCCCATGTTAGTCTCTCCAAGGTCCATGCTCTGAGCCTCTTGAGGGCCTTGAAAGGCTTTACTGTCCCAGCAGACTCGGCCTTCTGGGACCTTCTCTTTCCAGATCCCTGTTGCTGGGCATCACCTCCCTCCCCTGCCCACTGGGGGAGCAACCCTTTCTGCTCACTGCCCCAGGAGCACACTGCATTTTACAAGGATATCGGAGGTGGTGTCCGCCTTCTGCTCCAATGCATTTTATTAAAAAGGAAGAGGAGGGAAAAAGAAAGAAAAATAAACGAATGACTCCCACAAGGACCACACATGCTGGCCTGCTGTAGCTGTGGGACAGGGCTGTGCCCCAGCTGGCACTGGCCAAAGCCTGCTGGCCTGAGCCTGGGGATGGCCCATTCACAGCAGATGTTCAGAGGCCTCTTGATAACCAGTGGTAACAGGGACTCAGGTGGGGGTCCTCCTGCCCTCCTGACAGAGCTGCCCAGATGGGTCTGCCCTCAGGAGTAGCCTCAACCCAGGAACCCAGCCTGAGATTCTTCACACACCTGCCTTGTCACAAGGGATCCAGGTTCTGATGTCATGGGGTCCATGGTTCACATGTCCTCATCCAGCATGGCAGAGTTTTTGTGGAAAATGAGGCTGTCTCTGAGCACAGTGTGCCCCCAGGACTTGTGTGGTAGGGTGACTGGGGTCATCAGAAACCCCTGCCTGTTACACAGATGGGCTCTGGGCACTGCCCTTCACTCTGTTTTTGTTATCCCCCCAGGTAGATCCTTTGGCTGGGTACAGTCTTCTCTGGACATGACACCCACAGTGTGCCTGCCCTCTCCCTGCTAAGCCTACCTAAAATGACCCCTGCAGGCTGAGGCCCAGGATGTGGAAAATGGGACTCAGGCTTCAGGGAGGGAGGGCCAAAAAGAGCCATGGAGATGTGGTTGGGGGGCCTGGGTGGGCAACACCTTCCCCCATTCCTGGCTGCCCTGCCTGTCCTTGCCCATTGTTGGGCCTCTCCTGCTGGTCCAGCTCTCCTATCCCCCCTGGAGCTGTGCACCTGTGGGCTTAATGAGTCCAAGAAAGGGGACTGGGGAGTAAGGACAGGATCTGGCCTTGTGCTCCTCCCCACAGGGGCAGATGTGCCCCAGGCCCCTATCAGAGGTGGCCAAACTGGATGAGAGCCCTTCTGTGGGCCTCCCAGCTTCCAGCCCTGTCTCCAGACCACAGGGAAAGTTCCCATCACAGTGTGTGCTTTGTCGCCTTAGGAGGCAACTGGAACCCACCTCAAGCCTGGGGACTGTGCCTCGACCCTTCAGAAGGAGACAATCGTTGGGGACAGACAGCATTGGAAAAAATGTTCTCATTGTGAACATAAACAGGCGGCTCCAACCACCACCAGATGTTCCTGGAAAATGTTTAGGATCCGAGTCAACATATGAAATTTCCATCAAACTTTTTATTAATCAGAGGCATTTTTGTCAACCCCTGCCTGATCCCACTGGATGTCGGGGCGCCCACTCGAGTTGCATTCCTGGGAGGAAGCCTGGCCTTCGCTGCTGCTTCTTGAAGGCCCCTGGCCTGGAAGGGAGTTCACTTGGGGAGGTCAGCAAGAGGGCAGCTGCTTCCCCTCAGGTTCCTGCCCACCGCTCTGCAGCTGTCCCCATCCCATCCGTGGGCCAGGGGGAGGCCACAGTGACCAGGCTCTAGAGGGACCACCAGGAGCCTTCATGGGTCTCGGGGCTCAAGCTGCCACAGTCGGAAGCAGTCCTTCTCTTTCCCAGCCGACCTCCCGGGAGCCTGGGCAGGGCCCGCAAGGCTGCGGCCAGCTGTTTCCAGAGGTTCTGGACGGCACGCAGCAGCGACCGCTTTTATGGGGTGGGAGGCTCGTAAAGAACCAAGAGCCCCACTTAGAGGCTGAGAGGCTGGCTGGCTCCGGCACAGGAGAGCAGGGCGGGCGGGAAGCCCTGGAGGCAGCTCCTTCCTCCCCCTGGCTAGGGCATGTGGGGTGGGAGCTCTCAGATCTGAGACTCACTGAGCCCTGCCCCCTTACCTTCAGACTGCCTCAACCTTAGGAAACCCTCATCTTGCACCCTCCCACTGCAGTGGCCACCCCTCACCTGGGTCCAGACAGGGGACACATAGGGAACAGGCTCTCCTGGCTCCCCTAGAGGGACTCAGGGAGCATAGGCCTGGAGAGCAACCCAGAGGACAGAGGGTGGGGCAGAGGTCCTGGGGAGGGGGAGACACTGTAATTCCATACAGCTCTCTTGGCTGCTTTTAAAAAATTGTATGTATATCCATATGTATTTTTGCCAGCTCTGGACTAAGGCTGGGGGATGGTGAAGTATAAGAACAAGCATCCCACCCCATCCCCTCAAGATCAGCTCTTTCTGAACCTGAGCTGGGCAGAGGGAGCTGGGGCATGGGACACCATCCCCTTTCTGGGACTTGGTGATGGTGCAGGGTCCATCTGGGCTCCACCTTCTCCTGCCCCACACCAACACATCCATCACCTCCTCCCGCCTTAGCCTTGCTGAGCCTTTGGCAGTGGCCCCCTGGGCAGCCTGTAGAAGGTCACTCCCTGACACTATCCCACCTTCCTGTGCCCCAGTCATGACCTTACCTCGGCCTCTGCTGGCCTGGCCTGGCTGGGGCAGCTGGCCACCTCTGCTGACTCATTGGGGACCCTGGGCGCTCAGCCGCCCTCCTCTGAAGATGAATGGGCCGGCTCGGAAAAGAACAGAATGTGATCCCCGCCTTGGGCATGTCCTGGCCCGCCAGAGTCCAAGCCCCATGTTTTACTGGGCGTGTCTGTTTTGCTCATTAATCTATGGTGGGGAGTTGACACCAGGGGCTTGGGGGTGTGGTGGGAGGCAGGGGGTGAGATGGCTGTTTTGTGATGCAGAGGGGCTGTGTTCATTGGGCAGCCCTCCAGGCTGCTGCGCTGAAGCCCAGTGGATCTCACGAAGCCTTCGCCACTGGGGAGAAGAGAGATGCCCAGAGGGCTGTGGTAAAAGGGAGACCAAGGAGTGTGAGGGAGTCCTCAAGAATGAGGCCTGAGTGGGCAGAACTCAGCCCCCACCTTCCCATGACCCTCTGCAGCACCTTCCCCACCAGTTCTCATTTTCCCCTTCTGTGATGGTGGGTGCTGGGGGCTTGAAGAGGAAGGTGGAGGGAGGTTTGATGAGTGGCTGGGGCAGTGCCCAGGGCAGCCAGGACTGGGGACTATATAGCTGTCTCTGACCCACTGCTGTCCTATAGGCCACTGCCCTGGTGTCCTGGACTCCACTTCCCTACTGTCCACACTCCTGTCTCAGTCCACACTCAGGAGTGCCCTAGAAGCAGCAGGATGACTGGGCCATTTCCTCAATGACCTAGCTACATGTGTAGTCCTGCCCTGAGGGGCTTTCACAGAAGCAACCTCTTAGCCTAAACTATGCCAGTGGGCTTCTCCCCAAGTGGGGGCTTCTCTTCTGTTCAAGTACAAGCTGATATCCTGCCCAGTCCTTGCCCATTTTCCCAAGGTTAATGAGGCCTTGGGACAAGGGTTCAGAAGCTGGCTGGGTCTGGGGACTTGCTGGCTGACACAATGGGAGTTGTGGGTCCCTTCCAATATCATTTAGCAGTGAATCTGGGACTCTCTCTTCAAGAAGTTCTTTGAAGACAGTCAAGGAATGGAAGCTCCTCTCTCACAGTTGTGAGAGTTGGGGGATGAGGCCCCAGTGAGGCTAATGGGGCCCCTGCTGACACTGCACCTCTTTCTTATTCCCTTTTCCCACAGTCTTAGTGTTGATTTTCCTTAAGGTCACAGTGGCCCTTCCAGTGGCAACCCCTGTCTGTGGGGCTGTCCAGCAAAGGTGTCTCACCTAGCACACAGAACTGTCAATTTGCTGAGCATGAACAAGGCCTGCTGCTTTATGTGTGTATAATTCTCATTAGCTCCAGGTCTGTGCATCTACCCAGCAGCCAGCATCTTTTCCCTGCCTGACACCCATTGTCCTGAGGAACAGGGTGCAGGGAGCCCCCAACAGGAATCAGGGACAGGGTAAGGATGTGGAAGAAGGAGGGAGGGTCCTGGATTGGGATGAGGGGGAGGGGGAAAGGCTGTGGTGGGTGGGCACCAGTGGGTGAGAGACGGTGCAGGGATGAGGGTAGGAGATGGTCACAGGGTAGTGAGGAGTGGTAGCAGCAGTTGCAACAGCAAGGTCAAGGGCGAGGGCCAGGTCCCAGCAGCCTGGGGAGCCCTGATGTTCTTGGTAATCCAGGCAGAGAAGTGGGAGACGCAGGTGTACAGGTTGGGGGCCACAGTGGGTAGGCACACCCTGCCACAGCTCACTACCCCAAGCTGCAGCCAGGTGCCATTCACCTTGCAGACTAGAGGGCCCCCGGAGTCACCCTGAGAGGAAAAGGAGGAGGACTGTGGCTCATCATTCCTGAGGTGATGCCCAGGAATCCCCCACCTGAAGGCCTTTGCTATCCAAATTTCCTGCTAATCTGCAGCAGAGAAAGCTCTTTTCCCAGCTGACACAGACAGAATTTCTACTCCCTAAGACTCCTCGCGTGCTGCCTTCCCAATCCTTGAAGATGTGGATGGGTGGAGGGCATCCCTGAGGCTTCATGGAGTCAAGTCACTCAGAAGGATGGGGCTCTGACTCCATGTTTCCCAATGATGCTTGTTAAGAAAGAGTGAACCTATTCAGGAAGAACTTGCTGATGTTGTGGTCCCACACATGGGGCTCAATGATACGGAGAGACTGGGGCTTCTTTGGGGGGTGGTGGCTGGTGTGTCTCTATGGGGGTAGGGGCTTAGCTGGAGGCTCTTACCATACAGGCCATGGCTTTGTCCCTGAGGTTGGCTGCGCACAGCATTGTGCTATGAGTGGAGTGAGGGAGGCCCAGGTACAGCTCACAGTAGGTGTTGTTCATGATGAACACTTGGGCCTCCTGGAGGGTCATCACCGGTTTCTCTGTGGAGAGGGGCTTGTGGAGGTGGGCTCCCTCTTGGACCCCACTCCACATGACCCAGGATGCCCACTGCTGGGTGAGCATGCATGGGTATGAACCAGGGGCCCCATTGGGAGCTGCCTCCAGGGGCTCTGTGCTATCCATTTTACAGATGAGGAGACAGAGACACAGTCAGGGAGGCTCACACAACCTCCCCAAGGTCATGACCACTGAGGGGCAGAGTAGAATGCACTTGGCTCTAGCCCAGAACATGTCTGCCTTCACGGGGAGGGAAGAGAAATGCTGGAAACACAGAGAAAGAACAAGGCTGTGGCCATGCAGAACAGAGTGGCTCCTGAGGCCTGTGATGAAGATGCAGTTTAACATCTACACATGTGTGCCCCTCTGTGGGCAGCACTCATGGACAGACATGTGAATAGAAGTGCCTGTCACCAGCCTGTCTGTCCCATTATGTCCTGTCACCTGTCACTTCAGTTAGCACTGAGCCCCACCCCCCACCCCTTGCCATTAAGCCTCAGGCTTGGGCCATGACGGCTCATCCCTACCAGACCAGGATCACTGGTAGAGTGAAGGTGGAGCCTGGAGCGCAAGCTCTGGAGGACTGGAGGATGGGGAGGCGGGTAGGCCAGTCAGAGATGGATAGATAGGTTGACAGAGTGGGCAGTGCAGGGCAAGGCTGAACTACTTTGCCTAGGCTTAGAGACATGCAGAAATGTGAGTATAAGGTAGCTATGGAGACCCTGAAGGTCTCAACAACCCATCTCTGATCCCAAGGGCTCCAGGAATTGGAGAATGTTCTAGGACACCTCCTTCTCTTCTGCCCTTGCCTCTCCTTTATTATCCAGCTGAGCCACTGTCCCGTACTTCTCCCCTCCCCATGGTCACCGCTTGGTCTTGCTCAGAGCTCACCACTCCGTCCATCCATCAGCTCAGTGGTCTCCTCAGCTCTGCCTTCTGCTCCACCCATCCTCTGCATGACAGCTTCCTGAAGGTAAGCTGCAGCTTCACACCCCCGATGACAGAGCCCATCCACCCGGCCACCACTCTGTATACAGCTACTCCACATCCATCTGCACATCATTGGGCATGTGCTGATCAGTGCCCAGGGTCCAGCCTTTTGTGGTGAGGGCTGAGCTTTTCTCTTGTGATCTTGTCCCTGCCCTGGCTACTCTTCTGCCACTGAAGGAGATTAAAAACTTAGATGCTGAGGCTCCAGCCTTCCAAGAGAGGAAGGTCTGGCAATGCTGAATTGAAATTTACAAACCCTTCCCAGGCTTGGGACATAGGGCTGGAGAGAACATCTTGCCTTAGGTTGAAGCGGAGGAGGAGCCTGGGGATGAGTGACCTCCAGGGGCTCACGGCCCTCTTTGGTCTCACTCTGGGGTGAAGCCCCACCCAGCCTGACCACAGTGCCACCCAGGTGGCATAGCTAAATCCACTCTTCCCTGTGCTCAACTCTCTGAGGCCTGCTCTTTGCCTCAACCCACCCAGAACACAGAGGAGTATCCAGTCTCCCAAGTCAGGCTCAAACATCCTGCAGAGGCAAGACACAGGAGGCCAGTCTCTGAGCCGCAATTCTTTCTCTCCAAGACTCATCTTGTCTATCTCAGAATGCTAATCTGGCCTAATGATTGAGAGACCCAGATGTACTTGTGGGATGACTCTGAGTTTCAAGATGGATGCGGAGGAGTGCCAGCCCCTCCCTGCCTCTCCTCACCTTTATAGTGCACCTGACCCCAGCCTGTGACCCAGCACTCTCCTTGCAGCTGCATCTGGAAAGCTGGGGGTGGGAGGCTGACCGGGCGGACAAAAGTGGAGAATCTCACAGGGTTCCTCAGCTGCAGGAGAGCGATGTCACCACCAGTGAGTGCCTGCCTGCGTGTGTAAGTCGGGTGCAGGAAAAACTGCTTTATCCTGGTCTTCTGGCTTTTCCAGCTTCTTTTCTTGAGGTTGGTGATTCCCACGAGGACTCTCATGTCATTGATACTGATGGATCTGTGGGGTGTTCTCACTTTACCATCTGGTGCCATTGATGGCTCAGAGTTCAGAGAGACCTCAAGAGACATGTCATTCACCCCACCTTGGGACCTGGGGCTCACAGAGGTTCAGGCCTGGCCCTCCCCAGGCCACCCCAGTGGCTCCTAGCTCTGAGAAGGGTCTGACCTTAACCTTCTGCCTCACTTACCTGGGCCTAGTTAGCTCCAATCCAGGAGTCAGCCAGGATTGGCAACACATGTGGGGTGGGGCACGTGGGGTGGAGCATATGGGACAGGGTGCATAGGGTGGGGTGCAACCTCCTTCCTGGAACACATGTGATGCAGGGTATGTGGAGCAGGGCATGTAGTGTGGGTGGGGCACATGAAGCAGGGCATGTGGGGTGGGATGCACACTTGTTCCTGGAGTGCTCCACGAGCAGCCTATCTCAGTCCTCACCACACACTTGCACTTTGGGACACCAGACACCCTTTGCAGAGGTGAGCAAACTTGTGAACAGATGATGGACTTGTCTCAGATCCAAAAGCTACACAGGTACAGGGGACAGCAGATTCCATGTACCCTGTTCAACTCTGCCCTGACCCTCCCAGCTCCAGTCCATCCTTTGCACCCTATTTGGATGCTTTGGTTGATGGTGGGTCACTCTGTCTTCAATCACTTCCACGAAAGTTCAAGAAAAAGGAGTTTTTGTCAGTCACATAGTGTCCTTCTGCCTTCAAATTCCTTTACATTATTCTCCATACTGATCATCCCTTTGCCATACCCTCATATGGTGCTCTGCATCCCAGAGGAAAAGAAGAGAGACATGCTGACCAGGGACACTACCCTCTGTGCCTGTGGGCAGATACACCCCCCCATGCCGCGCTGCCCTGGCCTTGGTGACTCACCTGGGAAAGCAGTGGGCAGCAGTGAGCACCCAGTGCTGGTTGAGGATGGTGCCACCGCAGGTGTGGTGGCCATTGTATTGCAGGCTGACCTGCCAGGGCCACCTGCCTGGGGGTGCGTCCTGGCCCCCTAAGACCTTGCCTTGTGTCTCTGCAGTACAGTTGAAGGCTGGAGGTGATAGAAGACACAGGGTGCTTGTGAACACCCCTTCTTTAGAAGTCTGGGCCATTAACTCCAGGGTAACCCTTATATCCTCCTCTTCCCCCCCCCCCTTTGTTTTTGGTTGCTGTCAGTTGGTTCAGACTCATGGTGACTGCATGTGAGTAGAACTGTTCCATAGGGTTTTCAAGCTTGCGGCCTTTATGAAGCAGATCACCAGGCCTGTCTTCCAAGGCACCCCGGGTAGGTTTTAACTACCAACCTTTCTTGCTTCATGTTTATGTCAGCCAGGGACTCCTCGCTTCCCCTACCCTCCCGTTTCCTCAGAGGGCTGGGTGCACCTGCCTTGTAGACCAGAGGTGTAGCAAGGGAGGGCAGAGGGTGGCATTTGCCTGCCTGCCCAAGTGCAAAGGGGCACTAGAGGAGATGTGGAATGACATTCCCAGGCACTACAATATGAAAGGTGCTTGGCTGAGGCAGCCAGACAAAAGGGAGGAAGGCATTCTGCACCTATAAACGTCTATTTGTCTTGAAATTGCAGGGGGTGTGTGTGAGGGAGCAGTGAGGAGGTGGGGGTTAGGTGGGTGGAGCCCAGTTTAGAGATTACCCCACCCATGCTCTTTACCCTTATGCCCTTCCTCTCCCGGACTCAAGTTTTCACCGGGATGGATGGGATGGATGAGAAAGCCTAGGAGAAGGAGACGGTTGGAGAAGCTCTAATTTGCTTACTAAGTTATCCACCCACCCCCTCCCCCGTGCACTGAGCCTCCAAGATGGCTGTGGCCCTGCTTTTGTGTGACTCTGGATGGGTAGGGACCGGTCGCGGACAGATGGAGAAGCCATAGTTTCGGGAACAACTGGACCTCACCTGCAGGCAGCAATAGAAGCAGGAGCAGGGGACCCTCCACCAGCTGCCAGAACCTCTGCGGTCCTAATGCGCTCACACCAAGGACAAGAGCCCTGGGCTTGCTTTCCATGGTGAGGTGGGGCCAGGAAGGCGCCTGCCACTCTAACATGGTGCCCTCTAGTGTCCACCTGTGTCAGAATCACTGCCGACTCGCACAGCGCCCCCTAGTGCCCCTCTAACCCCACGTACGGCTGTGTTAGGCCTGGCTCTGTGCCCACTCCTGCAGGCGCTGACGTTTTCCAGATTGCGACTCCGGTCGTAGTTGTTGCAGATGG
>NW_006921806.1:256927-262339 GCF_000298275.1 Orycteropus afer afer | reverse complement strand
CTACTTCCGTAGTGATACTGCCTCGGAAACCCAAGGAGGGGTCGCTATGAGTCGGGGCCGACTCGATGGCACATAACAACAACAACAACAACCACAACAATCTTTCCCCATGTTTTTGCTTTAAATTTCTTTTCATCCCATTATTTTAAGTACATTTCTTGAGAACAGCAGATAACTGGAGTATGTGGGCTTAAAAAGCAATTTGATCAGCTCTTTTAGGTGGTAAATATAGTTCATTTGCATTTACCATGATTATTGAGATTAATAAACTTGTTTCTATCATTTCACAATTCTATTTCTTTTCTGACATTTTAAAAGATTTTTCTGCTAACCAGAAGGCTGGCGGTTCAAACCCACTAGCCACTCCTCGGAAGGAAGATGGGGCAATCTACTTCCGTAGTTAAACTGCCTCAGAAACCCAAGGAGGGGTCCCTATGAGTCGGGTGGACTTGACGGCACATAACAACAACAACAAAGAATTTTTCAGTTTGTCTTAGTATTCTTTTCCCTCTCCTTTTGTTGAATTTTCTATCTTTATTGGTTTGAAATTTATATATGCTGATTCTATTGTTTTAAAGCAAATTCTTAAATTTTCACCTATATATATAAATGAACACTTAAATTATATCTGACCACTTCCCAAGCAATAAAAGGACTTTAAACATTTAGCTTCAATCATCACCTTCCAATTCAATTATGCTGAAAATTTGAGTTCTGCCTTTAAGCCCACAAATTAGATGCTATTTTATTATTTCACATAGGGAATGCTTGTTTGGATTCATCCATATATTCATCATTCTATTTGCTCACCATTTCTCCTCACACACTAGACTGTTCCTTTGGGATTAATTTCCTTCTTCTTTAAGTACATATTTTAGGAATTCCTTAAGAGCAGACTTCTGGTGTTAAATTTCCTTCATTTCAGTTTACCTTGTAATGATTTTATTTTGCCTTTGTTCTAGGGGAATATATTTTCTCAATTCTAGGTTAATATTTATTTTCTCTCAACACTTAGTAGCTATTTTTCTAGTATATTAATTATCTATTTCTGTACAACAAATTTACCTATAAATTTAGTGGGTTAACAAAACATAACCTTTTTTTTAACTTTTTGTTGTGATTTGAGTTAAATTTTACAAAGCAGATTCATTTTCCTTTTAACAGCTCATACACATTTTGTTTTGTGGCATGATTACAATCCCTGCAATGTAATAGCTTTCTTTTCACTTCCTCCCTGTCATTACTCTTTGCCTGTGAACTTTTTTGGAGCTTTGGTGGTGTAGTGCCTAGGACATTTGACTGCTAACCGAAAGGCTGGTGGTTCAAACCCACCAACCACTCCTTGGAAGGAAGGTTGGGCAATCTACTTCCGTAGTGATAACACCTCAGAAACTCAAGGAGGGTCACTAGGAGTTGGAGCTGACTTGATGGCAGTGAGTTTGGAGTTGAGTGAACTTTTTACCTATGCATTCCCGCCTCCCTACCTTTCTCCTAGTGCAAATGCTGCCTTTCTGATCTCCTATAGTTGATTGTTCTAAGGAGTGCATCTCCATGGTGTAGCTTGTAGGCCTATCAATTGCTTGGCTGAGAGTTAAGCCATGGGAGTTGGTCCAATTCCAGGTCTGAAGGGTGACTAGGAGCCAGAGTCTCAGGGGATTCAATAGTCTCTACCAGACCAATAATATTGGTCTTTTTTGGTTTTGAATTTTTTTCCACATTTTTCTCCCATTCTATTCATGATCTCCAATTTTGATCCCTTTCCGAGTGGTTGGCATTAGTAACCAGGCACCATCTGGTCCTTCTGGTCTCAGGGCTGTGTAGGCTGAGTTCTCACGGTCCGTTAGTCCCTTGGACTAATGTTTCCCATGCATCTTTTATTTTCTTCACTCTTCTTAGCTCCAGATGAGGAGAGACCAATAGCTGGATCTTAGATGGCTGCTTGTAAGCTTTTAAGACCCCTGTCACTACTCACCAAAGTAAGACATAAAATAACGTTGCTGTGTACTATGCTATGCCAATTGAACTTGAAACCATGGTCCTGAGCCTGCAGGCCCAGCAAGTCATTCCTTCAAGGTGCTTAATTGTGGCTAAGAAATGATCCTAACTTTGTGCCCTGTTAGCTCTATAATATACATGGACATTTTTATAGTACATATAAATACATGTGTAGGAATATTGCCTGCCAAACCTACATATTATGGGTTATGGGTATATTCCTGTTCACCTACCCATACCTGATCTTCTTACCTGTCTACCTATGTATTCACCCATAGATTAATGTTTGTTATTACTGACAATGTAGTATTGTGTATGTTACAGTATTTACCTTTGTTGTCTGTACGTTTTGTGCACCTATCCATGTCTTCCTTTGCCTTAGTGATATTGTGCTGGTCACACATTGGCTCTTCTTAACTAGCCAGAAATTTTATCTCCCCTTCGATCCTATCCCTGGTAACCAACAAAGAACATTTCCTTCCTTGTCTAAACTTTTCCTTGACTTTATTTTATTTTTGCAGTGTTCCCTCTTTCTCTCCTACCCCTCATAACTAACAAAGAAAGTTTCCTTCCATATATAAATGTTTCATTGACTTTTACAATAATGAATCAATACAATATTTGTCCTTCTGTGATTAACTTATTTCACTCAGCATAATATCCTCAAAGTTCATCCATGTTCTGTGGTGTTTTGCAGATTCTACATTATTCTTCAGTGTTGCATAGTATTCCATTGTGTGCATGTACCATAGTTTGGTTATCCATTCTTCTGTTAATACTCACCTAGGTTGTTTCCATCTTTTTGCTATTGTAAATAGTGCTGCGATGAACAAGGGTGTGCATGTGTCTGTTCTTGTCCTGATTCTAACTTCTTTAGGATATATACCTCGTAATAGGATGGCTGGATCAAATGGTATTTCTAATTCCAACTGTTTAAGGAATCACCATATTACTTTCTGCAATGGTTGTATCATTTGACAGTTCCACCAGCAGTGTATGAGTGTCCCAAACTCTCCATATCCTCACCAGCATTTGTTATTTTCTGCCTTGTTTGACTTTGTTATTAGTGCTGGAGCAAGATAGTATTTCATTGTTGTTTTGATTTTGCATCTCTCTAATGGCTAATAGAAGGAGCTCTGGTGGTGTGGTGCCTAAGGCATTTGACTGCTAACCAAAAGATTGGTGGTTCAAACCCACCAGCCTCTATGCAAAAAGAAGAGACTAGACAATCTACTTCCATAAGGATTTACCACCCCAGAAACCCAAATAGGGTATCTATGAGTCAGAATCAACTCAATGGTAGTGAATTTTTTTTTTTTTAATGGGTAATGATAATGAACATTTCTTCATGTGTTTCTTGGCTGCCTGAATATCTTCTTTGGTGAAATGTCTGTTCATGTCTTCTGCCCATATTTTAATTGGATTATTAGTCTTTTTGTTGTTGAGGTGTTAAGAGTTTTCTATAAATTTTAGAGATAAGTCCCTTATCAGATATATTATTGCCAAATATTTTTTTTCCTAACCTGTAGGTTCTTTTGACTCTTTTGGAGAACTCTTTTAAAGCACACACAAATTCAGTTTTTAGAAGGTCCCATTCATCTAGTTTGTCTTCTGCTGCTTGTACATTTTGGGTTATGCTTAAAAGTCTATTTATGCCATAAATTAAGGCCCCTAAATTTGTCCCTAGTTTTCCCTTGAGGAACTTTATAATTTTAGGTTTTACATTTAAGTTTTTGATCCATCTAGAGTTAGTTTTTGTGCATGGTGTGAGGTACGATCTTGTTTCATTTTTCTGTGAAAGGATATCCAGTTTTACCAGCATGATTTGTTAAAGAGACTATCTCTTTAGCATTTAATGGATTTCAGCCCTTTGTCAAAATCAGCTGACCATAGGTTGATGGATCGATTTCTGGGTTCTCAATTCTGTTCCACTGGTCTATATGTCTGTCATTGTACCAATACCAGGTTGTTTTGACTACTATGGTTGTATAGTAGGTTTTGAGATCTGGGAGTGTGAGACCTCCTACTTTGTTCTTCTTCTTCAATAATGCTTTGCTTGCCCAAGGTCTCTTTTCTTTCCATATAAAATTAGTGATTGGTTTGTCCATATCGGTAAAGAATGTTGATGGGATTGGGATTGCATTGAATGTATAGATTGTTTTGGGTAGTATTGACATTTTCACAATGTTCAATCTTCCTGTCCGTGAGCATGGTATGTTCTTCCATTTATATAGCTCTCTTATGGTTTCTTGGAGTAGTGTTTTATAGTTTTCTTTGTATACATCATTTGGGTCTCTAGTGAGATTTATTCCAGAATATTTTATTTTTTTGGTAGCTATTGTAAATGGTATTTATTCCCTTATTTCTTTTTCAGCAATATCTACTGGCATTGTTCTTATGGCATTTGACTGCTAACCAGAGCACTGGCGGTTCAAATCCACCAGCCACTCCTCGGAAGGAGGGTTGGGCAATCTACTTCCATAGTGATACTGCCTCAGAAACCCAAGGAGGGGTTGCTGTGAGTTGTATCTGACTTAATGGCAGTGGATTTTGGTTAGAGGAATCCAAACTCTATTTTGATCTTGTATCCTACCACTATGCTAAATATCACAGTTAGGCAGTAGGTTTTTTTTTTTTCTGAGTCTCTTAGGTTTTCTTTAGAAAAAAGAATAGATTTGATGCACTGAACACCAATGACCAAGAACCAGATGAATTGTGGGATGACATCAAGAACATCATCCACGAAGACAGCAAAAGGTCATTAAAAAGATAGGAAAGGAAGAAAAGACCAAAATGGATGTTAGAAGAGACTCTGAAACTTGCCCTTGAATGGAGAGTGGCTAAAGCAAATGGAAGAAATGACACGATAAAAGAGATGAAGAGAAGATTCAAAGGGCAGCTCAAGAAGACAAAGTCAATTATTATAATGAAATATGCAAAGACATGGAATTGGAAAGCCAAAAGGGAAGAACATGCTCAGCATTTCTCAAACTGAAAGAACTGAAGAAAAAAATTCAGCCTCAAGTTGCAATATTGAAAGATTTTATGGGCAATATGTTGAATGATGCAGGAAACATCAAAAGAAGAGGGAAGATATACACAGTACCAAAAAGAATTATTTAGTGTTCATCCATTTCAGGAGGTGGCATATGATCAAGAACCAATGGTGTTGCAGGAAGAAGTCTACACTGCATTGAAGGAATTGGTGAAAACCAAGGCTCCAGGAATTGATGGAATACTCATTGAGGTGTTTCAACAAATGGATGCTGTGCTGGAGGCACTCACTCAGCTATACCAAGAGATTTGGAAGACAGTTACCTGGCCAACTGTGATAGTTGAAGATGTGTCAACTTGGCTGGACTCCAGTTGTGAGTGGTAGTTCCCATGATGGATCACATGACTGCGTCCTAAGCGGCC
>NW_006921806.1:231400-247767 GCF_000298275.1 Orycteropus afer afer | reverse complement strand
AGATGTTTCAACAAATGGATCCCACACTGGAGGCACTCACTTGGCTATGCCAAGAGATTTGAAGACAGCTATCTGGCCAACTGACTGGAAATGATCCATATTTGTACCCAATCCAAATAAAGGTGGTCCCACAGAATAAGGAAATTATCAAACAATATCATTAATATCACACACAAATAAAATCTTACTGAAGATAATTTAAAAATTGTTGTGCAGTATATTGACAGAAAACTTCCAGAAATGCAAGCTGGATTCAGAAGAGGACATGTAATGAGGGATATAATAGCTGATGTCAGATGGATCTTGGCTGAGAGCAAAGACTACTAGAAAGATGTTTACTTGTGTTTTGTTGACTATGCAAAAAATTAGATTGTGTGTAACATAACAAATTATGGATAACATTGAGAAGAATGGGAATTCCAGAACACTTAGTTGCACTCGTGAGGATCCTGTACATAGACCAGGAGGCTGTCATTTGAACAGAACAAGGGGATACCACATGGTTTAAAATCAGGAAGGGAGTGCATCAGGGTTGTATCCTTTCACCATACTTATTCAATCTGTATGCTGAGCAAATAATCCGGGAAGCTAGACTGTATGAAGAAGAGTGAGACATCAGGATTGGAGGAAGAATAAATAACAACTTGTCATATGCTGATGACACAACTTTGCTTGCTGAAAGTGAGAATGGCTTGAAGCACTTAGTGATGAAGATTGAAGACTACCATCTGCAGTATGGATTACACCTCAATATAAAGAAAACAAAATTCTTACAACTGGACCAATGAGCACAATAAATGGAGAAAAGACTGAAGTTGTCAAAAATTTCATATTACTTGGTTCTACAATCAACACCAATGGAAGCAGCAGTCAGGACATCAGAAGACGTATTGTATTGGGCAAATCTGCTGCAAAAGACCTCTTTGCTGAAGAGCAAAGATATCTCCTTGAAGACTAAAGTGCACCTGACTCAAGCCATGATATTTTCAATCACCTCATATGCATGTAAGAGCTGGACAATGAATAAGGAAGACCAAAGAAGTGTCGATGCTTTTGAGTTGTGGTGTTGGTGAAGAATACTGAAAGTACCATGGACTGCTAAAGAACTAACAAATCTGTCCTGCATGAAGTACAGCCAGAATGTTCCTTGGAAGTGAGAATGTCCAGATTTTGTCTCACCTACTTTGGTCATCTTTTCAGAAGGGACCATTCCCTGGAGAAGGAAATCATGCTTCTTAAAGTGGAAGGTCAATGAAAAAGGGGAAGGCCCTCAACGAGATGGATTGACACAGTGGCTGCAATGATGGGTCAGGTATAGTAAGGATCGTGGGGTGGCACAAGACCAGACAGTGTTCGTTCTGTTGTACATAGGGTCACTATGAGTTGGAGACGACTCTGCTACACCTAACAACAAACAAAAACAACTTGAGTTTTCTATGTATAGGATCATATCATCAGCAAATAGGGATAGCTTGACTTCTTCTTTACTAATTTGGATGCCTTTGATTTCCTTTCTTTCCTTATTGCCCTGGCTAGGACTTCCAACACAATGTTGAATAGAAGTGGTGATAGAGGGCATCCTTGTCTGGTTCTTTTTCTCAAGGGAATGGTTTCAGGCTCTCTCCATTGGAAATAATATTGGCTGTTGGTTTTGCATATATGCCCTTTAGAATGTTGAGGAATTTCCCTTGTAGTCCTATTTTGCTGAAAGTTTTCATCAGGAATAGGTGTTGGATTTTATCAAATGTATTTTCTGCATCAATTGATATGATCATGTGATTCTTTTTCTTTGTTTTATTTATGTGATAGATGACGTTTATTGTTTTTCTAAAGTTGAACCATCCATGCATACCTAGTATGAACTCCAATTGGTCAAAATGTATTATTTTTTGGATATGTTGTTAGAGTCTACTGGCTAGGATTTTTTGAAGATTTTTGCATCTATGTTCATGGGGGATATTGGTCTGTAGTTTTCCTTTTTAGTGATGTCTTTGTCTGGTTTTGGTATCAAGGCTGTGCTTGCTTCATAAAATGAATTAGGGAGGATTCCATCCTTTTCTATGTTCTGGGATAGTTTGAGTAACATTTGTGTCAGTTCTTCTCTGAACGTTCAGTAGAATTCTCTGGTGAAACACTTTGGGTCAGGGCTTTTTTTTGTTGTTGGTAATTTTTTAATGACCTGTTCAATTTCTTCTTTTGTTATGGGTCTGTTCAAAATTTCCACCTTAGTCTGTGTTATTTTAGGTAAGTAGCATATTTCTAGAAATCTGTCTATTTGTTCTAGATTTTAAAATTTGTTGGGATATAGTTCTTCGTAGTATCTTGCTATTATCCTTATAATTTCTGTTAGTTCTGTCATGATGCCACCCAATTAGTTTCTTATCCATGTTATTTATATTCTCTCCCTCTTTTCCTTTGTTAAATTTGCCAGTGGCTTGTCAATTTTATTAAACTTTTCAAAGAACCAACTTCTAGTCTTGTTGATATTGTCTATTGTCTTTCTATTTTGTTTCATTTATTTCTGCTCTAATCTTTATTATTTCTTTCCTTTTGGTGATTGCAGGCTTTTTTTTTTTTTTTTTTTGCTGCTCTTTTTCTAATTGTTGGAGATGTTGGGTTAAGGCATTGATTTTGGCTCTTTCTTCTTTTATGTTGTATGCGTTTACTGGTATACATTGGCCTCTGGTCACTGCTTTTGCTGTGTTTCAAAGATTTTGATATCTTGTGTTTTCATTCTCATTAGATTCAAGGAATTTTTAAATTTATTTTTTATTTCTTCTATTACCTAGTTATTTTCAAGGAGGGTGTTATTCAGTTTCCATGTGTTTGCTCTTTTTCCATTGATCTTCCTACTGCTTATTTCTAATTTTGTAGCTTTGTGATCTGAGAAGATGCTTTGCAATATTTCAATGTTTTTAAATTTATTAAGACTTGCTTTGTGTCCTAACATATGGTCTATCCTGGAGAATATTCCATGTGCACTGGAAAAGAATGTATATTGTGCTGTTGTTGGGTAAAGTGCTCCATAGATGTCTGTAAGGTCAAGTTGGTGGATTGTATTGTTTAGTACTTCTGTGTCTTTGTTGAGTTTCTTTCCAGTTGTTCTATCTGTGATTGAAAGTGGTATATTAAAATCTACTATGACTGTGGACTCATCTATTTGTCTTTTCAATTCTGATTGAAAGTCTGATTTATTTATTTTGGGGCTTCTTCATTGGGTGCATAGATAATTATTAGGGTTATGTTCTCATGTTCAATTGATCCTTTAATCATTATATAATGTCCTTTTTTCTAATGGTGGTTTTTGTCGTAGGTCAATTTTATCAGAAATTAATATTGCTACTCTTGCTCTTTTATAGTGCATTTGGCTTGATATATCTTTTTCCAACCTTTGATTTTTAGTCTACTTTTGTCTTTCTCTCTAAGGTATGTCTCTTGTAGACAGCATATTGATTGGTTATGCTTTCTTATCCTGTCTGCAATTCTCCATCTCTTGAGTGGTGCATTTAATCCACTGACATTCAGTGTAATTATCAACAAGTATGAATTTGTTGCTGTCATTTTGCTATGTCATTTTGTGGTGTTGCTGATTTCTTTGTTCCATATAATTTTCTGTGCTGAGCTCATTTTGTTAATGGATCATGTTATCACTTCCTTTGTTGCTATTGTTTTAGTATATGCTAAATATTTGTGCTTGTCTTCTTTTGTATTTTGATGTGAAGGTTTATTGTTTTTCTTTGAGGTTACCCTGTGATTTATAATTTTCTCCTCAAGTTTAGAACAGTCCATTCTATCTTGCAGTTGTCTTGACTTCCCTACCATTTAGAAGTTCTGTAACTACACAATTTTTTTCCCCTCTTTTTGGTTTGTAGTTGTCCTTCTTTTTCAATTGATGCCTCTGGTTCCCTGTTTACAATCTTGTAGGCTTATTTATTTCAGATACTTGAATAACTGGGTGGGTTTCTGAGTTATGTCATCATGTGTGTCAATGGTTGGTTGTTGTTTGCTGTTGTTGTTTCTCTGTCCAAAGGACTCTTTTTAGCATTTCTTGTAAGGTTGGTCTGGTTTTAACAAATTCCATTAATTTCTGCTTATCTGAAAATGTCCTAATTTCACCATCATATTTGAGGGACAATTTTGCTAGATATATAATTCTTGGTTGGATATTTTTCTTTAATGGTTTTATATACAGCATCCCATTGTCTTCTCGCTTGCATGGTTTCTGTCGTGAAATCTGGGCTTAGTTTTATTGGCTGCCTCTTGTAGGTAACTTTTTGTTTTTCCTAAGCTGCTTTCAGGATTCTTTCTTTGTCTTTAGTTTTGATGAGTTTGGTGATGATGTGTCTTGGTGGTTTTCTTTTGTGGTCTGTTCTGTTTGGGGTTCTTTGGACTTCTTGAATGGATATATTCTCATCTTTCATCATGTCAGGGAAATTCTCTTCCAACAAATCTTTGACAGTTTTCTCTGTGGTTTTATTTGTGTCCTCCTGTTCTGGAATTCCGATTACATGTAGGTTATTCCTTTTGATGGCATCCCACATGAACCTTAGGCTTTCTTCATTTTATTTTGATCTTTTTTTTCTGAGTGATCCCTTTCCAAAGAAGTATTGAGATATTTGTCTTTAATCTCACTGATTCTGTCTTCTATTGATTCAATTCTATCAGAATCTATCAAATATTCCTTTGCCCATTCAATATGTTATATATTTCTGAAAATTTAGTATTAATATTCTGGATTTCTATCTGTAGAACTTGTATCATTTCTAATTTTCACTTATTTTGTCATTTAGTTCTTGTATTGTCTTCAGAAATTGTTCTACCATTTTCTCTGTGTTTTCCTCAATTTTGTCAGTGTTTTCCTTGATCTGTTTCTCAATCCATTGAAGGTATCTAAATATAATTATTTTGAATTCCTTATCTTGGAATTCCAATGCTGCTTCTTCCTCAGGGACTTGTTCTGGGTCTGTTTCTACTGCTTTATCTTGCTTTTTTGTGTGGACTGTGATGGTCTGTTGTCTCTGAGACATAGTGACATTTTTGTGTTTATATTTAATTGCTGATTGTATGTTGGAGTGATTTGCCCAAGATTTTCATTTTTTTCTTTC
Organism: Orycteropus afer afer; assembly: GCF_000298275.1. Classification (NCBI taxonomy): domain Eukaryota; kingdom Metazoa; phylum Chordata; class Mammalia; order Tubulidentata; family Orycteropodidae; genus Orycteropus; species Orycteropus afer. The sequence continues at coordinate 242,662 of NW_006921806.1, read as the reverse complement.
TTTGTTTGGATGTTATCTGAGTAAGCAGTGTACTTTTCTCCTCTATTTGCTAGTTGTTAGCACTTATGCACTCACCACCTATTTTCTTTCCAATCATCAGCCTCCTGTGTATCTGTGCTCTCCTTGGCAAGCAGAGCCTATTCTTAGGTCCCTGGAATCTGAATAAGAATACTGTCACTTTAAATATTCAAAATGCCTGGCGCTTACAAACATTCAAAATGGCTGGGCCCTCTGCACAGATGAAAATCTACAATTCAGTTTGTGTGCTCCTTTGCTGTTTTCCTTTTTAGTTATCAGCCAGAAGAGCTGTTGTCCATGTAGCCCTTGGTGAGCAGGGCCAATTTTTAGGTTAATTCTCAAGTCCTAACACCACTTGGAAATATTCAGGCTGTCTGTGCCATCAGAATAGTGACAGTCCATAGCTCCATTTATCTCCTTACTCACTGTTTTTATTCAGGTTCTACTACTAGTTGGTGTTTAACCCACTTCTGTATCGTTCCTTTCAAAGCTCAGGGCTCCAGGATTATGTTCTCTATTTTTGTCAATTGGTTTCTCTTTCCTTTGTTGAAGGGGATCTGTGTAGCTTTTGTGCCTATTCCCCATCTTCCTTTCCTTGACTTTTTATAATAAAGAGCTCATACAATATTTTTCCTTCTATGATTGACTTATTTCACTCATCATGGATCACCTCATAACATGGATATACTCTTAAAGTTCATCCATGTTATGAGGTGATTCACCTATTCCTTGTTATTCCTTAATGTTGCATAGTATTTCATTGTGTACATGTACCATAGTTTGTCTATCCATTCATCTCTTGATGGGTACTTTGGTGGTTTCCATCTCTTTGCTGTTGTAAATAGTGCTGCAATGAATATGGGTGTGCATATATATATTCATGTATGGGATCTCACCTCTTTAGGATATATTCCTAGTGGCAGGATTGCTGGGTCAAATTATATTTCCACTTCTAACTTTTTTTTTTTTTAAATGGAATTCAAATTTATTTCAGCCAGAATGGAAAGAATTGGAAACTATAGGTTGTACAAATATTCATAGTAGCAAAACCCACAACAATGTAGCTATCCATAACATGGATTATTATTAGTATAAGTACTGATAGATGCTAGAATGTGAGTTATTTCCAACTTTTTAAGGAAGTGCCATACTGTTTCCTACAGTGGTTTTACCATTTCACAGTCTCACCAGCAGTGTCTGAGAGTTCTAATATCTCCACACCCTTGTCAGCATTTGTTGTTTTCTGTTTTGTTATTATTGCTGGAGTGAGATGATATCACACTGTTGTTTTGATTTGCATGCCTCCAATGGCTAATGTCACCACTCATCTGTCAGTTTGTCATGCTGTGGTGACTTGTGTGTTGCTGTGAAGCTGGAGGCTATGCCATCAGAATTTCAAACACCAGCAGGGTCACCCTTGTTGGACAGGTTTCAGCGGAGCTTCCAGACTAAGACAAACTTGGAAGAAGGAAGGGGCCATCCACTTCTCAAAGAATTGGCCATTAAAAACCTTATGTATAGCAGTGAAACACTGTCTGATATATGACTGGAAAACTTTATGTATAGCCCTGCAACATTGTCCAATATAGTGCCAGAAGTTGAGCCCCTTGGGTCAGAAGGCACTCAAAATATGACTGGGGAAGAGCTGCCTCCTCAAAGTAGAGTCAACCTTAATGACATGGATGAAGTAAAGTTTTCAGGATTTCCATTTGCTGATGTGGCATAATGCAAAATGGGAAGAAACAGCTGCAAACATACATTAATAATTAGAACATGGAATGTATCAAGCATGAATCTAGGAAAATTGGAAGTTGTTAAAAATGAAATAGGATGCATAAAGATTGATATCCTGGGCATTAGTGAGCTGAAATGGACTGGTTTTGACCATTTTGAATCAGACAACCACATGATCTACTATGTCAGGAATGACAAATTGAAGAGGAATGTACTTCTATTCTGAACTACAATGCTGTCAGTGATAGGATAATATCATATGCCGACAAGGAAGACCACTTAATACTACTATTATTCAAATCTACATTACAACCACCAAAGCCAAAGACAAGGAAATCGAAGATTTTTACCAACTCCTGCAGTCTGAAATTGACAAAACATGCAATCAAGATGTGTTGATTATCACTGGTGATCAGAATGCAAAAGTTGTAAACAAAGAAGAATCACTGGTAGTTGGAAAATATGGCCTTGGTGATAGAAATAATGCTTGAGATCACATGATACAATTTTGAAAGAACAATGAATTATTCATTGCAAATACCCTTTTCAACAACACAAACAGAGACTATACACATGGACTTTAACACATGAAGTACACAGGAATCAGATCAACTACATCTGTGGAAAGAGGCAATAGAGAAGTTTAATATCTTCAGCCAAAACAAGGCCAGGAGCTGACTGTGGAACAGACCATCAGTTGCTTATATGCAAGTTCAAGTTGAAGCTTCAGACAGTTAAAAGAAGTCTGAAAAAAACAAAATATAACCTTGATTATATCCCTTCTGAATTTAGAAACCATCTAAAGAATAGATTTCATGTATTAAACACCAATGCTGAATATCAGGGGAATTGTGGGATGACATCAAGAACATCATCCATGAAGAAAGCAAAAGGTCATTAAAAAGACAGGAAAATAAGAAATGACCAAAATGGATGTCAGAAGAGACTCTGAAACTTGCCCTTGAGTGGAGATTAGCTAAACCAAATGGAAGAAATGATAAGATAAAAGAGCTGAACAGAAGATTTCAAAAAGCAGCTCAAGAAGACAAAGTCAGTTATTATAAAGAAATGTACAAAGACCTGGAGTTAGAAAACCAAAAAGGAGGAACACACTGACATATCTCAAGCTGAAAGAATTGAAGAAAATATTTAAGCCTCAAGTTACAATATTGAAAGATTCTATGAGCAAAATATAGAATGATACAGGTAATATCAAAAGAAGATGGAAGGAATACACAGAGTCACTGTACCAAATAGAATTGTTCGATGTTCACCTATTTCATGAGGCAGCATATAATCAAGAACCAATGTTATTGAAGGAAGAAGTTGAAGCTGCACTGAAGGACTTGGCAAAGAACAAGGCTCCAGGAATTGATGGAATACCCATTGAGATGTTTCAACAAAGAGATGCTTTGCTGGAGGCACTCACTTCTCTATGCCAAGAGATTGGGAAGACAGTGACCTGGCCAACCGATTGGAAAAATCCATATTTGTACCCATTCCAAAGAAAGGTGATCCCACAGAATAAGTAAATTATCAAACAATATTACTAATATCACATGCAAGTAAAATCTTACTAAAGATCATTCAAAAACAGTTGCAGCAGTATATTGACAGAGAGCTTCCTGAAATGCAAGCTGGATTCAGAATAGGACATGGAACAAGGGCAATCATTGCTGATGTCAGATGGATCTTGGCTGAAAGCAATGAATACCAGAAAGATATTTACTTGTGTTTTATTGACTGTGTAAAAGCATTTGATTGTGTGGATTGTAACAAATTATGGATAACATTGAGAAGGATGGGAATTCCAGAACACTTGATTGTACTCATGAGGGATCTGTACATAGACCAGGAAGCTGTCATTCGAACAGGACAAAGGGAAACCACATGGTTTAAAATCAGGAAGGGAGTGTGTCAAGGTTGTATCCTTTCACCATGCTTGTTCAATCTTTATGCTGAACAAATAATCTAAGAAGCTGGACTAGATGAAGAAGAACCTGGCATGAAGATCAGAGGAAGAATCATTAACAACCTCCATATACAGATGACACAACTTTCCTTCCTGAAAGCGGGAATGACTTGAAGCACTTACTGATGAAGATTTAAGGCTTCAGTCTGCAGTATGGGTTACATCTCAACATAAAGGAAATGAAAATCCCCACAACTGGACCAATAAGCAGCATCACAATGTTGTTGTTAGGTGCCATGAAGTCATCTCCAACTCATAGTGCCCTATGTATGACAGAGGGAAACACTGCCCTGTCCAGTGCCAGTCCTACCACCCTTGCTATACATGAGCCCACTGTTGTAGCCAGTGTGTCTATCATGTTGAGGACCTTCTTTTTTGTTGATCCTCCACTTTACCAACCATGGTATCTTTCTCCAGGGAATGGTCCTTTCTGACAACATGACCAAAGTAGGTGAGATAAAGTCTGGTCATTCTTTCTCCAAGGAGCATTCTGACTGCACTTCTTGCAGAAGATTTGTTGTTATTATTCTTTTTAGCAGTGCATGGTACTTTCAGTATCCTTTGCCAACACAACAACTCAAACGCATCCGCTCTTCTTCAGTCTTCCTTATTCATTGCCCACCTCTCACATGCATAGGAGGCGACTGAAAATACCATGGCTTGGATTAGGTGCACCTTAGTCTTCAAGAAGATATCTTTGTTCTTCAGCACCTGAAAGAGGTCTTTTACAGCAGATTTATCCAACACAATATGTTGTCTAATGTCTTGGCTGATGCTTCCATTGGTGTTGATTGTAGAGCCAAGTAATACGAAGACTTCGACAACTTCAATCTTTTCTCTATTTATCACAATGCTGCTTATTGGTCCAGTTGTGAGGATTTTTGTTTTCTTTTTATTGAGGTGTGATCCATTCTACAGGCTGTAGTCTTCAATCTTCATCAGTAAGTGCTTCAAGCCATCTTCACTTTCAACAAGGAAAGTTGTGTCATCTGCATATCACAGGTTGTTAGTGATTCTTCTTCCAATCCTGATGCTACATTCTTCTTCATATTGTCCAGCTTCTTGGATTATTTGGTCAGCAAAATTCAAAAACTTGGTTGGACCTGGTTGAGTGGCTGGGCAGCTGGTGGTAGTTATTCCCCATGATGAGACTGGCAATCAACTCCATGGGGGTGATCTACCACAAGCAGCTGAGTAGCTGCCTTTGGGATGTGGTCTGCTTCCTGTATGTAAGCAGCAGCTTTGGGAATGGTCTCTAGCTTATGGCACGCTTGAACCCTGCATGTAGCCGAGTCTTTGTTCAGCTGTCTGCCATGTTCTACCAATCTTGGGACATTCAATGGACTTGAATCTATGGCCTGCCATGTAGTTTGGTACTATTGGGACTGTGCCATTTTATTTGTTGACCTTGGACTTGTTAGCCTCAGCAGCCAGTAGCTGCCAGAGTGAAGAGATGCCTCTAGCTTCATTGGGCCAGTAGCAGGAGGCAGAGCTGAAGCCCAAGGTCAAGAGGCTTTCACACAGCCCCTAGAGCCTGGCACTTTGAACTCGCACTTCTAGCCTCCTGAACTGTAAAAGAATAAACTCCTGTTTGTTAAAGCCATCCCATTTGTGGTATATTCTTGTCAGAGTGGCACTAGGTAACCAGAACAGTTGTGGAACAAGATTTTTATATACTTTGTTGTGTCAATTGAGCATGATGTTCCCTGAGACCATAGGCTTGAGTCAGCGGCCCACTGATTCTCTCTCTCAAGGTGTTTGGTTGTCTCTGAGAGGTTACTCCAAATCTATCTTCTGCTGCTTCTGGAATGAGTATGTGTGCATTATGTAAGAGTATCTTCAGCCAAATCTATCCTTGGTTTAGGGTATATTCCTGTTTGCTGACTCCCACCTGATCTCACCTGTCTATGCATTTATCTGTAGCCTGGTGTTTGGTGTTAGTGGTAACACAATATTGTGCATATACTAGTATTTGTCTCTGTTGTCTATATCTTATGTACACATTTCAGTGTCCTTCCTTTCCCCAGTGTCATAATGCTGGTCACAGACATTTTCCATACCATCCCTCCCCTCACCAAAATCAACACGTGACCCCAACTACACTGAAATGTTCCCTCCCATCCCTGGTAATCTACAAAGTGAGTTTCCTTCCCTAAGTAAACCTTCCCTTGACTTTTTACAATAAAAAGTCATACAATATTTGTCCTCCTGTGATTGACTTATTTCACTCAATGTTATGTCCTCTAAATTCATCCACGTTGTGAGGTGATTTGTATATTCTTCATTATTCTTTAACGTTGCATAGTATTCCATTATGTGAATGTACCATAGTTTGGTTTTCCATTCATCTATTGATGGGCATTTAGGTTGTTTCCATCTCTTTGCTATAGTGAATTGTGCTGAGATGAAGAATGGTGTGCATATGTCTGTTCATGTCCTGTTTCTCATCTCTTTAGGATATATTCCTAGTAATAGAACTGCTGGATCAAGTGGTATTTCTATTTTCAGTTTTTTAAGGAAATGCCATACCATTTTCCCCAATGGTTGTACCATTTTACAGTCCCACCAGCCGTGTATGAGAGTTCCAATCTTTCTGCAACTTCACTGCCTCACCAGCATTGTTATTTTCTCTGTTGTTGAACTTTGCTATTATTGCTGGGGTGAGATGATATCTCATTTTTGTTTTGATTTGCATCTCTCTAATGGCTAATGATCGTGGCATTTCCTCATGTGTTTGTTGTCCACCAGTATACCATCTTTAGTGAAGTGTTTGTTCATGTCCCTTGCCCATTTTTGAATGGATTGTTTGTCTTTTTGGTGTTCAGGTTTTGAAGTTTTCTATAAATTTTGGAGATAAGTCCTTTGTCAGATATGTCATAGCCAAATATTTCTTCCCAATCTGTAGGTTCTCTTTTTACCCTTTTGGAGAAGTCTTTCAATGCACATAAGAATTTGTTTTTCAAAAGGTCCTAGTCATCTAGCTTCTCTTCCACTGTTGGTGCATTTTGGGTTAGGCTTGATAGTCTATTTATGCCATAGATTAGGACCCCTAGATTTGTCCCTATTTTATCTTTGACGGGCTTTATAGTTTTGTGTTTTACATTTAAGTCTTTGATCCAACTTTAATTTGTTTTTGTGTATGGGTGAGGTATGGGCCTTTTTCATTTTTCTGCAGGTGGATATCCAATTTTGCCAGCACCTTCTGTTAAAGAGGCTATCTCTTCCTCACTTAATGGGTTTTGGCCCTTTGTCAAAGATCAGCTGTCCATAGGTGGATGGGTCTATTTCTAGGTTTTCGATTCTGTTCCGTTGGTCTATCTGTTTATCGTTGTACTAATACCAGGCTGTTTTAACTACTGTGGCTGTAAAGTAGGCTTTGAGATCTGGGAGTATGAGACCTCCTACTTTGTTTTTCTTCTTTAGCAGGGCTTTGCTTATCCAAGTCTCTTTCCTTTCCATATGAAATTAATAATTTTTTTTTGCATATCCTTAAAAAATGTTAATGGTATCTGGATCAAGATTACATTGAATGTGTAGATTGCTTTGGGTTGTATTGACATTTTCACAATATTCAGTCTTCCTATCCATGAACAAGGCAAGTTCTTCTTGTAGTAGTGTTTTGTAGTTTTGTTTGTATAGGTCTTTTGTGTCTCTGGTAAGATTTATTCCTAAATATTTTGTCTTCTTGGTAGCTATTGTAAATGGTATTGTCTTCCTTATTTCCTTTTCAGAGGCCTCTTTGTTGATGTAGAGGAATCCAACTGATTTTTGTATGTTGACTTTGTATCCTGCCATTTTGCTGAAACTTTCTATTCCAGTAATTTTTTTGCTGAGTCTCTTGCATTTTCTATGTATAGGATCATGTCATCTGCAAATAGAGATAGCTTCACTTCCTCTTTGCCAATTTGGATGCCTTTTATTTCTCTTTCTTGCCTCATTGCCCACCTTGGACTTCCAATACAGTGTTAAATAGAAGTGGTGATGGAGGGCACCCTTGTCTGGTTCCTGTTTGTAGGGGAATGCTTTGAGTCTTTCTCCATTAACAATTGGCTTTGTGCATATGTCCCTTATGATGTTGAGGATTTTCCCTTCTATCTTTATTTTGTTGAGCGTTCTGAACAGAAATGTGTGCTGATTTTATCGAATGCCTTTTCTGCATCGATTGATATGGTCCTTTGGTTCTTTTCATCTCTTTTGTTTATGTGGTGGATTACATTGATTGTTTTTCTGATGTTGAACCATCCTTGCGTATCTGGTATGGATCCCATTTGGTCAGGGTGTATTATGTTTTTGACATGTTGTTAGATACTGTTGGCTAGGATTTTCTTGAAGATTTTTGCATCTATATTCATGAGGGATATTGGTCAGTAGTTTTCCTTTTTAGTGGTGTTTTTCCCTGGTTTTGGTATCAGTGTTATGCTTGCTTCATAAAATGAACTTGGAAGTATTCTATCTTTTTTATGTTCTGGAACAGTTTGAGTAGTGTAGGTGCCAACTCTTCCCTGAATGTTTGGTAAAATTCTTCATTGAACCCATCTGGACCAGGACTTCTTTTTTGTGGGAAGTTTTTTACAACCTGCTCATATGGGTCTGTTCGAGTATTCTATCTCCAACTAGTATAGTTTAGGTAGGTCTTGTGTTTCTGGGAACTTGTCCATCTCTTCTAGGTTCTTGAATCTGTTGGAGTACAGTTCTTCATAATATTCTGTTATTATCTTTTTTATTTCAGTTGGTTCTGTTGTGATGTTGCCTTTTTGTTTTATTATCCATGTTATTTTCATCTTCTCTTTCTTTTACCTTGTTAAATTTGCCAGTGGTTTGTCAATTTTGTTAAGTTTTTCAAAGAACCAGCTTCTTGTTTTGTTGGGCTTTTTTTTTTTTTTTTGGTTTTCTGTTTCATTTATTTCTGCTCTGGTCTTTATCATTTCCTTACTTCTGGATACTGTAGGTTTCTTTTGTTGCTCTTTTCCTAATTGTTGGAGTTGCTGAGTTAGAGTGTTGATTTTGTTTCTCTCCTCTTTTTTGATGTGTGCATTTACTGCTATAAATTGACCTCTGAGTACTGATTTTGCTGTGTCCCAAAGGTTTTAGTAAGTTGTATCTTCATTCTCATTTGTTTTTAGAATTTTTTTTTTGCCTATTTTTTTTTTCTTTCTTACCCAGTAGTTTTTGAGCAGTGTATTATTCAGTTTCCACATATTTGATTTTTTTCCCCTTGGTCTTCCTATTATTGACTACTAATTTTATAGCATTGTGATATGAGAAGGTGCTTAGAGTATTTCAATGTTTTTTAATTTGTTGAGGCTTATTTTGTGTCCTAACCTGGTCTATTCTGAAGAATGATCCATATGCACTGGAGAAGAATGCTTATTGTGCTTTTGTTGGGTAGAGTGCTCTGTACATGTCTATGAAGTCATGTTAGTTGACTGTGTTGTTGATAGTATTGATTGTGTTCTGTATCTTTGTTGAGCTTTTTTCTAGCCATTCTTTCCCTCCTTGAAAGTTGTGTGTTAAAGTCTTCTACTATTATTGTAGAGTTGTATATTTATTCCTTCAATTCAATTAGTATTTGCTTTATGTATTTTGTTGATGCTTTTGAATTGTGGTCTTGGTGAAGAATACTGAGAGTACCATGGATTGTTGAAAGAACTAACAAATCTGTGCTGGAAGAAGTGCAGCCAGAATGCTCCTGGGAAGTGAGAATGGCCAGACTTTGTCTCACCTATTTTGGTCATGTTGTCAGAAGGGACCATTCCCTGGAGAAGTATATCATGCTTGGTAAAGTGGAGGGTTGACAAAAAAAAGGAAAGGTCCTCAACAAAATGGATTGACACAGTGGCTGCATTGATGGGCTTGGGTATAGCAAGGATCATGAGGCTGGCACAGGACTGGGTAGTGTTTTGTTCTGTTGTGCGTAGGGTCGCTATGAGTTGGAGGTGACTTGACAACACCTAACACTCCTCAGAAGGAAGATGGGGCAATCTACTTCCATAGTGATACTGCCTCAGAAGCCCAAGGAGGGATCGCTATGAGTTGGGTCTGACTCGACGGCACATAACAACAACAACAACATTATGTATTTTGGAGCACTTTCATAGGGTGAGTAGATATTTATTACTGTGATGTCTTCTTGGCCAATTGATCCTTTTAGCATTATATAATGTCCTTCTCTGTCCTGTGTGCTATTTTTAATCTTGAAGTCTATTTTATCAGAAATTAATATCACCACTCCTGTTCTTTTTTGGTTGCCATTAGCTTGGTATATTTTTCCCCACCCCTTAATTTTTTATTTGTTTTTATCTTTGTGTCTAAGGTGGGTCTCTTGTAGGCAGCATGTTGATGGGTCTTTGTTTTGGTTATCTAGTGGCACTCTTACAGGAATATACCACAAATGGAATGGCTTGAACAAACAGGAGTTTATTCTCTTACAATTTTGGAGTCCAAGTTCAAAGTGCCAGGCTGTAGGGGCTGGGTGAAAGCCCTTCAATCTTGGGCTTCAGCTCAGCCTCCTGCTCCTGACCCACTGAAGCTAGAGGCTTTTCTTCACTCAGATAGCTGCTGGCTGCTGAGGCTGACAAGCCCAAGGTTGACAAGTAAAAAGACACAGTTCTAATGTTACCAAACAGCAGAGCAGTCCACTAATTCAAGTCCAGATGAAGTCCGAAGATTGGCAGGGCAGGCTGTTGAACAATGACCTGGCTACATGCAGAGTTCAAGTGTGCCAAACAGCTAGAGACCAATCCCAAAGCTTCTTATAAACAGGTAGCAGACCACATCCCTAAAACTGCTACTCAGCTGCTCAGAGCAGATTCCACCATGGAGTTGATTGCCAGTCTCATCATGGGGAATAACTACCTCCAGCTGCCTAAACACTCAACCAGGCCCAGCCAAGTTGACAACAACCTTAACTACCACAGTCTTTTTTTCTTATCCAATCTGCCACTCTCTTTCTCTTGACTGGTGCATTTAGTCCATTCACATTGAGTGTAATTAACGATAGGAATGAATTTATTGCTATCATTCTATTGTGTTTTTTGTTGTGTTGTTGGTGATTTCCTTGTTCCAAATCCTTTTCTATGCTGAGCTCATTTTGCTTCAAGTGTTTCTTACCTTTTCTTCATTATTGTTGGTTTTGTGCTTACTAAACTCATGCGTTTTTCTTCTTTTTGAGTTTGCTTAGAAGGATTGTTAATTCTCTTTGTGGTTACCTGAAGTAAATTCTTATCTCCCTAAGTGTGGAACAGTCTGTTCTATAAAGATTGTCCTGTCTTCCTCTCCATTTAGAAGTTTTGTAATCAAAACTTTTATTCCCTCTATTTGCTTTGTTGCTGGTGTCGTCTGCAGATTGACTCCCTTATTTCTCTGTGTACATTATTTTATGAGCTTATTTTGAGCATCTATTTCTGGTTTGGTTTCTAAGTGGTGATGTCAAGTGTCTTGATTTTAATTTGTTGTTCTCTGTTGTGGGTTCCCTTTAGCATTTCTTGTAGGGTTGGTCTGGTTTTCACAATTTCCCTTAATTTCTGTTTGTCTGAGAA
>NW_006921806.1:214875-231300 GCF_000298275.1 Orycteropus afer afer | reverse complement strand
AGGCACTTGACTGCTAACCAGAAGGCTGGCGGTTCAAACCCACCAGCCACTCCTTGGAAGGAAGATGGGGCAATCTACTTCCGTAGTGATACTGCCTAGGAAACCCAAGGAGGGGTCGCTATGAGTCGGGGCTGACTTGACGGCACATAACAACAACAACAACATATGAGGGACAACTTGGCTGGATATATCATCCTTGGTTGGAAGTTCTTTTCCTTCAAGGTTTTATATATGCCATCCCATTGCCTTCTTGCCTGCATGGTTTCTGCTGAAAAATCAATCAGAACTTAGTCTTATTGGTTGTCCATTGTAGGTGACATTTCATTTTTCCCAAGCTGCTCCCAAGATTCTGTCTTTGTCTTTGGTTTTAGAAAGCTTGATTATGATATATCTTGGTGACTTTCTCTTGGGATCTATCCTGTATGGTGTTAATTGAGCTTCTTGGATAGGTATCTTTTCTTCCTTCATGATATAGGGGAAATCTTTAGCAATTTTTTAGCAAGTCTTAGACAATTCCAATCAGGCATATGTTGTTTCTTTTAATGTCACCCCATATAACTTTTAGGTTCTCTTCACTTCTCCTAAATCTTTGTTATGATTTTTCTTCATACAGTGGCATCAAGGAATTTGTCTTCTAGTTGGGAAATGTATTCTTCAGCCAGTACTCTTTTGTCCTTCCACTGTGTTGTCTATCTCTGTAATTTTAGTGTTCATCTGGATTTTTGATTGTTTTTGTATGAGTTCTAATTGTGTATTTATTTTGTTATTTTGTTCTTGAATGGTTTTCCTGAATTTTTCAGGGTACTGTCTGTCTTCTCATTGATTCTGTTTGTGGTTTCTTTGAGCTCTTGGAGAGTCCTATAGATATACCTTCTGAATTCCTTCTCAGATAGTTCTAATGCTTGTTCTTCTTCCATGATAGATAATTTTTTAGCCTGGGCTTTTATTTCTATTGTCTTGTCCTGTTATTATTTTTTTTTGAGGTTGTCTGTTGTTTCCTACACATTATGAAGTTGTTGTCTTTAATTGTTAGTTATGTATTGATTTGTTTCACCCTGATTTTATGTTTTATGATATCTGTAAGTGTCAAGCAGGTGTACTTTTTTGGTTATTAACTTGGCTGTACTGGTTTGATCTCCAGCTTTCTGTGTTGGTGTAATCACTGGTGGGGATGTCAGTGCAGGTCTCTGTTCATCATGAAGAGGATTTAGAGTTGAGATGAGCAGGTGTTGTCTACTGTCTGTCATTGATTCTGTGGCACAGGAGTTATTGGTGTTATCTGTCAATTGGGTAAGGTGTTCAGTGTAATAACGCCTGTTGCCTGGTGGAAATGTTCATGTGTTCTTTCTACTGGATGAGGCAGGGGAGAAGCAGAAGAAAGAAAAAGAAAAGGCACCAGAAGTGAGCCCCTGGATAGAAGGGTAGAAGGAATTTTCTGCATTTGGGGACAGTTCAGTCAGTGATGCAGACACAGTTAGGGTTGTTTGTGTCTTGTCTAGGCATCTGCTAATGATGATGTTTTACCGTCAATCAAAGATGCATGGTTCAAAATTGACAGAAACCCCAATGGGTAGAGGACCACTATTTTCTGCTTGGATTGAGAAGTCACAAAAACCTAATACCCTGGTCCACTCTGTGCTAAAAAGATTCATGGAAGAGTTAAACCACAGCCCACTGCTGTGCACTTGCTCTGGGGCTCCACCTACTCAAAGGGAGCTTCTTTTTTTCCCCCACTACTTTCTGGACTCTGCAGCAGCCCAAGCCAAGGGGGGTCTTGATCCATTTCCCAGTAAGATTATGGTACTCACTCAGCACCCAACGTTAGCGCCAAAAACTCCCGGTGTGGGTATTCTGAGTCCCCACTGCCTCTGTGGGTTCTGTGATTTTTTTTTTTCCCTCCTTCTCTCCACCAATCTCTTTGGTATTTCTATTGAGTGCTCTCCGTCTCTGTCTCCGCTGGCTAGGTGGGTTTATTTGTTTTTCCCAGTTGTATAATCTGCTCTTTATTCTCTGCCTTCACTAAATCTGATACTTTATCTTCTCCTTAGTTGCTCATAATTCCAGTATAATTATTTCTATCTGCTTTACTTAGTTACCCAGGGATTAAGTTGGTAGAGGGAACAAACATGGGGGTTATAGGTATGATGTCATCTTCCCCTTTTTCCTCTGCCCATTTTTTAATTGGATTTTTTCTCTTTTTGTTGTTGGGGTGTTGAATTTTTCCTTATATTTTAGAGATTAGCCTGTTGTCTGATAAGTCATTGCCATTCCCCCACCCCCGAGTCTATGTGTTCTTTTTTTACTCTCTTGGTGAAATATATTGATGTGCATAAGTGTCTAATATTTAGAAGTCCCAGTCATCTATTTTGTCTTCTGCTATTTGTTCATTTTTAGTTATGTTTGATAGTGTATTAATACCATATGCTATAACTTAGGGTCTCTAAGTTTGCCCCCACTTTGTCTTTGATGAACTTTATACTTTTTAGGTTTTACATTTAATTATTTGATTTATCTTGAGTTAGTTTTTGTGTATGGTGTGAAGTATGGATCTTGTTTCAATTTTTCTGCAGATGGATATCTAGTTTTGCCAGCACCATTTGTTAAAGACACTGTCTCTTCCTCATTTAATGGATATCTGCCCTCTGTCAAAGATAAGCTGTCCATAGGTGGGTGGATCTATTTTTGGGTCCTCAATTCTGTTCCACTGGTCTATGTATCTGCCACTGAAACAATACCAGGCTATTCTGAGTACTGTGCCTGTATGGTAGGTTTTGAGATTGGGAAGTGTGAGACCTCCCACTTTGTTCTTTTTCAGTAGTGTTTTGCTTATCTGATGTCTCTTTCTTTTCCATATAGAATTAGTGATTGTTTTTTCCATGTCCTTAAAGAATGTTGATGGAATCTGGATTGAGATTGCATTGCATGTATAGATTGTTTTGGGTAGTATTGACATTTTCATAATGTTCTTTCTTCTTTTCCATGAGCAAGGTATGTTCTTCCATTTAGTTCAGGAAAACAATACATAGGGCTGTTATAATTTTTTGTAGTAGTGTTTTATAGTCTTCTTTGTATAGGTTGGGAGCTCTGGTGGTGTAGTGCCTAAGGCATTTGACTGCTCACCAGAAGGCTGGCAATTCAAAACCAGCAGCCACTCCTTGGAAGGATGATTGGGCCATCTACTTCTGTAGTGATATACTGCCTCACTATAAGTCAGATCTGACTTGATGGCAGTGAGTTTTTTTTTGTATAGGTCTTTTTGTCCTTGGTAAAATTTATTCCTTAGTATTTCATCTATTTGGTAGCTATGGTAAATGGTATTGTTTTCCATATTTCCTTGTCAGAGATCTCTTTGTTGGTATAGAGGAATCCAGTTGATTTTTGTATGCTGATCTTGTACCCTGCCACTTTGCTGAGCCTTTTTTTTTTTTTTTTTTTTACCAGTTTCAATAGTTTTCTTGTTGCGTATCTAGGATTTTCTATGCATAGGATCATTTCATCTGCAAATAGAGATGTTACTTTTTCTTTGCCAATTTGGATGCTTTTTATTTCCCTTTCTTGCCTTGTTTCTCTGGCTAGGGCTTCCAATACAATATTGAACAGGAATGGTGATAGATGGTATTCTTGTGTGGTTCCCATTCACAAGGGGTATGTTTTCTTTCTCTGCTGAGAATAATATTGGTCATTACTTTTGTGTATATGCCATTAGTTGTGTTGAGGAATTTCCCTTCTATTACTATTTTGCTGAGAGTTTTTTTTATCAAGAATGGGTGTTGATTTTGTCAGATGATTTTTCTGGATGAATTGATATGATCATGTGGTTCTTTTGCTTTGTTTTATTGATGTCATGGATTATGTTGATTGTTTTTCTAATGTTGAACCCTCTTTGCATACCTGCTATGAATCTCACTTGAGCATGATGTTCTTCTTATTTTTTGATATGTTGTTGGAGTCTATTGGCTAGTATTTTGTTGAAATTTTTTTGCATCAATGTTTATGATGGATATTGGTGTGTAGTTTTCTTTTTAAATAATGTCTTTGCCTGTTTTTCAGGTATCAGGGTTATGCTTGCTTCATAAAATGAGTTCAGTAGTATTTCATCCTTTTCCATGTTCTGGAATAGTGTGAGTAATACTGATGTCAACTTTTCTCAGAAAGTTTGGTAGAATTATCCAGTGAAGATGTCAGGGCCAGGACTTCTTCTTCTTCTTTTTTTTTTGTAGAGTATTATTATTATTATTTTTTAATGACTTGTTCAATTTCTTTTTTGTTATGGGTCTGTTCAAATTTTCTACCTCACATTGTGGTAATTTAGGTAGCTTCTAAAAAATTGTCCATTTCTTCTAGATTTTCAAATTTCCTGGAGTACAGGTCTATAAAGTATTCTGTTATTATTCTTTTTATTTCAGTAGGTTCTGTTGTAACATCACATATTTTCATTTCTTATTCATTCTCCTTCTTTTCCTTTGTTAAATTTGCCAGTTGTTTGCCGATTTTATTAATCCTTTCACAGAATCAACTTCTAGTCTTGTCGATTTTTTCTATTTTATTTATTTATTTTTGTTTTCTAATTCATTTCTTTCTGCTCAAATGTTTATTATTTCCTTTTTCCTGGTGACTGTAGAATTTTTTTGCTGTTCTTTTTCTAAGAGTTGGATATGTTGGGTTTAGGTGTTGATTTTGGTTATTTCTTCTCTTTTCATGTGTGCATTTATTGTTATAAATTGCTTTCTCAGCACTGCTTTTGCTGTGTATCAAAGACTTCATTATGTTGTGCTTTCATTCTTGTTTTATTCAAGGAATTTTTTTATTTCATTTTTTATTTCTTCTATTACCCAATAGTTTTTAAATAGGGTGTTATTCAATTTCCAGGTGTTAGCCTTTTTTCCTTTGATCATCCTATTGTGGATTTCTAATTTTATTTTGATCTGATAAGATGCTTTGCAGTATTTTGATATTTTTAAATTTGTTGAGGTTTCCTTTATGGCCTAACATATGGTCTATTCTGGAGAATATTCCATATGCACTGGAAGAGAATGTATATTGTGCTGTTGTTGGGTGAAGTGTTCTGTGTATATCTATAAGGTCAATTTGTTTGATTGTGTTGTTTAGTTCTGTTTCTTTGTTTAGTTTCTGTCTAATTGTTCTATCCATCATTGAAAGTGGTGTATTAAAATCTCTTACTATTATTATAGAGTTGTCCATTTCTCTTTTCAATTCTGTTTAAGTTTGATTTATGTATTTTGGGACTTTTTCATTGGATTTATAGATATTAATTATGGTTATGTCCTTTTTTTGAGTGACCCTTTAATCATTATATAACATCCTTTCTTGTCTCTTATGGTGGTTTTTATCTTAAAGTCTATTTTATCAGAAACTAATATTGGCATTCCTGCTCTTTTTTGACTGTCAGTTGCTTGATATATTTTTTTCCAACCTTTGATTCTTACTCTGTTTTTTGTCTGTGTTTCTTGTAGACAGCATATTGATGGATCATGTTTTCTTATCCATTCTGCAGCTCTTTGTTTCTCTATTTACATTCAGGGTAAATAGCATTTAATCTATTTGCATTCAGTGTAATTAACAAGAATGAATTTATTGCTGTTATTTTGTTACTTTTTTTGGGGGGGGTTGTGCTGCTAATTTCTCTGTTCTACAAAATTTTCTGTTCTGCGCTCATTTTTTTTATGGATTTTCTTATCACTTCCCTTGTTGCTACTGTTTCAGTATTTGACAAATATTTATAACTTTCCTATTTTTTATTGTGATGAGAAGGTTTATTAATTTTCTCTGAGGCCACCCTGTAATTTATTATTTTCTTCTCAAGTTTAACACAGTCTTTCTGAAATCATCTTGGCTTCCTTTCCTTTTGGAAATTCTGTAACTACACTATTTATTCCCTCTTTTTTGCTAAGTTGTTGTTGTTGTTGTTGTTAAGTGCTGTCGAGTCGTTTCCGACTCATAGCGACCCCATGCACAGCAGAACGAAACACTGCCCGATCCCGCACCAGCCCCACAATCCCTGCTATACTTGAGCCCATCATCGCAGCCACTGTATCAATCCATCTCGTTGAAGGCCTCCCCCTCTTTCGTCGACCCTCCACCCTACCAAGCATGACATCCTTCTCCAGGGAATGGTCCCTTCTTACAACATGACCAAAATAGGTGAGACGAAGTCTGGCCATTCTTGCTTCCAAGGAGCATTCTGGCTGCACTTCCTCCAGGACAGATCTGTTAGTTCTTTTAGCAGTCCATGGTACTTTCAGCATTCTTCGCCAGCACCACAACTCAAAAGCATCAACTCTTCTTCGGTCTTCCCTATTCATTGTCCAGGTCTCACATGCATACAAGGTGATTGGAAATATCATGGCTTGTGTCAGGCGCACCTTAGTCCTCAAGGAGATATCCTTGCTCCTCAGCACTTGAAACAGTTCCTTCGCAGTTGACTTTCCCAATGCTACACGTCGTCTAATGTCCTGACTGCTGCTTCCGTTGGCATCGATTGTAGAACCAAGCAATGTGAATTCCTTGACAACCTCAATCTTCTCTCCATTGATTGTGATGCTGCTCATTGGTCCAGTTGTGAGGATTTTTGTTTTCTTTATGTTGAGATGTAATCCATACTGCAGACTGTATTCTTCAACCTTCATCAGTAGGTGCCTTAAGTCATCCTCACTTTCAGCAAGCAAAGTTGTATCGTCTGCATATCTCAGATTGTTAATGATTCTTCCTCCAATCCTGATACCACGTTTTTCTTCATATAGTCCAGCTTCTCGGATTATTTGCTCAGCATATAGATTGAATAAGTGTGAAGAAAGAATACAACCCTGACGCACTCCCTTCTTGATTTTAAACCATGTAGTTTTGCTAAGTAGTTGTCCTAATTTACATGTTTTCATTCTTGTATGTTTATTTTAGTTGGATTCTTCTATATGTGGGTTGTTTTCTGGGTAATGTTGTTATGTGTGTTAATCTCATGGTGTTGTTGGTTCTCTGTCTCAAGGACACCCTTAAGCATCTCTTATAAGTTTGGTCTGGTTTTTACCAATTCTCTTAATTTCTGTTGATTTGGAAATATACAAAGTTCACCATCATATCTAAGGGACAATTTTGCTGGATATATAATTCTTGGTTGGCATTTTTTTTTTTTTTTCTTTCAGGTTTTATATATGTCATCCCATTGCCTTCTCACCTTCATGAGTTCTGCCAAGGAATCAGGCTTAGTCTTATTGCTTGTCTTTGGAGGTAATTTTTCAGTTTTTCCAGACTGCTTTCAGGATGCTTTCTTTGTCTTTGGTTTTGGAAAGTTTGATTATGTCATGTCTTAATGATTTTCTTTTGGGGTCTATTCTGTTTGGGGTTTGCTGAGCTTCTTGAATATATATCTTCTTGTTTTCCATCATATTAGGAAAGTTGTCTTACAATAAATCTTTGACAATTTTCTTTTCTTTTTTTAATATCCCTTCCTGTTCTGGATTTCCAATGACACCTAAGTTATTCCTCTTGATGATATCCCACTTAAGCCTTGACTTTCTTCTTCTTCTTTTTTTCACTTTGTTTTCTGATTTTTACCTTAACAAAGTAGTGTTAGAGATTTGTCTTCAATCCCACTAATTCTGTCTTCCATTGGTTCAGTTATACTCCTTTGTCTTTTCCATCTGTTATCTACTTCTGAGATCTTAGTATTAATCTCTGGATATCTATTTGCTGTTTTTGTGTGGTGTCTAAATTTTCTTTAATTTTGTCAGTTTGTTCTTGTATTGTTTTCCTGAATTATTCTAGAGTTTTGTCTGTGTTTTCCTTAATCTTCTCTGTGTTTTCTTTGATCTGCCTCTCAGTCCATTGAAAATAGAATTCTTCTGAATTCCTTATCTGGTAGTTACAGTGCCACTTCTTCCTCAGGGAGATTTTCTAGCTCTGTATTTTGGTCCTTTCTTTGTATTACTTTATCTTGCTTCTTTGTGTGAACTGGGATTGTCAGTTGTCTCCATATATATGGATGAGCTCTGGTGGTGCAGTGGATAAGGCATTGGGCTGCTAATGAAAAGATTGGTGGCTTGAACTCACCAGCCACTCCATGAGAGAAAGATGATGAAGTTTGCTCCCATAAATATTTACAGCCTTGGAAACCTTATAGAGTAGTTCCACTTTGTCCTTTAGTGTTGCTATAAGTTGGAATCAACTCAATGGCAGTACATAGGCAAGTGTGTGTGTGTGTGGGGTCTTAGCTATTCCTGATATAACTTCTTTTTAAATGTGTCTATAACATATCATTAGTGATTGAATACAGAAGTGGTGTCTTAGGCTGGGTCGTCTAGAGAAGTAAAACCAGTGAAGCTTATCTATATCTATATCTATATCATTTCTGTTTCTGTCTCTATCTCTATCTCTATCTCTATGTTGTTGTTGTTATGTGCTGTCAAATCAGACCCAACTCACAGTGACCTGTCCTGGGGTTTCTGCGTCGGTATCACTATGGAAGTAGATTGACCAACCTTCCAAGGAGTGGCTGGTGGGTTTGAACTGCCAGCCTCCTGGTTAGCAGCCAAGTGGCTTAGGCACTATGCTACCAGAGCTCCTTATCTATATCTATATCTATATATCTATATCATCTATATCTATATCTATCTATACCCATACCCATATCTATCTATCTATCATGAAAAAAAAAAACAAAAAAAAAACCTCACTGCTGTCAAGTCAGATCCGACTCATAGCGACCCCTCCTTGGGTTTCTGAGGCAGTATCACTATGGAAGTAGATTGCCCAACCATGGCCCAGCCAAGTTGACACACAACCTTTCCCATCATAAGTGGCTGTTTTGGTTCTCCAGTGCTGCTATAACAGAAATATACCACAAGTGGATGACTTTAACAAACAGGAATTTATTCTCCTACAGTTTAGGTGGCTATAAGTCCTAGTTCACAGTGCTGGCTCTAGAGGCTGGGTGAAGGCCCCTCGATTTGTGCTTCAGCTCTGCCTCTTGCTCCTAGCCCACTGGAGCTGGAGGCATCTCTTAACTCAGGCAGCTGCTGGCTACTGAGGCTGACAAGCCCAAGGTCAACAAGTACAATGGCACAATCCCAAGATTATCAAACAACACAGCAGGCCACTAGTTCAAGTCTAGAAATAGTCCCAAGATCAGCAAAGCCAGCATGGCAGTTTGCTGAATAAATCAGCTAAATACAGGATCCAAATCTGCCCAAAAGCTCAAGATCTTTCTCAAAGTTGTCTTCTTGTTTACTGAAAGCAAATCAAATACATTAGACAGCTACTCAGCTGCTCACTGCAGATTCTGCCATGGAGCTTATCACCAGCCTCATCATGGGGAATAATTACACCTAGCTGCCCAGACACTCAGAACAACAGCCCAGCCAAGTCGACACACAACCTTAACTATCACAGTGGCATATGCCATTTTAGCCAAATAAGATATACTGGGTTATAAAATTTTTAGTGAATGTGGGGTACTAAGATTTTTACTATATACCACATTTTCTACAAAAATAATATTCCACATATTCTATGACAAAAAATAAGTGAGTCAAAAGCTTAGTTGTTTCAACAATCAATGTAAAATTCTGGTGACTTCTCATAATGAAAACTTGACTTTCATTAATTTTGCTTTAAACAGCTCATACTTCAATTTTGATGCTTGTTTCATAATGAATGCTATAATTATAAATGAATGTTTTGGTTACCTCTAGTGAGGCTCTAACAGAAATATACCATAAATGGGATGCTTTAACAAACAGGAGTTTATTCTCTTACAGTTTGGAGGCTTTAAGTCCAAGTTCAAAGTGCCAGGCTCTAGGGGCTGGGTGAAACCTCCTCAACCTTGGGCTTCTGCTTTGCTTCCTGCTCCCGGCCCACTGAAGCTGGCTTTTCTTCACTCAGGCAGCTTCTGGCTGCTCAGGCTGGCAAACCCAAGGTTGACAAGTAAAAAGCCATAGTCCCAATGCTATCGAACATGGCAGGCCACTAATTCAAGTCCATTGAAAGTTCCAAGATCAGCAGAGCATGATAGGCTGCTGAACAATGATTCGGCTACATGCAGGGGCAAACGTGCCATAAATAGAGACCATTCCCAAAGCTGCTTCTTATATACTGGAAACAGACCACACCCCTAAAGCAGCTACTCAGCTGCTCGTGGTAGATCCCGCCATGGAGTTGATTGCCAGTCTCATCATGGGGAATAACTACCACCAGCTGCCCAGCCACTCAATCAGGCCCAGCCAAGTTGATACACAACCTTAACTACCACAATGAACAAGTGAAAAGATGTCATAAAAGAAAATTTAATCATCAGAAAACAATATTACAACAAATTACTATGCTTTCATTTTAGATAGCTCTTTCATTTCTAATACAATTAAAAACATTTCTTTCTATTCTTAGCTCTTACAAGTTCTTCAATGCATCAATCAATTAAGCTTCCAAATAATACCTACTTCCATACATAATACGGATAATGAACTGAGTCTTGAATCATTGTTATATGGAAAATATGCATTATATTTTATTTTTTATTATCGAATCATATATGCCTACATGAGTAAAATTTGTCTTTCCTAAATCTCTGAAGTTAGTTTTCAGGTAAGAATGAAATTGTTACACTTCTCTGTAAAGATTTGTAAAGTCATCAGAATAAGTCTGCAGTAATTTCTTGGATGCCTTAATGAATTCTTCATCAGATGGATCCTCATTGTTTAAGAAGGAAAATATATTTGAAAGAACTTCATACACTTTTGCCCTTTTTTTTCATGCAAGATTCAAGTGTGTCAATGATGGTGTAGCATGTGGTTATATGAAATTGATCTTAATGACCTTCTGGAGCACTTCCATCATTTGCTTTTTATTTCTAATGCTTCTGTGATGGTGAGCTGCTTGATAATCAGTATTTGGAAGTATTTATTTTGTTATGTTTTCAAAATCATCTCTTAAATTATGTAAATACTTTGTTAATGTCTATTGGTTTGTTGTTCTGTGGTAGTTTGCATGTTGCTGTGATGCTTTAAGCTATGCCACTGTTATTTCAAATACCGAGCGTCACCCATGGTACCAAAAAATACCCAAACTTACTACCAGTGAGTCCAATCCAACTCATAGCAACCCCTCCTTGGGTTTCCAAGGTGGTTTCTCTACAGAAGTACATTGCCTAGTCTTCTTTATGAGGAGTGGCTAGTGGGTTTGAACCACCAACCTTCTGCTTAGCAGCCAAATGCCTTAGGAACAACTCCAACAGAGCTCCTAGTTTTAATTGGAGTTTTCAGACTAAGATTGTCTGAAGATGAGCCCCTCAAATTGGAAGCCACTCAAAATAAGACTGGAGAAGAGCTGCTGTCTCAAAGTAGAATTGCTCTTAATGATGTAGATGGAATAAAACTTTCAAGATCTTCTTTGCTGATGTGGTACACCTCAAAATGAAAATAAAGAGCTGTACTTATCCATTAATAATCAGACTGTGGCATTTATGAAGTATGAATCTAGGAAAAAGGTAAGTCAAAAAATGAAATGGAAACCATAAAGATTAATATCCTAGGTATTAGTGAGCTGAAATAGATAGGTGTTGGCCAGTTTGAGTTAGACAATCATATGATCTTCTATACTGGGAATGACAAATTGAAGAGGAATGTCATCACATTCATTGATAAAAAGATGATTTAGAGATCAATCCTAAAGTACAATGCTATCAGTGATAGGGTAATAGACATACACTTATGAGGAAGACTGGGAACCCTGGGGGAGCAGTGGTAAAAGTGCTTGACTGGTAACCAAGAGGTTGGAAGTTCGAACCCACCAGGCTCTCCATGGGAGAAAGATAGGGCAGTTTGCTTCTGTAAAGATTCACAGCCTTTAAAATTCTATGAGGCAGTTCTACTCTGTCCTATAGGGTCACTATGGTTTGAAATTGACTCAATGGCAGAGTTCTGGATAAGGAAGGCCAGTTAATATTATTATTCAAATTTACTCACAAAACACTTGTGGTAGTTAAGGTCATGTGTCAACTTGGCTGGGCCTGGTTTTGAGTGGCTGGGCAGCTGGATGTAGTTATTCCCCATGACGAGACTGTAATCAGCTTCACAGTGGAATCTACTGGAGGTGCTGAGTAGCTGTGTTAGGTATGTGGTCTGCTTCCAGTATATAAGAAGACATTTTGAGAAAGGTCTCTGAGCTTTTTGGCATGCTTGAAACCTGCATTTAGCTGAGTCTTTATTCAGTAGACTGCCATGCTGGCTCTGCCAATTTTGGACCGGTTTCTGGACTTGAACTAGTGGCCTGCTGTGTTGTTTGATAATCTTAGGACTGTGCCATGGCACTTGTTGACCTTGGGTTTGTCAGCTTCAGCATCCAGAATCTGCCTAAATTAAGAGAAGCTCCAAGCTTTAGTGGGCCAGGAGCAAGAGGCAGAGCTAAAGACCAATGTCAAGGGACCTTTACCTAGCCCCTAGAGTTGGCACTTTGAACTCAGACTTCTGGCCTCCTCAACTGTAAGAGAATATATCTCTGTTTGTTAAAGACACCCACCCATGTTATTTTCTGTTAGAGCACCACCAGAGAACCAATACAACACTAATGTCAAAGATGAAGAAATTGAAGATTTTTGCCAACCTCTGCAGTCTGAAATTGATTAAACATGGAGTCAAGATGCATTGATAATTACTGGTGATTGGAATGCAAAAGCTTAGAACAAATTATAACAACAGATACTTGGAAAATATGGCCTTGGTGATAGAAATGGCACCAGTGATCACATGATAGAAATTTGCAAGAACAATGATTTATTCATTGAAAATTCCTTTTTTTAATAACACAGTGAGTATACATATGGACTTCTCTGGAAGCAATACACAGAAATCAAATCAACTACATCTGTGGGAAGAGACAATGGAGAAGTTCAGTATTATCAGTTAGAACAAGGCTAGGAGCTGACTGCAGAACAGATCATTAATTGCTCCTATACAAATTCAACCTGAAGCTGAAACAATTAAAACAAATCCACAAGAGTCCAAGTACAACCTTGAGTATATATCACTTGAATTTACAGACCATCTCAAGAATATATCTGATGCATTGAACACTAATGATCAAAGACTAGATGAGTTGTGGGATGACATCAAGGACATCGTACATGAAGAATGCAAAAGATCATTAGAAAGACAGGGAAGAAAACAAAGGACCAAGATGGATATTAGAAGAGACTCTGAAACTTGCTTTTGAATGTAGAGTAGCTAAAGTAAACGGAAGAACTGATGAAGTAAAACATTTAAAAAGGCAGCTTGAGAAGATTAAGTGAAGTATTACAAAGAAATATGGAAAAACCTGGCACTAAAGAACCAAAAGAGAAGAGCATGTTCAGCATTTTTCAAGTTGAAAGAATGGAAGAAAAAATTCAAGCCTTGAGTGGCAATATATTGGAGGATTCTGTGAGCAAAACATTGAATGATACAGGAAGCATCAAAAAAGATGGAAGGAATACACAGAGTCATTGAATGAAAAAGAATTGATTGCAGCTTAACCATTTCATGAGGTAGCATATGATCAATAGTCAATTGTACTGAAGGAAGAAGTCCAAGCTGCACTGAAGGCATTGGCAAAAAACTGGGTTCCAGGAATTGATGGACTACCAATTGAGATGTTTCACCAAATGGATGCAATGCTGGAAACACTCACTTGTCTATGTCAAGAAATTTGCAAGACAGCTACCTGGGCAACAAGAATGCAAAAGATCTGTATTTGTGCCCTTTCAAAGAAAAGTGATCCATACGATTTCTGGCAAGATGGTGGTCTAGACAGACAAGCTACCTGGACCCTCTACAACAAAGACACAGAAACTAAATGAAACAAATGTGGATGATAATCCCGGAACTCTGAGAGACAAAGAAAGGATAAAGAAATAGATCACATACTGGCTATAAGAAGAAACTGAATGAAAACATTGAACAAGGAGATATACAAAGCAGTAAATTTTCAACTGGCCTGACACAGTATAAGCATTTTGCATATTTGCAAGCAGAGTCCTGATCAGGGCAGCAACATGATCATCAATTCCACTCACCCAGGACTATCAACGTCCACACTGATTGCTGGTGACCAGAAAGATGTGATCATCTCATTCTCCCTACTGTCCCAGTGAACAGAAGTGTAGTCACCTCCCACCCCCACCCACCTGGCAGGCAGTGGCACCCTACCCCACCAAGACATCCCTGACCTTCCTGAGGTTGGAGGTGTTCTCTTGCAGATTGGATGTTGTGTGGGCATTGCTATGAGCCATAGCCTCAGGGGTCTCACCAGGCTCTATCATCAGATGAGCAAACCTGGTCTTTTATTTATTTATTTATTTAAATAATTTTGAGTTTCATTCCACATTGTTCTCCCACTTTATCCAGGATCTCCTACATGGATCCCCCCTCTGAGTGGTTGACAGTGACAGCCTAGCACCATCCAGTTCTTCTGGTCTCATGGTCATATAGGCTGAGAATTACATGGCCTACCAGTAGGAGCTCTGGTAGCATAGTGGCTAAGACACTTGCCTGCTAACCAGATGGCTGGCGGTTCAAACCCACCAGCCACTCCTCGGAAGGAAGGTTGGGCAATCCTACTTCCGTAGTGATACTGCCTCGGAAACCCAAGGAGGGGTCGCTATGAGTCGGGTTTGACTCGACGGCACATAACAACAACAACAACAACAACCGTCCCTTGGACTAATTGTTTTCATGTGTCTTTCGTTTTCTTCACTCTTCTTTGCTCTGGACAAGGAGGGACCCATCGTTGCATCTAGATGGCTACTTGCATGCTTTTAAGTCCCTACATGTCAACGTAGGATGTGGAATAATGTTTTTGTGTAGTATGTTATGCCCAATTTGGCTTGATGTCCCCAGTGACCAGAGTCCTGAGCCCACATCCAACTACTCTTTCCCTCTGGGTAGCTGGCTGTGGCCAAGAAGTCATCACAACCTTGTCAGTTCTACTATATACTTGGACATTCTTACAGAACATACAAATATGCTTGTAGAAACATCATCTGCCAACCTTATACATGGTCATGGGCACACTGACCCCTGCCTAGACATACCTAATCATTCAGCCTGTCCACCTATCTATCCAACCATAGTACAATGTTTGCCTCCCATGATGAGGTTTTAATCACCTTCATGGTTTGTGTGTTGCTATGAGGCTAGAGGCTATTCCACTGGTATATCAAATACCAGCAGGGTCACCCATGATGGACAGGTTTCAGTGGACCTTCTAGACAAGACAGACTCAGAAGAAGGAAGAGGACATCCACTTCTCAAACAATTGGCCTGTAAAAACCTTATGGATAGCAATGAAACAGTGTCTGATATATTACTAGAAAACTTTATGCATAGCCCTGAAACACTGCTCAATATAGTGTCAGAAGACGAGCCCCTCAGGGCAGAAGGCACTCAAAATGCAACTAGAGAAGAGCCGCCTCATCAGACTAGAGCTGACCTTAATGACATGGATGGAGTAAAGCTTTCAGGACCTCCATTTGCTAATGTGGCATGACTCAAAATGAGAAGAAACAGCTGCAAATATCCATTAATAATTGGAACATGGAATGAAATATATGAAATATGAATCTAGGAAAATTAAGTTGTCAAAAATGAAATGGAATGCATAAAGATTGATATCCTAAGCATTAGTGAGTTGAATGGACTAGTTTCAGTCACTTTGAATCAGACAACCATATGATCTACTATGCCAGGAATAACAAATTGAAGAGGAATGTCATGGCATTCATTGTCACAAAGAATGTTTCAAGATCCATCCTGAAGTACAGTGCTGGCAGTGATAGGATAATATCTGTACACCTATGAGAAGGTCAGTTAATACTACTATTATTCAAATTTACATACCAACCACCAAAGCCAAAGAGGAGGAAATTGAAGATTTTTAGCAACTTCTGCAGTTTGAAGTTGACTGAACATGCAATCAATATATGTTTATCCCTGGCGATTGGAATGCAAAAGTTGGGAACAAAGAATCACTGGTAGTTGGGAAATATGGCCTTGGTGATAGAAATAATGCTGGAGATAATATGATAGAATTTTGCAAAACCCATGACTTAGTCATTGCAAATATGTTTTTTCAACAACAACAGAAATGGTGGCTATACATGTGGACTTCATCAGATGGAGTACACAAGAATCTGATTAAGTATCTCTGTGGAAAGAGACAATGGAGAAGCTCAATATCTTCAGCCAAAACAAGGCCAGGAGCTGACTGTGGGACAGACCATCAACTGCTCCTATGCAAGTTTGACTTGAAGCTGAAGGCAAGACAAGTGTATGAGATCCAAAATATGACACTGCCAAAAAAAAAAAAAAAAATCATTACCCATGTCACTTTAGTTTTGTGTATTTCACTGTACATAAATTATATTTCAATAAAATGCATTTTAAA
>NW_006921806.1:212626-213910 GCF_000298275.1 Orycteropus afer afer | reverse complement strand
TTTTTTTTTTTTTTTACTGACTATACAAAAGCATCCAATTTTATGGATCATTAACAAATTGTATGGATCAGTGAGAAGAATGGGAATTCCAGAACACTTAATTATGCTCATCAGGAACCTGTCCATAGACCAGGAGCTGTTGTTTGAACAGAACAAGGGGATACTGCATGGTTTGAAGTTAGGAAAAGAGTGCATCAGGGTTGTATCATTTCACCATACTTATTTAATCTGTTTTCTGAGCAAATGATCTGAAAAGATGGATTATATGAAGAAGAACATGGCATTAGGATTAGAGGAAGACACATTAACAACCTGCGATATGCAGATGACACAAATTTGCTTGCTGAAAATGGAGATGATTTGAAGCACTTTTGATGAAGATTAAAGACACTAGTCTGCTGTTGTTGTTAGGTGCTGTCGAATTGTCTCTGACTCATAGTGACCCTATGTACAACAGAACAAAACACTGCCTGGTCCTGAGCCAGCTCTATGATCCTTGTTAGCTTGAGTCCACTGTCGCTGCCACTGCATCAATCCATCTCGTTGAGGGCCTTCCCCTCTTTTGTTGACCCTCCACCTTACCAAGCATGACATCCTTCTCCAGGGAATGGTCCCTTCTGACAACATGACCAAAGTATGTGAGACGAAGTCTGGCCATTCTCGCCTCCAAGGAGCATTCTGCTGTACTTCCTACAGGACAAACCTGTTAGTTCTTTTAGCAGTCCATGGTACTTTCAGCATTTTGCCAACACCACAGCTCAAAGGCATCAATTCTTCTTCGGTCTTCCTTATTCATTGTCCAGCTCTCACATGCATATGAGGCAATTAAAACTACTATGGCTTGTGTCAGGTGCACCTTAGTCCTCAGGGAGACATCTTTGCTCTTCAGCACTTGAAAGAGATCCTTTGCAGCCGATTCTCCCAGGGCTATACGTCGTCTGATGTCCCGACTACTGCTTCCTTTGGCATCGATTGTAGAACCAAGTAATGTAAGTCTTTCACAATTTCAATCTTTTCTCCATTTATTGTAATGTTTCTTATAGGGCCAGTTGTGAGGATTTTTGTTTTCTTTATATTGAGATATAATCCAAACTGTAGACTGTATTCTTCAATCTTCATCAATAAGTACTTAAAATCATCCTCACTTTCAGCAAGCAAAGTTGTGTCATCAGCATATCACAGGTTGTTAATGATTTTTCCTCCAAACCTACTGCCACGTTCTTCTTCATATAGTCCAGTTTCTCAGATTATTTGCTCAGCATACAGATTGAATAAGTATGGTGA
>NW_006921806.1:187512-202002 GCF_000298275.1 Orycteropus afer afer | reverse complement strand
ATTTTCACGCAAATTCTTCTGCTAGTTGGGGTTTAGTCCAAATCTGCATCCTTTCCTTCAAGGCTCAGGGGTCCAAGATTATCTTCTGTGTCTGTATTTATTGGTTTCCCTTTTCTTTGTTGAAGAGGGTCTGTGCAATCCTTCTGCCTAGTCCGCCATCTTGCCCCGCCTCCCCCTGGCCAGTTTTTGAGAAGTGGATGGCCTCCTCCTTCTTCTTCTTAGTCTGTCTTAGTTTGTAAGCTGTGTTGAAACCTGTGTACCATGTGCAACTCTGCTGGCACCTGAAACACCAGTGACAGAGCCTCAAGCCTCACAGCAATGTACAAGCCCCACAGGATGCCAAACTGACAGACAAGTGTGTCTCCCTTAGCTGTTGGAAACCTTTTTGCCCTCCCCTTACCTAATTCCTACCTGGAACCTACCACTTTGTTGTCCCTGGCTCTCCCTCCCTTTCCTGGCTCTAGGGGGCATGGGGCTTAGCCTTGCCTCCTGCCCCTTTTTATCTGGATATCCTGCTGCTCCACAGGTCCATGACCTCTCCTAATCCCTCCCTTTCCTGGCTCTAGGGGGCTTGGGACCTAACCTTGCCTCCTGCCCCTTTTTACCTGGATACGGCATGGTTTGAAGTCAGGAAAGGAGTGCATCAGGGTTGTATCATTTCACCATACTTATTCAATCTGTATGCTGAGCAAATAATGTGAGAAGATGGATTATATGAAGAAGAACATGGCAACAGGATTGGAGGAAGACTCATTAACAACCTGTGATATGCAGATGACACAACTTTACTTGCTGAAAATGAAGATGATTTGAAGCACTTATTGATGAAGATTAAAGACACCAGTCTGGAGTATGAATTATATCTCAACATAAAGAAAATGAAAATCCTCACAAATGGACCAATATGCAACATTACAATAAATGGAGAAAAGATTGAGGTTGTCAAAGATTTCATATTACTTGGTTCTACAATCAACACCAATGGAAGCAGCAGTCAAGACATCAGATGATGTATTGCACTGGGCAAATTGGCTGCAAAATACCTCTTTCAAGTGCTGAAGAGCAAAGACATCTCTTTGAAGACTAAGGTGTGCCTAACCCAAGTCTTGGTACTTTCAATCGCCTCGTATGCATGTGAGAGCTGGACAATGAATAAGGAAGACCAAAGAAGAGTTGTGCTTTTGAGTTGTGGTGTTGGCAAAGAATATTGAGGGTACCATGGACTGCCGAAAGAACTAACAGATCTGTCCTAAAGGAAGTGTAGTCAGAATGTTTCTCAGAAATGAGAATGGCCAGACTTCATCTCACCTACTTTGGTCATGTTGTCAGAAGGGACCATTCCTTGGAGAAGGATATTATGCTTGGTAGAGTGGAGGGTCAACGGGAAAGGGGAAGGGCTTCAATGAAATGCATTGACACAGTGGCTGCAACAATGGGCTCGGGTACAGCAAGGATTGTGAAGCTGACACAAGACTGGGCAGTGTTTTATTCTGTTTTACATAGGGTTGCTATGAGTTGGAGCTGACGCTATGGCAGCTAACAACAACAACAACACCTTGGTGGAATCTGCTATGAAAAGCTAGGGATCTGCCTTTGGGGTGTGGCCTGCTTCCAGTATATAAAGAGAAGCTTTGGTAAAGCTTTTGGTAAAGCTTTTAGGCACATTTGGATCCTGCCTTTGTCTGACTGTTCATTCAATGGCCTGTGGTGTTGCTTGTTGATCTTGGGATCACTCCTGGACTTGGACCAGTGGTCTGTTGTGTGCCTGTTGATCTTGGGATTGTGCCATTCTACTTGCTGACCTTGGGTTCATCAGTGGCAGCAGCCAGCAGCTGGCTGAGTTATGGGAAGCCTCCAGTCATGTGCACTAAGAATAGGAGGCAGAGCTGAATCTCAAGGTTGAGGGTTCTTCTCCCAGCCCCTGGACCTGGCACTCTGAATTTGGACTTCTAGTCTAAATTGTAAGAGAATAAATTACATTTTTGTTAAAGCCATCTACTTGTGCTAATTCTATTATAGCAGCACTAGAGAACCAAGACAGAATTTTGTACCAAGAGAGTAGGGTGCTGCTTTAACAGATACCTAAAATGTGGAAACAGGAGTGGAGTGTGTCCTCGGACCTGAGATCCCTGCACTGAGAGACAAGCAGAGAGACTGGTAGAAAGATCAGTAGATAGATGACAGCATACTCAAGAGACTGGCGCAAGACAGAGTGATGGGCTTTCCAGCTCACAGAGTAGGAAAGCTGAATGCCCTGGGTGAGAGGCTTCCTGGTGGAGGTGGTTGCTTTTGGGCATTAATTGGCAGAAGATGAGAACCAAGGAAACAGAAAGTAGAGCTGCATCAGTATCAAAGGGTAGGACATGGCATCTGGGGTTGGAACCACCATAGCCTCCTAGGTTTCAGAGTCAGATCTTCAACTTGATTCTGTAATGTGGGGCTGCCATTCATGAGGGCCAGTGGGATAGGTCCATATCTGCTGACCAAAAGTGATGGATCAGGGCTGCCATGCCCGTGGGGCAGTAGAATGGGACCAAATAGGCCAAGGGGGGTGAGGTCACCACTCAGATGGACTAGGAGACTCAGGTTGCCCAATGAAGGATATATGTACAGTTACCAAATTAAGAAGGAGTGGAAATGTGGTAGTTAAAGTTGTGTATCAGCTAGACTGGGCCATGGTTTTGAGTGGCTGGGCAGATGCAGTTATTCCCCATGATGAGATTGTAATCAACTTCATGGTGGAATCTTCTGTGAGAATCTAAGGAGTTACCTTTGGGGGTGTGGCCTGCTTCCAGTCTATGAGGAGAAGCTTTGGTAAAGGTCTGTAACTTTTTAGCACATATGGATCCTGTCTTTGGCCAACTCTACATCCAGTGGCTTGTGTTGTTGCCTTCTGATCTTGGGATTGTCCCTGGACTTGAACCAGTGGCCTGCTGTGTGCCTGTTGATCTTGGGATTGTGCCCTTCTACTTGCCAACGTTGGGTTCATCAGCCTCGGCAGCCAGTAGCTGCCTGAGTTATGAGAAACAAGCTCCAGTGGGCCTAGAATAAGAGGCAGAGCTGGAGCCCAGTGTTGAGGAGCCTTCTCCAAGACCCTAGAGCCAGAGTTCTGAATTAGCCTCTTAAACTGTAAGAGAAAAATTATTGTTTGTTAAAGTCATCCACTTGTGGTATTTCTGTTATAGCAGCATTAGAGAACCAAACACAGTTGATTGCAATCTCATCATGGGGACTATCTACATCCAGCTACCAAGCCACTCAAAACTGCAGCCTAGCCAAGTTGACACACAACCTTAACTACCACAGAAATTTTAGTACAACACTTTTAACAAAGGGCAGAACAACTAGAAAGAAACTCAACAAAGATATAGAAGTTCTAAACAACACAATCAACCCACTAGACCACATATTACATACAGAACACTCCATCAAACAACAGCACAATATACATTCTTTTCTAGCACATATGGAACATTGTCTAGAATAGACAATCTGTTAGGCCACAAAGCAACTCTCAATACATTTTATCCTGTTTGAGGTTCATTGAATTTCTTGAATGGATATCTTCTCTTCTTTCATTATACTAGGGAAATTCTCTTCCAATAAATCTTCAACAATTTTTTTCTATTCTTTTATTTGTGTCTTCCTGTTCTGGAATTCTGATCACACATAAGTTATTGCTCTTTGTTGTATCCCACATGAATCTTAAGCTTTCTTCATTTTGTTTTGCTCTTTTTTTTCTGAATGAACCCTTAACAAAGTAATATGGAGGTATTTATCTTTAATTTCACTAATTCTATCTACTTCTGTGCCCATTCAATATGTTATCTATTTCTGAAATCTTAGTATTAATCTTCTGGATTTCTATTTGTTGTTTTTGTATGGTTTCTAAGTTTTTGTTTCTTTTGTCAGTTTGTTCTTGTATTGTTTTCCTAAATTGTTCTAGAATTTTATCTGTGTTTTCCTTAATTTTGTCAGTGTTTTCCTTGATCTGTTTCTCAATCCATTGAAGGTACCTATATATAATTCTTTGAATTCCTTATCAGAGAGTCCCAATGCCACTTCTTCCTCAGGCAGGGAGGTTTTCTGGGTCTGTATCCTGGTCTCTTGTTTGTACTACTTTTTCTTGCTTCTTTGTGTGGACTAGGTTGGTTAGTTTTCTCCTAGACATTGTGATGTCATTGTATTTATATTTAATTGGTGATTGTATATTGGTGTGATTCACCCAATATATTTTTTTTCCTTATTGTATTATGATATATCTGAGTGAGCTGGGCTACTGTGCTTCTCTATTCACTAGTTGGCTGCACTTAGGTTCTCACCACCTCTCTCCTGGTGGATATGGTAGAGAATGAGAATGTGTGCACAGATCTGTTAGCTGTTCATAAAGAGCAGTTGAGGGTGAGTTGGGATGGTATTGGCTGTTGTCTATCATTGGTCAGTTGGTGCAGAAGCATGTTGTGGCCCTCACCCAGTGGATGTGGCTGCAGAAGATTTGGGTGTGATTGGGTTGTGTGGGCATAGTCACTGTTTTCTACTCAAAAACAAAAACTCACTGCTGTAGAGTCAATTCTGGCTCATAGCAACACCTCCTTAGGCTTCTGAGGTGGTATCTCTAAAGAAGTAGATTGCCCAGTCTTCTTTCTGAGGAGTAGCTGGTGAGTTTGAACTGACAGCCTTCTGGTTAGCAGTCATATGCCTTGGGCACTATGCCACCAGAGCTCCTTGTCTTCCACTCAATTAGACCAAAATAAATAAATTTAGAAAAAGAGAAAAACAAAACTAAACAAAAAACCCCCAAAGAGAGCAAAAACACAAGCCATATAAACAAACAGTTGCAAAACAAAAAGAAAGAAAAGGCAATAAATGAAATGAAAAAATTTGAAAGAATTAGATGAAGGACAAAAGAAAGATACAGAGAAAAAGAGAGAGAGAAAAAAAACCCACCACAATATCTATATAGAGAGGAATAAGAGAAAAGAGTAAGATAAAATAACAAAGAAAAAAATGAGAAAACTGCACACACACACACACACACATACACAAACACACAAACAAGGGATGGGAAGAACCAAAAGAAGAAAAGAACGAAAAAAGGAGGGAACCAGGCAAAGGGGAAAAAAATTAGAAAAATAAAACAAGAACCAGGGAAGGGGGAAAAAAGAAGAAGAAAGGAAAAAAAAATCATTTTAAAACAAACAAACAAAAACAAAACCGGCAAGGGGCAAGGCACCCAGACTGAGGTGGAATTCCTACCAGTCCAGAAGGTGGGTAGATGTATTAGATGGGTTCTCTAGAGAAGCAAAACCAGTAAAGCTTATGCATATAGAGAAAGAGAAATTTCTCTTAGGCAAATGGCTCACACACTTATAGAAGTTGGTAATTCCCAAGTTCTTGGATCAAACGTCAAGCTACAGCCTTTTCCCAACTCACACAGCTGCAGGGGCTGATGAGCTCAAGGTTACCAGGCAGTATACTGGCTGTTGACTCCAACAAATGATGGATCCAGGATCTCCAGGCCAAATAGTGGATTATTCGCTCATGGACAGTTGTAATCAGCACAACAGAATCCTGATCCACAGAAGAGTGTCTCTCTTCCCAGGATGTCCATAAATATACTGGAAGCAGGCCACATCCCTAGGGAAGCTCTCTTTCAACAGATTGGTTGCTCAAAATATATTAATCTGATCCCATCATGGGAACAATCCACATCGCATTTTCTTAAACCACACAGAATTGTGGTTCAGCCAAGTTGACACACAGCTCCAACTATCACAGTAGAAGTGGGGGATGGTCATACTTCCATTCACCAAGAGCTTGTGGGGTACAAGGATAACAAGGAGAATATCACACCTTTCTATTTGTCAGCCTCCAATGTGGTTGCCTGTGCTGTCTTCAGCAAGTGCATACTATTCTTAGCTTGCTACCCAGATCAGAATGGCATTTGTAAATATTCAAACTGGCCATGCCACTTGCAAATACTCAAAATGGCTGTGCCCTCAGGACAGCTGACAGTCCACAGCTGTGTTTATCTCCTTATTCCTTGTTTTCCTCTAGTCATCAGCCACCAGCATGGTTGCCTATTCAGTCCTTGGCAAGCAGAGACAATTCTTAGGTTGTCACACAAATTAGAACACCACTTGTAAATATTCAAATTGGTCATTCTGTCAGCACAGCTGACAGTCTGCAGCTCCATTTGTCTCCTTATTGATTGTTTTCATTCAGGTTCTTCTACTAAAACAAAAACAAAAACAAAAGGTCTACTAGTTGGTATTTAATCCACTTCTTTATCCTTCCCTTCAAAGCTCAGGATCCCAGCTATTAGGTATGTCTATGCAGGGGGATTTTGCCCAAGACTATGTATAAGGTTGGCAGACAATGTTTCTACAAGTGTATTTGTATGTTCTGTAAGAATTCCCAGGTATATAGTAGAGCTGACAAGGGGCAAGTCTGTAGTCACTTCTTGGCCATAGCCAGCTACCCAGAGAGAGTGAGTAGTTGGACCTGAGGGCTCGGGACCATAGTTGCAGGATACATCAAGCCAATTGGCATAACATACTACACAAAAACATTCTACATCCTACTTTGGCAAGTAGTTACTGGGATCTTTAAAGCTTCCAAGCAGCCATCTAGATGCAACGATGGGCCTCTCCTTGTCCAGAGCAAAGAAAAATGAAGAAAACCAAAGATGCATGGAAACAATTAGTCCAAACCACTGGTACACCATGCAATCCTCAGCCTATATAACTATGAGATCAGAAGGAGTAGATGGTGCCCAGCTGCCACTGTCAGCTACTCAAGGGGGATCTATGTAGGTGATCCTGAATAGAGTGGGAGAACAATGCAGAACAAAACTCAAAATCATTAGGGGAAAAAAAAAAAAAAAAAAAGGACCAGTGTTGCTGATCTGATAGAGCCTGATGGAACCACTGAGACTATGGTCCCTAGCTGCATTTCAGATCTGGAACTGAACCCACTCCTGTGGCTTCCAGCCAAATGAAAGACAGGCATATGAGGTGAACATTTACATTAGGCAGATACACTCCTTGGAGAAATCAATCATGGGAGAACAGAAGGGATGTGTATGCACAGGGAGACAGCTGGGAGAGTCTGAGTGCATGGGAGAGAAGGACAAAGGGAAGAGATAACTACAGGGAGGAAGTGGAAGGGGAGCTGTTGCATTGTGGGAAATTGCAGTCAATGTCATGAGACAAAGTGTACGTGAGCTGCTGTATGGAAAGTGATTTTGCTCTATAAATTTCCACCCAAATCATAACAAAAATTTGAAGGAAAAAAAAAAAGTTCAGGGTTCCAGGATCATCTTTTGTATCTGTTTCAATGTTATTTCATTTCTTTCTTTCTTGCAAAGGGTCTGTGTAGCTTGTCTGCCTATTCCACTATCTTGCTGGAAGTGAACCCTCAATACATTTAAAAATGCTGAAATACTTTGAAGTATCTTCTCAGATCCCAGTGCTATAAAAGTAAAAATCAACAACAGGAAAATCAAGGAAAAAAATCAAATATGTGGAAACTGAATAACACCTTCTTTAAAAACTTCTATTACTGGGTAATAGGAGAAATAAAAAATTACTCAAATGAAGCAAGAATGAATACATAACATACCAAAATCTTTAGAACACAGAAAATTAGTGCTCAGAAGGAAATTTATAGCACAAAAATGCACATATCAAAGGAGGAGAAAGAAGCAAAATAAAAATCTTAACCAAACAACTATTATAATTAAACACCCAGCAAAAAAAAAAAAAAAAAAAAAAAAAAAAAAAAAGTCCTACATTTACCAGAAGAAAGGCAATACTAAAGATTAGAGCAGAAATAAGTGAAATAAAGAACAGAAAACAAAAGAAAATATCAAGAAGATTAGAAGTTGGGTCTTTAAAGGAATAATAAAATAAACAAACCACTGGCAAATCTAACAAAAGAAAATGAGAAGATGCAAAAATTGAGTAAGAAATGAAATGGCCATCATCACAACAGAACCAAGTTAAATTAAAAGGATAGTAACAGAATACTATGAAGACCTGTATTACCATAAGTTTGAAAACCTAGAAGAAATGGACAAACTTCTAGAAACACATTACCTACTTAAACAAACATAGACTGAGGTAGAAAATTTGACAGATCTATAACAAAAGAAAAAATCGGACAGGCAATAAAAAATATTCCAAAAACAAAAAAGTCCTGGTCCAGATGATTCTTCTACCATACATTCAGAGAAAAGGGGGCACTGACTCTTTTCTACCTATTCTAGAATATACCAAAGCCAGGCAAAGACACCATTAAAACAGAAAATTATGAACCAATATTCTTCATGAGCATGGACACAAAAATACTCAACAAAATCCTAGCCAATAGAATTCAACAACATATCAAAGAAATAATACATCATGGACAAGTGGAATTCATATATGTTATACAAAGATGGTTCAACATTAGCAAAAGCAAACTACATATCTACCATAGAAGTAAAACAAAGGAGAGCCATATGACCATATCAATTGACACAGAAAAGGTATTTGACAAAACCCCACACCTATTCTTGATTAAACAAACAACTCAGCAAAATAGGAATAGAAGAGAAATTCCTCAGCATAATTAAGTGAATGTGTACAAAACCAATGACCAACATTAGTCTCAACAGAAGGAGACTGAAAGCATTCTGCTTCTGAACAGAAACCAGACAAGGATTTCCTTTGTCACCACTCTTACTTGATATTGTATTAGAAATGTTAGCTAGAGCAATAATAAAGGGAAATAAAAGGCATCCAGATTGGCAAAGAAAGAATAAAACTATCTCTGTTTGAAGATGATATGATCCTGCATGTAGAAAATCCCAGAAACTCAACAAGAAAAATCCTGGACCAGATAGAAGCATTCTGCAGTATCAGGATACAAGATCAACATTAAAAAAACAAACGAACAACAACAATAGAAAAACCAAAAACCAAAACAACAAAAACAAAACAGAGATAACTTGAAAAGGAAATCAGGAAAACAAGAGCATTTGAAACAGTCACCAAAATATGAAATACTTAGGAGTATATATAATGAGAGGAGCTCTGGTGGCATAGCGCCAAAAGCATTTGACTGCTAACCAGAAGGCTGGCGGTTCAAACCCACCAGCCACTCCTTGGAAGGAAGATTGGGCAATCAACTTCCGTAGTGATAGTGCCTCAGAAACCCAAGACGGGGTTGCTATGAGTCAGATCTTACTCGACGGCAGTGAGTTGAGTATATATAACAAGAGGTACAAAAGACCTATACAAAGAAAACTACAAATCACTACGAAAAGAAACAAAAAGAGACTTATATAAGTTAAAGTTTATGTCATGCTCATGGATAGGAAGACTGAACATTGTGAAACTGTCAATACTATTCAAAGTGATCTACAAATATAATGCATCCTGATACAGATACCAAGATCATTCTTTAAAGAGATAGAAAAACCAATCATCAATTTTATATGGAAACAAAAATGACCCCAGATAAGCCAAGTACTACTAAATAAGAAGAACAAAGTAGGAGGCCTCATACTTCCTTATTTCAAAACTTCCTACACAGTCATAATAGTCTAAACAACCTGGTACTGGTACAATGTAGATACATGGATTAATAGAACAGAATTGAGAACCCAGAAGTAAATCCATCCACCCATCGACTACACCTACCACTTGTCTGTCAATTTGTCATACTGTGGTGGCTTGCGTGTTTCTGTGAGGCTAGAGGCTATGCCACCAATATTTCAAATACTAGCAGGGTGACCCATGGTGGACAGGTTTTAGTTGAGCTTCCAGACTAAGACTGACTCAGAAGAAGGAAGGGGTCATGCACTTCTCAAAGAATTGGCCAGTGAAAACCTTGTGAATAGCAGTAAAATACTGTCTGATATATTACTGGAAAACTTTAGGAATAGCCCTGAAATACTTTCTGATACAGTGCTGGAAGGTGAGCCCTTAAGGTCAGAAGGCACTCAAAATATAACTGGGAAAGAGCTGCCTCCTCAATGTAGGGTCAACCTTAATGATGTTGATGAAGTAGAGCTTTTGGGACCTCCATCTGCTGTGGGGCACAACTCAAAATGGGAAGAAACAGCTGCAAATATCCATTAATAATTGGAACATGGAATGTACAAAGTATGAAAGTAGGAAAATTGGAAGTTGTAAAAAATGAGATGGAACGCATAAAGATTGATATCCTAGGCATTAGTGAGCTGAAATGGACTAGTTTTGGCCATTTGAATCAGAAAATCATATGGTCTACTATGCTGGGAATGACAACTTGAAGAGAAATGGCATGACATTCATCATGACAAAGAATGTTTCAAGATCTATCTTGAAGTACAATGCTGTCAGTGATAGGGTAATATCCATATG
Source organism: Orycteropus afer afer (assembly GCF_000298275.1). Taxonomy (NCBI): domain Eukaryota; kingdom Metazoa; phylum Chordata; class Mammalia; order Tubulidentata; family Orycteropodidae; genus Orycteropus; species Orycteropus afer. The sequence goes on along the minus strand of NW_006921806.1, from coordinate 191,611 downwards.
CCTACAGGGAAGACCAGTAAATACTACTATTCAAATTTATGCACCAACCAGTAAAGCCCAAAATAAAGAAAGTGAAGATTTTTACCAACTTCTGAAGCCTTAAACCAACCAAACATACAATCAAGATGTATTGATTATTACTGATATTTGGAATGCCAAAGTTGGAGAGAAAGAATAATCACCAGTAGTTGGAAAATATGGCTTTGGTGATAGAAACAAAGCTGGAGATTGCATGACAGAATTTTAAGACCAACAACTTATTTATTGCAAATACCTTTTTTTTTCAACAACATAAATGGCAGCTATACATGTGGACTTCACCAGATAGAATACACAGGAATCAGATTGACTACATCTCCGGAAAGAGACGATGGAGAAACTCAATATCTTCAGCCAAAACAAGACCAGAAGCTGACTGTGGAACAGACAATCAACCGCTTATGTGCAAGTTCAAGTTGAAGTTGAAGACAATTAAAAAAAATCCACAAGAGCTAAAATATGACCTTGATTATATTCCTCCTGAATTTAAAGATCATCTGAAAATAGGTTTGATGCACTGAACACCAATGACTGAAAACCAGATGAATTGTGGGATGACATCAAGAACATCATCCATGAAGAAAGCAAGAGGTCATTAAAAAGACAGGAAAGGAAAAAAAGAGCAAAATGGATGTCAGAAGCAACTCTGAAACTTGTTCTTGAATGGAGAGTAGCTAAAACAAATAGAAAGAATGACAAGATAAAAGAGCTGAAGATTTCAAAGAGCATCTTGAGAAGAAAAAGTCAATTATTATAATGAAATGTGCAAAGACAGGAGTTGAAAAGCCAAAAGGGAAGAAAACACTCAGCATTTCTTCAGCTGAAAGAACTGAAGAAAAAATTCAAGCATTGAGTTACAATTTTGAAGGATGTTATGGGCCAAATATTGGATGATACAGGAGGCATCAAAAAAAGATGGAAGGAATACAGAGTCAATGTATAAATAAGAATTGGTCAATGTTCATCTATTTCAAGAGGTGGCATGTGATCAAGAACCAGTGGTACTGAAGGAAGAAGTCAAAGCTGCACTGAATAGATATATGTATGCTCATCTTCATTGCAGCATTATTTAGCAAAAGGATGCAAACAACCTAAATACCCAGCAATGTGTGAATGGATAAACAAACTGTGTATGGTCCAGAGGTACCATACACAGTGGAATACTATGCAACATTAAAGAATAACAATGAATCCATAAAACACCTCATAGCATGAATGAACTTCGAGGATGTTATGCTTAGTGAAATTAGTCTCACGAAAGGACAAATTTTGTATGAAACCACAGTATAAAATGTCAAGAAAAGGATTTCACACAGAAAGAAACATTTTTTGATGGTTTCTGGGGTGGGAGGGAGGGAAGGGTAAATTACTAACTAGAGGGTAGTTACATATTAACTTTGGTGAAGGGAAGGCAATATATAATAAGGGGAAAGTCATCACAAAATGATCAAGGCATAGAAAGACACTGGGATGAATTCAAGAGTTAAAGCAACAGCTGTAAATGTTATTCATAGAGAATCAGGCAATAACAGTAATAACAATATCTATGAGAGGATACCTAGATAGACATTCAGGCAGAACAGAGGTGGGAAGGTGACTAGACCTACACTGGCAAATATATATTGGTTTGACAGAGGATATTTCTACATATGTATTTACCTATGCTGCAAACAGGAGCTCTGGTAGCATAGTACTTAAGGCATTTGACTGCTAACCAGAAGGCTGGTGGTTCAAACCCACCAGCCACTCCTTGGAAGGAAGGTTGGGCAATCTACTTCTGTAGTGATACCACCTTGGAAACCCAAGGAGGGGTTGTTATGAGTCAGGTCCAACTCAACGGCACATAACAACAACAACAACAACAACATGCTGCAAATACATCTATGAATATAGTAGGGTACAAATTTATGAAATCTTCTTAGTCATAACTGAACACCTTGAGGCAATGAGTTGCTGGGCCTGGGGTCTCAGGACCATAATCTTGGAGGAGATCAAGGTCAATTGCCACAACAAAGTCCACAAAGAAAATGTTCTACATCCTACTTTGGTGAGCAGGAACTGGGATCTTAAAACCTTGTAAGCAGCCGTCTAAGGTGCAACTATTGGTCTCTCCTGTCCACATGAATAAAAAGTGATGAAAATAAAAGGCACATGGAAACAATTAGTTCAAAGGACTATTGGACCATGTGAACCTCAGTGTCCATGACCTTGAGACCAGAAGAACTAGATGGTGCTTGGCTACCACTATCAACTGCTCTGAAAGGTAACACATTAGAAGGTTCTGGATAGAGTGTGAGAAAAGTGTGGAACAAAATGCAATATCATTAAAAAAGACCAGGCTCAGTGGTCAGATAGAGACTGGTGGAACACTGGAGACTGCGGCCCTAAATCACCCTTCAAGCATGGAACTGAACTCACTCTTGTAGCTCAACTTTCAGCCAAATAACAGACTGGTCTACAAGTGAGGTGTCATTCAACCATTAGAGATCAAAAGGACAGAATTTGCCCAGGGACAAAGTTCAGATGGCAAGCAATGATATGAAAGAAGGAGGAATGGAAATGGGAAACATAGAGAGGAAGTGGGATGAGTGATGTTACGTTGTGAGGATTGCAATCAATGGCATGACACAAAAATGTGTATGAATTGTTGAATGGCAAACTGATTTACTCTGTAAACCTTCACCCAAATCACAAAGGTTTAAGAAAATAACAAGAAAGATGATCCAATAATATGTAGAAATTATTTCACAATATTTAATATTACATAAAATATGAAAGTAAACTTTTGCTGAGGGTAATTAAAAAATGATTGTAGCAATATATCAACAGGGATCTGCCAGAATTCAAGCTGGATTCAGAAGAGGATGTGGAACAAGGTATCTTTGCTGATGTCAGATGGATCTTGGTTGAAAGCAGAGAACACCAGAAAGATGTTTACCTGTGTTTTATTGGCTAAGCAAAGCATTTGACTGTGTGGATCATAAGAAACTATGGCTAACATTGTGGAGAACGGGTTCTCCAGAACACTATATAAAGAAGAATACAGCATCAGAATTAGAGGAAGTCTCATTAACAACCTGTGAGGTATTAAGTCCTTAACAATTTCAATATTTTATCTGTTTATTGGTCCAGTTGTATGATTGTTGTTTTCTTTATGTTGAGATGTAATCCATACTGAAAACTGTAGTCTTTGATCTTCATCGGTAAGTGTTTCAAGTCTTCTTGGCTTTCAGAAAGCAAGGTGGTGTCATCTGCATATCTTTCATGAGTCTTTTAAACCAGATGCCATGTTTTTCTTTATAGAAGCCATCTTCCTGTATTATTTTGCAGAGCATGCAGATTGAACAAGAATGGTGAAAGGATACATCCCTGATGCACACCCTTCCTGATTTTAAACAATGCTGTATCCCCTTGTTCTATTTGAAGGACAGCCTCTTGGTCTATGTACATATTCCTCACGAGCACAATTAAGTGTTCTGGAATTCCCATTCTTCACAATGTTTTCTATCATTTGTTATGATCCACACAATTGAATGCTTTTGCATAGTCAATAAAACAAGTAAATATCTTTCTTGTATTCTTTGCTTTGAGCCACGATCCATCTGACATCAGCAATGATATCCCTTGTTCCACATCCTCTTCTGAATGCAGCCAGAATTTCTGGCAGCTCCCTGTTGAAGCACTGCTGCAACTTTTTTTGAATCATCTTCAGCAAAATTTACTTACATGTGATATTAATGATATTGTTCAATAATTTCTGTATTCTTTTAGATCACTTTTCTTTGGAATGAGCACAACTATGGATCTTTTCTAGTCAATTGGCCAAATTTCTTGGCATAGAGGAGTAATCACCTCCAGCGCTGCATTCGTGTATGTTGAAGCTTCTCAATCGGCATTCTGTCTGTTCCTACAGCTTTGCTGTTAACCACTTCCTGCATCTTGGACTTCTTCCTTCAATACTATCAGTTCTTAATCATATGTTACCTCCTGAATTGATTGAACATCATCTAATTCTTTTTGGTGCATGGATTGTATATATATATATATAAAATTATATATA
>NW_006921806.1:172432-173392 GCF_000298275.1 Orycteropus afer afer | reverse complement strand
CAGAAGGCTGGCGGTTCAAACCCACCAGCCACTCCTCGGAAGGAAGATGGGGCAATCTACTTCCATAGTGATACTGCCTTGGAAACCCAAGGAGAAGTTGCTATGAGTCGGGTCCAACTCGACAGCACATAACAACAACAACAACAATGAAGGGAGTACCTGGATTGCACAAACTGTTAAGTGTTCTACTACTAACCAGAAGGTTGGAGGTTCAAATCTACCCAGAGGAGGCTTGGAAGAAAGGTGTGGCAGTTTACTTCCAGAAAGTCACAGCCTTGAAAACCCTATAGAGTGCAGTTCTACTCTGCTCACATGAGGTTGCCATGAATCAGAAGCGATGGTGATTTTTTTCTTAATAGCTAATGAATGATGTACATTTTTTCATGAGCTTGTTGATCACTTGTATTCCTCCTTTGCTGGAAATCTATTCAGATCATTTGTCCAGCTTTTGATTATGTTGTTTGTCTTGTTGTGAAGTTATAGTTCTTTATAATTCTAGGTATTAAACACTTACTCGGTATATGGTTTCCAAAAATTTTCTCCCACTCTTTGGGTTGTCTCTGCACTGTCTTTTTAAAATTCTTTGTTGATGACAGTTTTTTTCCTTTTCTTTTCTTCCCAATTTGATGAACTCCAATTTGTCTATTTTGTCTTTATTGCTAGTGCTTTTGTGTCATATTTAACAATCCATTGGTAAAACCTAGGTGCTGAAGCAATACCTGTATAATTTCTTCTGGGAGTTTTATAGTTTTATTTATTACATTTATGTCCTTTATTCATTTGTTGTTGTTGTTAAGTGCCATCGAGTCGTTTCCAACTCATAGCGACCCCGTGCACAGCAGAACGAAACACTGCCCAATCCCGCGCCAGCCCCACAATCCCTGCTATACTTGAGCCCATCATCGCAACCAGCGTGTCAATCCATCTCGTTGAAGGCCTCCCCCTCTTTCGTCGACCCTC
>NW_006921806.1:166895-169013 GCF_000298275.1 Orycteropus afer afer | reverse complement strand
GCCTCTTGCCACAGATGTAGTCAATCTGATTCCTGTGTGTTCCATCTGGTGAAGTCCACGTGTAAAGCTGCCATTTGTGTTGTTGCAAAAAGGTGTTTGCAATGAACAAGTCGTTGGTCTTGCAAAATTCTACCCTGTGAGTTCCAGCATTATTTCTGTCACTAAGACCAAATTTTCCAACTTCTAGTGATTCTTGTTTCTTTCCAACTTTTGCATTCCAGTCACCAGTGATAATTAATACATCCTGATTACATGTTCGGTCAATTTCAGACTGTAGAATTTGATGAAAATCTTTAATTCCCTCATCTTTGGCTTTGGTGGTTGGTGCATAAATTTGAATAATAGTCATATTAATGGGTCTTCCTTGTAGGCATATGGATATTATCCTTTCACTGATAGCATTGTACTTCAGGACAGATCTTGAAACATTCTTTGTGATGATGAATGCCATGTCATTCCTCTTCAAACTGTCATTCCTGGCATAGTAGATCATATTGTTGTCTGATTCAAAATGGCCAAAACCAGTCCATTTCAGCTCACTTATGCTGAGGATATAAATCTTTATGCTTTCCATTTCATTTTTGACAACTTCCAATTTTCCTAGATTCATACTTTGTACATTCCATGTTCCAATGATTAATGGATGTCTGCAGCTGTTTCTCCTCAATTTGAGTGGTGCCACATCAGCAAATGGAGGCCTCAAAAGCTTTACCTTATCCATATGAGTAAGGCTGGGTTTACTCTGATTCCATCTGTATACTGAACAAATAATCCAAAAGCTGCACTATATGAAGAAAAACGTGATATCAGGATTGGAGGAAGACTCATTAACAACCTGTGTTATGCAGACAACACAACTTTGCTTGCTGAAAATGAGGATGACTTGAAACACTTACTGATGAAGATTGAAGAATACAGTCTGAAATATGGATCACACCTCAATATACAGAAAACAAATACCTTCACCATGGGACCAATAAGTAGCATCATGATAAACGGAGAACATATTGAACTTGTTAAGGACTTTATATTACTTGGTTCTACAATCAACATCAATGGAAGCGGCAGTCAAGATATCACATATCATTGACCAAATCTACTGCAAAGGACCTCTTTCAAGGTCCTTTGCCCTAAAGAGCAAAGATGTTTCCTGGAAGACTAGGATGCAGTTGACACAAGCCACAGTGTTTTCAATTGCCTCATTTGTATGTGAGAGCTGGACAATGAAAAAGGAAAACTGAAGAAGAAACAATGTTTTTGAGTTGTGGTGTTGGCGAAGAATGCTAAAAGTACTGCTGACTGCTAAAAGAACTAACAAATCTGTCCTGGAAGAAGTGCTCCTTGGAAGCAAGAATGGCCAGACTTCATCTCACCTACTTTGGTCATGTTGTAAGAAGGGACCATTCCCTGGAGAAGGATATCATGCTTCTCAAAGTGGATGGACAATGAAAAAGGGGAAGGCTCTCAATGAGATGGATTGACACAATGGCTGCAATGATGGGCTCATGTATAGCAAAGGTCATGGGGCTGGCACAAGACCAGGCAGTGTTTCGTTCTGCTCTATATGATGTCAGTATGAGTTGAAGATGACTCGATGGCACCTAACAACAACACACTCTTTTTTGATTGCCATTTGCTTGATATATCTTTTTCTGACCTTTGATATTCAGTCTATTTTTGTCTTTGTCTGTAAGGTATGTCTCTTGTTGACAGCACATTGATGGGTTATGTTTTCTTATCCAGTTTACAACTCTCCGACTCTTGAATGGTACAATTAATCCATTAACATTCAGTGTAATTATCAACAAGTATGAATTGGTTGCTGTCATTTTGTTATGTGCCTTTTCATGATTCTTGGTTTCTTTGTTCCATATAATTTTTCTGTGCTGAGCTCATTATGTTATGATATCATTATGTTAATCACGTTATCATTTCCTTTGTTGCTATAGTTTTAGTATTTGCTAAATATTTGTGCTTGTCCTCTTTTTTATTGGGATGTGAAGGTTTATCATTTTTCTTTGAGGTTATCCTGTGATTTATAATTTTCTCCCCAAGTTTAGAACAGTCCATTCTATCTTGCAACTCTCTTGACTTCCTCACTATTTAGAAGTTCTGTAA
>NW_006921806.1:164373-166220 GCF_000298275.1 Orycteropus afer afer | reverse complement strand
ATTACACGTAGGTTATTCCTTTTGATGGTATCCCACATGAACCTTAGGCTTTCTTCATTTTGTTTTGATCTTTTTTTCTGATTGATCCCTTCCAAAGAAGAATTCAGGTATTTGTCTTCAATATCATTTATTCTGTCTTTCATTGATTCAGTTCTACTCCTTTGCCCTTTCAATGTGTTATCTATTTCTGAAAATTTAATATTAATCTTCTTTATTTCTATCTGTAGATTTTGTATTGTTTCATTTATTTTGTCATTTTGTTCTTGTATTTCCTCTGAAATTGTTCTAGGGTTTTGTCTGTGTTTTCCTTGATCTATTTCTCAATACTTTGAAGGTACCTAAATATAATTCTTTTGAATTCCTTATCAGGGAGTTCCAATGCTGCCGCTTCTTCAGGCATGTGTTCTGGGTCTGTATCCTGCTCCCTTGTTTCTACTGCTTTATCTTGCTTCTTTGTGTGGACTGTGATGGTCTGTTGTCTCTAAAACATTGTGATATTGTTTTATTTAGATCTTTGTTAACTTTCCAGTCATTCATGTCCAGAATGTCCTTGCAGTCCCTGGCAATTCTTAGATCCCTGGGATCTGAGAGAACACTGTTGCTTTAAATATTCAAAATGGTCAAACTGCTTGCAAACTTTCAAAATGGCTGCACCCTCTGGACAGCCAAAAGCCATGGCTCAGCCCTTCTCCCTCTTCACTACTTCCCCTTTTTTTCTCCAGGCACCCATGCAGTCCTCTTTCAGCCCCTGGCTAGCAAGGATGATTTTTAGGTTTATTCTTAGGTCCTAACCCCGCTTAGGAATATCCAAGTTGTCTGTGCTGTCAGGATCACTGACAGACCTCAGCTCTGTATGTCTCCTTTTTTGATGTTTTCATGCAAGTTTTTCTACTAGTTGGAGTTTAGTCCACTTTTGTATCCTTTCTTTCAAAGCTCAGGACTCCAGGATTATCTTCTGTGTCTGTGTTAATTGATTCCCCTTTTCTTCGTTGAAGAGGGTCTGTGTAGTTTGTCTGTCTATTCTGCCATTATTCTTTAATGTTGCATAGTATTCCATTATGTGAATTTACCATAGTTTGATTATCTACTCAGTTGTTGATGGGCACTTAGGTTGTTTCCATCTCTTTGCTACAGTGAATTGTGCTGTGGTGAACATGGGTGTGCATATGTCTATTCATGTCCTGGATCTCACCTCTTTAGGTTATATTCCTACTAGTGGAATTGCTGAATCAAATGATATTTCTATTTCCAATTTTTAAAGGAAATGCCATACCATTTTGCACAGTGGCTGTACCATTTTACAGTCTCAGCAGCAGTGTATGAGCTCTCCACAACTTCACCAGCATTTGCTATTTTTTACCTTGTTGAACTTTGCTATTATTGCTGGGGAGAGATGATATCTCATTGTTGTTTTGATTTCATCTCTTTAATGGCTAATGACCATGAGCATTTTCTCACGTGTTTGTTAGCCACCTGCATACCTTCTTTAGTCTGGGTATAGTTCATGTCCTTTGACCATTTTTGAATTGAATTGTCTTTTGGTGTTGAGGTGTTGAAGTGTTCTATAAATTTTGGAGATAAGTCCCTTGCCAGATACATCATAGCCAAATATTTCCCAATCTGTAGGTTCTCTTTTTACCCTTTTGGAGAAGTCATTCAATGCACATAAGAATTTACTTTTTAAAAGATCCCACTCATCTAGTTTTTCTTCCACTGCTTGTGCATTTTGGGTTATGCTTGATAGTCTATTTACACTATAAATTAGGTCTCCTAGGTTTGCCCCTGGGAGCTCTGGTGGCATAGTGCCTAAGGCATTCGACTGCTAAACAGGAGGCTGGTGGTTCAAA
>NW_006921806.1:149359-164079 GCF_000298275.1 Orycteropus afer afer | reverse complement strand
AGTGTGAGACCTCCTTCTTGTTTTTCTTCTTCAGCAGTGCTTGGCTTATTTGAGATCTCTTTCCTTTCCATATAGACTTAGGGATTGGTTTTTCCATGTTCTTAAAGAATGCTGATGGAATCTGGATCAGGATTGCATTGAATGTATAAATCGCTTTGGGTAGCATTGACATTTTCACAATATTCAGTCTTCCTATCCATGAACATGGCATGTTCTTACTTTAGGTAGATTTCTTGTAGTTTCTTGTATTATTGTTTTGTAGCTTTCTTTGTATAGGTCTTTTGTGTCCCTGATAAGATTAATTCTAAAGTATTTTATCTTTTTGTAGCTATTGTAAATGATATTGTTTTCCTTATTTCCTTTTCAGAGATCTCTTGGTTGATGTTAAATTTTGTATGTTGATCTTGTCTCCTGCCACTTTGCTGAAACTTTCAATTAGTTCCAGTAGTTGTTTTGCTGAGTCTCTTTGGTTTTCTATGTATAGGATCACATCATCTGTAAATAGAGATAGCTTTACTTCTTCTTTCCAATTTGTATGCTGTTTATTTCTCTTTCTTGACTTATTTCCCTGGCTAGAACTTGCAATACAATGTTGAACAGAAGTGGTGATAGAGGGCATCCTTGTCTGGTTCCTGTTCACAAAGGGAATGCTTGAATCTTTCTTCACTGGCAATAACATTTGCTGTTGGTTTTGCATATGTGTTCTTTTTTATTTTCCTTATATTTCTATTTTGCTGAGAGTTTTGATCAGGAATGGGTATTGGATTTTATCAAATGCCTTCTCTGCATTAATTGATATGATCATGTGGTTCTTTTCCTTTTTTTTTTTTTTTTTTCAATGTGATGTATTACATTGATTGTTTTTCCGATGTTGAACCATCCTTGCATACCTGGTATGAATCCCACTTGGTCAATGTGTATTAATTTTTTGATATGGTATTGGATTTTGTTGGCTAGGATTTGTTGAAGATTTTTGTGTCTATATTCATGAGAGATATTTGCAGTTTTCCTTTTTAGTGGTATGTTTACTTGGTTTTGGTATCAAGGTTATGTTGTTTCATAGAATGAATTTTGGAGTATTCCATCATTTTCTTTGTTCTGGTATAGTTTGAATAGTATACATGTCAGTTCTTCTCTGAACATTTGATAGTGACCCGTCTGGGCCAGGATTTTTTTTTTTTTGCATGGAGAGTTTTTTTTGTTGTTGTTGTTTGTTTTAATGACCTGCTCAATTTCTTCTTTCATTATGGGTCTGTTCAATTATTCTGTCTCAGACTGTGTTAGTTAAGGTAAGTCTTGTGTTTCTAAAAATTTGTCCATCTCTTCTAGGTTTTCAAATTTGTTGGAGTACAATTCTTCATAATATTCTGTTATTATCTTTTTTATTTCAGTTGGTTCTGTTGTGATGCTGCCCATTTCATTTATTATTCATGTTATTTGCATCTTCTATTTCTTTTCCTTTGTTAAATTTTTCAGGGGCTTGCTGATTTTGCTAATCTTTTTGAAGAATCACTTTCCTGTCTTGTTTATTTTCTTGAATTTTGTTTATTTGTTTGTTTTCTGCTTCATTTATTTCTGTCCTGATCTTTATTATTTCCTTTCTTCTGGCTGTTGTAGGTTTCTTTTGTTGCTCTTTTTCTAATTGCTGGAGTTGTTGAATTAAGGTGTTGATTTTGATTCTTTCTTCTTTTTGTGTGTGCATTTATTGCTATACATTGATCTCTGAGTACTGCTTTCACTCTGTCCCAAAGGTTTTGGTAAGTTGTATTTTCATTCTCATTTGTTTCTAAGAATTTTTAAATTTCACACTTTATTTCTTCTGTTACCCTGTAGTTCTTGGGCAGTGTATTATTCAGTTTCCATGTATTTGATTTTTTTCTTAAATTTCTTATTATTGATTCCTAATTTTATAGCATTGTGATCTGAGAAGACACTTTGTGGTATTTCAATGTTTTTAAAGTTATTGAGGCATGTTTGTGGCCTTCACATGGTCCATTCTGAATGATCCATGCACACTAGAGGAGAATCCACATGCACTGGGTGGTGTGCTCTGTATATGTCTATGAAGTTGAGTTGGTTGATAGCGGTGTTGAGATCTTCTCTATTTTTGCTGAATTTTTTTCTAGTTGTTCTGTCCTTCATTTAAAGTGGTGTGTTAAAGTCTCCTACCACTATTGTAGAATTGCCTATTTTTCCTTTCAATTCAATTAAGTTTGTTTTATGTATTTTGGAGCTTTTCATTTGGTGCATATATATTTATTATGGTTGTGTCCTCTTGGTCAATTGACCCTTTTAACATCATATGATGCCCTTCTTTGTTCCTTATGCTGTTTTTCACCTTGAAGACTGTTTTTTTTTTTTTTTTTTTTTTTTCTTTCTTTCTTTCTTTTTTAAATTGTGATTTGGGTGAAAATTTAAAGAGCAAATTCAGTTTCTATACAGCAGTTCACATACACTTTGTCTCATGACATTGGCTACAATTTACCCCAATGCAACAGCTTCCCTCCCACTTCTTCCTGATAGTTATATCTTGCCTGTGTCCATCACTCCATGCACTCTTGAGCTGTCTCTCTGTGCATAAACATTCCTTCTTTCTCCCATGATTGTTCTCTCCAAGGAATGTTTCACCTTGAAGTCTATTTTATAAGAAATTAATATTGCCACTCCTGCATTTTTGGTTGCCATTAACTTGGTATACTTTTTTCCAGCCCTTGATTTAAAATTTATGTTTATCTGTGTGTCTAAGGTAGGTCTCTTGTAGGTAACATATTGATGGGTCTTCTTTTCTTATCCAATCTCCTACTCTTTTTCTCTTGACTTGTCCATTTAGACCATTCACATTCAGTGTAATTAATGATATGTTTGAATTCATTGCTGTCATTCTATTGTGTTTTTTGTTGTGTTGTTGGTGGTCTCTTTGTTCCAAATATTTTTCTGTGCTGAGTTCATTTTATTATCAAGTATTTTTCATTTTTTCTTCATTATTGGTGGTTTTGTGTTTACTAAGCCCTTGTCATCTTCTTTCTTAAATCGATTAGACCAAAACAAACAAACAAACAAACAAACAAACAAAGCCACTCCTATGAAGGAAGATTGGGCAATCTACTTCTGTAGAGATACCACCTCAGAAACCCAAGGAGGGGTTGCTGTAAGTCAAAGTGACTCGATGAGAGTGAGGCTTTTTTTTTTTTTTTCCCCACACACTTCATTATGTACTTTACTTTATCTTCTTGAGCTGCTCTTTTAAATCTTCTGTCCAGCTTTTTCATGTCATTATTACCTCCATTTGCTTTAGCTATTCTCTATTCAAGAGCCAGTTTCAGAGTCTCTTCTGACATCCATTGTAGTCTCTTCTTCCTTTCTGGTCTTTTAAATGACCTTTTGCTTTCTTCATGTATAATATTCTTAATGTCATCCCACAACTTGTCTGGTCTTTGGTCAGTTGTATTTAATTTGTCAAATCTATTGTTCAGATGGTCTCTAAATTCAGATGGGATGTAATCAAGGTTGTATTTTTTGGCTCTTGTGGACTTTTTTTTTCAACTTCAGCTTTAGCCTGATAGAATTAAATAAAACAAAATCTTTTTTTTTTTTTTTTTTGGGTCTGGAAAGTTTGTGCTTTTGAACTTTTGTATAAGAAGTTCTTCTCCACTACTTGTTTGCAAAGATGTTGCCTATTTTCATTAACATTTTATTTCTTATGTTTGTATTTAGAGCTTTAATTGGCCTAGAGACTTGTGGTAGTTACAGTTATGTGTCCACTTGGCTGGGCCTGTTTGAGTGGCTGGGCAGCTAGATGTAGTTATTCCCCATGGTGCAACTGGAAATCTACTCCATGGTGGAATCTACTGGAGCAGCTGAGTCTCTGCTTTAGGGATGTTGTCTGCTTCCAGTATATAAGAAGGAACTTTGAGGAAGGTCTGCAGCTTTTGGTACACTTGAATCCTGTATGCAGCTGAGTCATTACTCAGTAGCCTTCCATGTTGCCTGCCAAGCTTGGGACTCTTAATGGTCTTGAATCAATGGCCTTCCATGTGGTTTGGTAACATCAGGACTGTCAACCTTGGGTTTGTCAGCCTTAGCAGTAAGCAGTAGCCTGAGTGAAGAAAGCCTCCAGCTTCAGTGGGTGGGAGCAAGAGGTAGAGCTGAAGCCCAAGATTGAGGGTTTTTCACCTAGCCCCTAGAGCCTGGCACTTTGAACTTGCCTAGCTTCCAAACTGTAAAGGAATAAACTCCTGTTTGTTAAAGCCATGCCAGTTGTGGTATTTTCTGTTAGAGCAGCATGAAGTATCCAAAACAAGATTATTTTAAAAGGTGATGTTAGGCAAGAATACAGTTTTATTTTGCTTTCTATATGAAATCCCCTTTCCTAACACTATCTGTCTTGGTTTTCTAGTGCCACTATAACAGAAATACACAGATGAATGGCTTAAGGAATTACTTTCTTACAGCTTAGGAGGCTAGAAGTCCAAATTCAGAGTGCCAGCTCTAGGGGCTGGGTAAAGGCCCCTTGAACTTGGGCTTCAGCTCTGTCTCTTATTCCAGGTCTACTGGAGCTAGAGGCATCTCATAACTCACACAGCTGCTGGCTCGTGAGGCTGATGAACCCAAGGTTGGCAAGTAGAATGGCCCAATCCCAAGGTCAACAGGTAACATGGAAGATCACTGGTTTAAGTACAGAAACAATTCCAAGACTGGCAAGCAATATGGCAGTCCATTGAGATGAAGACTTGGCCAAATGCAGTATCCAGATGTGCCCCAAAGCAAGAGAACTTTTTCAAAGCTTCCCTTTATATACTGGAAGTAGGTCACACACCAAAGGCAGTTCCCTTTGCACTGATTAGCATCTCACAGCAGATTCCACCATGGAGGTGAATACAGTTTCATAATGGGGAATAACAACATCCAGCTGTCAAGCCACTCAGAACCATGGTCCAGCCAAGTTGACACATAACTTTAACTACCCCACCACCTGTTTTGGTGCTTTAATGCTGCTATGCTATATCAGACATACCATAGGTGGATGGCTTTAATAAACAGGAATTTATTCTGTTACAGTTTAGGAGGCTAGAAGTCCAAATTCAGAATGCCAATTCTAGGGGCTGGGTGAAGGCCCTTTGACTTTGGGCTTTAGCTCTGTCTCCTGTTGCAGGCCAACTGGAGCTGGAGGCTTTTTCTGACTCACACAGTTGCTGGCTGCTGAGGCTGACAAACCCAAGACCTATAGGTAAAATGGCAGAGACCCAAGAATAGCAGACAACACAGCAGGCCACTAGTTCAAGTTCAGGAACAATCCCAAGATCAGCAGGCCATTGAGATGAAGATTCAGCCAAATGCAGGATCCAGATGTTTCAAAAAGCTAGAGTCCTTTCTCAAAGCTTCTCCTTATATGTTGGAAGCAGGGCACATCCTGAAGTCTGCTCACAGAGGATTCCGTGATGGAGGTGAATGCAATCTCATCACGAGGAATAGTTATATCCAGCTGCTTAGCCACTCAGAACTCCAGTCCAGCCAAGTTGATACACAACCTTAACCACCACACCATCTAAAGTAAACAATCTGGCCTTTCCTCAGGGTTCTGCATTTATGTATGGGTTACTTTGAGCTCTTTATTCTTTTCCATTGCTCTATTTGTCTTCCACCAAATCCATAATTTTATTATAAACACCAACATGGCTTTGAAGTAGGTAATCCTATTTTAATACTTATTTTTCCCAGGTTGACTTAGTTATAGATAGACTTTTATTTCATCATATAAAATTTTGAATTAATTCTATTGGTTCTTTAAAAAAAATCCAATTGAAATTTTGGTTACAACTTCTTTGAATATGTATATTTATTTTTGGGAAAATTGGCATTTAATAATAAAACATTCTGTCATTCAAATGTGTGGAATGTCTCTCTTTCTGTGTTTTTTCACCTTCTTTGATTCTGGTTGTGCAATGTCTAAGGCATTTGACTGTGAACCAGAAGGTTGGTGGTTCAAATCCACCAGCCCCTCCATAGAAAGGATATAGGACAATCTATTTCTGTAAAGATTTACTGCCTTGGAAACCCAATGTGGGTCACTATGAGTCCGAATCAACTTGAAGGCAGTTTGGTTTTGATAACTTTTATTAGAGTTTGAAAATTTTCTCCATAGAATTTGCATGTATTCTTTATAAGCTTTACAGTTTTTGTGCATCTTTATTTGTTATTATGTTTTCTGGCTACTTGTTGCTACAGAAGAGATATGCTATATTGAATTTACAATGAATTTGGATGATAGGGAACACTAACTTTGAATTCGGATTTGATGGCATGTTATTCCCCCTCCCCCCCCCCACACACAAAAGAATTCTATTCTTCTTAGTGGACTTGTATTACAAGAAAAAATTGTACTCTATTATTGTTGTTGTTGTTAGGTGCTGTCGAGTTGTCTCTGATTCATAGCGACCTTATGTGCAACAGAACGAAACAGTGCCTGGTCCTGTGCCAGCTTCACAATCCCTAGTACACCTGAGCCCATCACTGCAGTAACCATGTCTATCCATCTTATTGAGGGCCTTCCCCTCTTTTGTTGATCCTCCACTTTACCAAGTGTGACATCCTTCCCCAGAGAATGATCCTTTCTGTAAACATGACCAAAGTAGGTGCAATGACATCTGGTCATTCTTGCTTCCAAGGAGCATTCCAGCTGCACTTCTTTGAGGGCAGATTTGTTAGTCCTTTTAGCAGTCCACGGTACTTTCAGCATTCTTCGCCAACACCACAACTCAAAAGCATCAACTCTTCTTTGATCTTCCTTATTCATTGTCCAGCTCTCACACGCCTATGAGGCAACTGAAAATACCATGGCTGGGGTTAGGTGCATCCTAGTCTTCAACAAGATATCTTTGCTCTTCAACTCTTGAAAGAGGTCTTTTGCAGCAGATTTGCTCAATGCAATATGTATTCTGATGTCTTGACTGCTGCTCCCATTGGCATTGACTGTAGAAACAAGTAATATGAAGTCTTTGACAAATTCAGTCTTTTCTCCATCTATTGTGATGCTGCTTGTTGGTCCAATTGTGAGGATTTTTGTTTTCTTTATGTTAAGGTGTAATCCATACTGTAGACTGTATGTAGTCTTTAATTTTCATCACTAAGTGCTCTAAATCATCCTCATTTTCAGCAAGAAAAGCTGTGTCATCTGTGTATCACAGGTTGTGAATAAGCCTTCCTCCAATCCTGATGCTTCTTCATATAGTCTGGCTCATTTGCTCAGCATACAAGTTGAATAAGTATGGTGAAAGGATACAACTCTGACACACTCACTTCTGATTTTAAATCATGACGTATCCCCTTGTTGTGTTTAAATGACAGCCTCCTGGTCTATGTACAGGTTCCTCATGAATACAACAAAGTGTTCTGGAATTCCCATTCTTCTCAAAGTTATCCATAATTTGTTATGATCCACACAATCAAATGTCTTTGCATAGACAATAAAAGACAAGTAAACATCTTTCTGGTATTCTTCGCTTTCAGCTAAGATACATCTGACATGAACTATGATATTCCTCACTCCACGTCCCCAGCTTGCATTTGTGAACATTCTCTGTCAATATATCACTGTAACAGTTTTTCAATTATCTTCAGTAAGACTTTACTTTCATGTGATATTAATGGTATTGTTTGATAATTTCTACATTCCGTGGGATCACCTTTCTTTGGAATGGGTACAAATATGGATCTCTTCCAGTGAGTTGGCCAGGAAGATGTCTTCCAAATCTCTTGGTATAGCCGAGTGAGTGCCTCCAGAGGGCCATCTGTTTGTTGAAACATCTCAATGGGTATTCTATCAATTCCTGAAGCCTTGTTTTTCATCAATTCTTTCAGTGCAGCTTCGACTTCTTCCTTCAGTACCATTGGTTCTTGATCACTTGCCACCTCCTGAAATGGATGATCATCTACCAATTCTTTTTGGTATGGTGACTCTGTATTCCATCTATCTTCTTTTGATGTTTTCTGCATCTTTCAACATATTGCCCATGGAATCTTTCAATATTGCAATTTAGGCTTAATTTTTTTCCTCAGTTCTTTCAGCTTGTGAAATGCCGAGTGTGTTCTTCCCTTTTGGTTCTCTAACTCCAACTCTTGGCACATTTCATTATAATTGACTTTGTCTTCTCGAGTTGCTCTTTGAAATCTTCTGTTTGGCTTTTTTATCTTGTTGATTCTCCCATTTGCTTTAGCTACTCTCAATTCTATGGCAAGTTTCAAAGCCTCCCCTGACATCCACTTTGGTCTTTTCTTCCTTTCCTGTCTTTAATCATCTTTTTCTTTCTTTATGGGTGATGTTCTTGATGTCATCCCACAATTGTTCTGGTTTTCAGTCATTGGTGTTCAATGAATCAAATCTATTCTTTAGGTGGTCTCTAAATTCAGGAGGGATATATTCAAGGTCATATTTTGGCTCTCGTGGAGTTTTTTTAATTGTCTTCAGTTTCAACTTGAACTTGCATTTGAGTAGCTGATGGTCTGTTCCACAATCAGTTCCTGGCCATGTTTTGGCTGAAGATATTGAACTTCTCTGTCACCTCTTGGCATAGATGTAGTCAATCTGATTTCTGTGTACACTGCTTGTGTTCTTGAAAAAAGGCATTTGCAGTGAATAAATCTTTGGTCTTGCAAAACTCTATCATGCAATCTCCAGCATCATTTCTATCACCAACACCATATTTTCCAACTACTGGTGATTATTCTTTGTTTCCAACTTTTGCATTCCAATCACCAATGATAATGAACACATCTTGATTTCATGTTTGGTCAATTTCAGACTGCAGAAATTGGTAAAAATCTTCAATTTCTTAATCTTTGGTTTTGATGGTTGGCACACAAATTTGAATAATAGTAATATTAACTGGTCTTTCTTGTAGGCATATGGATATTAGCCTGTCACTGACAGCATTGTATTTCAGGATAGATTTTGAAACATTCTTTGTGATGATGAATGCCATGTCATTCCTCTTCAATTTGTCATTCCTGGCATAGTAGATGATATGATTGTCTGATTAAAAATAGCCCAAATGGTCCATTTCAGCTCACTAATGCTGAGGATATCAATCTTTATGAGTTCCATTTCATTTTTGACAACTTTCAGTTTTCCTAGATTCATACTTCATACATTCCATGTTCTGATTATTAATGGATATTTGCAGTTGTTTCTTATCTTGAGTTGTGCCACATCAGCAAAAGGAGGTCCTGAAAGCTTTACTCCATCCACATCATTAAGGTTGGCACTATTCTGAGGAAGTCACTCTTTCCTAGTCATATTTTGAGAAATTTCTGACCTGAGGGGCTCATCTTCTGGCACTATATCAGACAGTGTTTCAGGGCTATTTTTCAGTAATATATCAGACAGTGTTTCACTGCTATTCATAAGGTTTTCACTGGCCAATTCTTTGAGAAGTGGAGGTTTCTTCCTTCTTCCAAGTCTGTCTTAGGATGGAAGCTCTGCTGAAAGTTGTCCACCATGGCTAACCCTGTCAGCACTTGAAACCCTAGTGATATAGCCTCTAGCCTCACAGCAACATACAAGCCACCACAGGACAAAAAACTGACAGATGAGTTGGACTCTCTTAGCTGTTCCAAACTGCTCCATTCCCAGTTCCTGGCCATCCCTACCAGTTCCAGCCCTCCAAAAAGCTGTCTATTATTAGTCTTTATTATTAGCCAAGATCTGTCTGACATCAGCAATGATATCCCTCATTCCATACTATCATTTATTTTGAAATCTGTAAATAAAAATTTGTGATTTTTCTTTTTTTAAAGAAACACTCTATTGATTTTGTTGGTTGTGTCTGGCAAACTTGCTGAATTTAACAATAATTTTAAAACAAAACTCAGTGCTGTTGAGTCAATTTGATTCATAGTGACCCCTCCTTGGGTTTCCAAGGAAGTATCTCTATGGAAGATTACCCAATCTTCCTTCCAAGGAGTGGTTGATGGGTTTGAACTGCCTGCCTTCTGGTTAGCAGTCAAATGTCACCAGAGCTCCCTAATTAGTTTTAATAGTTTGTTGATTCCATTGATTTTTCTAGGAGGATAGAATATCTTATCAATTTTATATATTCTTTTCCAGTTCATTTTCTCTACTTGCAGTTTTCGTCAGATCTCTAATTTAATATTAAACAGTACCAGAAATACTGAGCATTCTAGTATGGTTCCCCATCTTATGGTGGCTGCATTTAAAAATTCTCCAGTAATATGAAGTTTACTCTTGCATTTTGGATATATCCTCTAGCAAGGCAGGAAATTTCCCTGATATTCTGTTTTTCCCAAGTAGATTCATACCATTAAAATAGATGTTGAATTGAACATTATGAAATGCTTTTTCTGCATTAATTGAGATAATTATATAATTTTTCTATGTTAATCAATTAATATGGCTTCTGCTTCTATTAATGGCTGAGTAGCTCCCATGAGACCAACCTTCCTGCAAATAACAATGATAATATCTGGATAAAATATCTAAAACTAACCATATGAAGACTTCAAAGGGTGAACAGTCTTTCCAAAGTACAAACTTTTGACTTTATGAACCCTCTGCATTGTATGTTTAAGGAGCCTTGCTGGTACAGCAGTTAAGTGCTCAGTTGCTAACTCAAAGTCCAACAGTTTCCTGGGAGAAAGGATTGGTGATCTGCTATTACAAAAGTTGTTGTTGTTGTTGTTATGGGTCGTTTAGTCAGACCTGACTCATAACGACCCCTCCTTAGGTTTCTGAGGCAGTATCACTATGGAAGTCGATTGCCCAACCTTCCTTCCAAGGAGTGGCTGGTGGGTTTGAATGCCGACCTTCTGATTAGCAGTCAAGTGCATTAGGCACTATGCTACCAGAGCTCCTACTACAAAGGTTACAACCTAGAAAATCCTATGGGACAGCCTACTCTGTTACAATGGCAACTAACAACAATAATAATCATGTGTTTGTTTCAATTTATTAATTTATACATTTTCCCTTGGGTGCATATCTCTTAACAGCATATTGTTAGTTTATTTTATTTTTACCAACTTGGCAACTTTTACTTTTAATTGGAATACTGAGCACACTTACATTTAATATAATTGCTGACACATTTAGTTTTAAATCTAACACCTTATTTTGTGCTTTCTATTTTGTGCTTATTTTGTGCTTTCTATTTTGCCTTCTGTACTTTCTGTTATATATTTTTATTGACTTTTTAAATTTTCCACTTCTCCCTTTAGGATTTAGAACCATATATTCTATTTGTATTCTTTTCATAGTTATTCAATGTTCTGGTTACCTAGTGCCACTCTGACAGAAATATGCCACAAATAGGATTGCTTTAATAAAGGAGCTTATTCTCTTACAGTTTTGGAGGTTAGAAGTCTTAGTTCAAAGTGCCAGGCTCTAGGGGCTGGGTGAAAGCCCCTCAACCTTGGGCTTCAGCTCTGCCTCCTGCTCCAGGCCCACTGAAGCTAGAGGCTTTTCTTCATTCAGCTACTGGCTGCTGAGGCTGACAAGCCCAAGGTTGACAAGTAAAAAGGCACAGTCCTGATATTATCAAACCATATGATAAGCCATTAATTCAAGTCCATTGAAAGTCCCAAGGTCAGCAGGGAATGGCAGGCTGCTGAACAATGACACAGCTACATGCTGGTTCAAGTGTGCCATAAGCTAGAGACCATTCCCCAAGGTCTCTCCTTATATACAGAAAGCAGACCACACCCCTAAGGCAGCTACTCAGCTGCTCACAGTAGAGTCCACCATAGAGTTGATTACTTGTCTCATCATGGGGAATACTACACCTAGCTGCACAGCCACTCAACCAGGCCCAGCTAAGTTGACACGCAACCTGAACTACCACACTGAAAATATTACAACTTTTAATTTTCACTTATTAAAGCCTAAGGTTAACCAAAGGCTTTACTCTCCCTTTTTGGATAAGATAAGACTGTAGCTCCACTTCCTCCACCTCAACTATACATTTTACCTATTATTTTAATTCCATCATTTCTTAAACCTGTTGTTGTTGTTGTTGTTATGTGCCGTCGAGTCGATCCCGACTCATAGCGACCCCTCCTTGGGTTTCCGAGGCAGTATCACTACGGAAGTAGGATTGCCCAACCTAGTTAAACCTTATTAATGCCATTTTTTTTAATCATCAGTATTTGTTAGCACTTACAAAGTAAAGTGAATATTCTTAAAGATACAGCTCAGTGGATCTTTACATATGTATATCCACTTGTAACAACCACTTAGAACAAGATATTGAATATTTTCAGTATGCAAAATTCCCTTTGTGCCCCATCCCAGGTCATGTTCCCCAAGGTAACCCCTCTACTAACTTCTAGCACCATACTAGAGATCATATAAATGAAATTATCCCCAATTTTAGCATGGGTCTGCTTGAAAGAGATGGAGAATACCTTAAAGAATAATATATAGGTAGCCCCTGATATAAACATAGGTAATATAAATATATGGGTAATAAAAAATGTATGTGTAAATAGAAAAGAGTATTGATTGTTTAAAACAACATTAGGGATTCTGGTAGGCTAGCAGAAACAGTAACATAGATTCAGACTTTCCTTGAATTCCTACATTGAAAAAAAAAAAAAAAGGTACGAGGTAATGGGGAGCAAAAGAAATGGATAAACACACAACAATCATGATAAAACACTATTCAGGAAGAAATGAGGTGGCATCTGATGGAGCTGGGAAAAGAAAATTCCCCAAAGATGAAACAGCTATTCACTGGAAAACATGTTGGGTCAATGTGAGAGGAGCAGCTGACATTGAAAAGGGTTTGGCCTGATCTGATAGTGACCCAAAGTTGCTGGAGTGGACTGTTGTTGTTGTTAGGCACTGGTGAGTTGACTCTAACTCTGACCTGGAGAAGGGTAATTATGGATTCAAATAAAATTAAATCCTTGACAGCTTCAATCTTTTTTCCATCATGATGTTGCGTGTTGGTCCAGTTGTGAGGATGTTTTTCTTTATGTTGAGGTATAATACATACTGAAAACTGTAGTCTTTGACCTTCATCAGCAAATGCATCAAGTCATCTTAATTTTCAGCAAGCAGAGTTATGTCATCTACATATCACAGGTGTTAATGAGCTTCCTCCAGTCCAGATGCTGTGTGTCCAGCTTCTCAGATTATTTGCATTGCGTGCAGATAGAGTAAGTATGGTGAAAGGGTACAACCCTGATGCACACCTTTCCTGATTTTAAACCTCGCAGTGTCCTCTTGTTCTGGTCAAGTAACAGCCTCTTGGTCTATTGTTTTGGTTACCTAGTGCTGCTCTGACAGGAATATGCCACAAATGGGATGGCTTTAACAAACAGGAGTTTATTCTTTTACAGTTTGGAGGCTTTAAGTCCGAGTTCAAAGTCCAAAGTCCAAAGTGAAAGCCCCTCCACCTTGGGCTTCATCTCTGCCTCCTGCTCCCAGCCCACTGAAGCTAGAGTCTTTACTTCACTCAGACAGATGCTGGCTGCTGAGGCTGACAAGCCCAAGGTAGGCAAGTGAAAAGGCACAGTTCCAATGTTACAAAACAACACAGCGGGCCATTGATTCAAGTCCATTGAAAGTCTCAAGGTCAGCAGAGCATGGCAGCTGTTGAACAATGACACAGCTACCTGCAGGGTTCAAGCATGCCATAAACTAGAGACCATTCCGAAAGCTGCTTCCTATATATAGGAAGCAGATCACATCCCTAAAGCAGCTACTCAGCTGCTTGTGGTAGATCCCACTATGGAGCTGATTGCCAGTCTCATCATGGGGAATAACTACACATATTTATAAACATTTCTCAAGAGCACAATTAAGTGTTTTGGAATTCCCATTCTTCACAGTGTTATCCATAATTTATTATGATCCACCCAGTCAAATGCCTTTGCATAGTCAATAGAACATAGATAAACATCTTTCTGATATTCTCTATTCTTAGCCAAGATCCATCCGACATCAGCAATGATATCCCTCATTCCATATTCTCTTCTGAACCTGGACTGAATTTTTGGAAGTCAATATATCACTGTGACCATTTATGAATTATCTTCAGCAAAATTTTACTTGTATGTGATATTAATGATATTGTTCAATACTTTCCACATTCTGTTGGATCACTTTCTTTTGGAATGGGCACAAATATTGATCTCTTTCAGTCAGTTGGCCAGGTAGCTGTCTTCCAAATTTCTTGTCATAAACAAGTAAGCACTTCCAGCCCTGTATCCATTTGTTGAAATATCTCAGTGGGTGTTCCTCACTTTCTGGAGCCTTGTTTTTTGGCAATTCCTTCAGTGCAGCTTGGACTTTTCCTGTCAATACCATTTGTTCTTTTATTTATTTATTGTGATTTGGGTGAAGATTTACAAAGCAAATTCACTTTCCATATAGCAGTTCACATACACTTTGTCTCATGACATTGACCACAGTTTACCACAGTGCAACAGCTCCCCTCCTACTTCCTCCCCATAGTTACCTCTTCCCAGTGTCCATCCCTCCATGGACTCCTGCTCCCTAAGCTGTCTCCCTGTGCACAGGCAGCCCTTCTTTCTCAATGATTGTTCTCTCCAAGGAGTGTATCTACTTGAGGTAAATGTTCAACTCATATGTCTGTCTTTTGTTTGGCTAGAAACCACAGGTGTGTGTTCAATTCCAGACCTGAAGGGCAGCTAGGGGCCATAGTCTCAGTGGTTCCACCAGGCTCTAACAGACCAGCAAACCT
>NW_006921806.1:142258-146155 GCF_000298275.1 Orycteropus afer afer | reverse complement strand
TGGGAGTGGGGGATGGCCGCACCTCCGTTCACAAAGTGGGTGTAGAATATAAGAGTAACAAGAGGAATGTCACACCTTTTCAGTCTTGCAGGTCCGGAGTGTCCTTGGGGTTGCTGGAAAGCTGAACCTCTTCTTAAGCCCCTGGAATCTCGGAGAGTGCTGTCTCTAAATATCCAAAATAGGAAAGCCACTTGGAACATTCAAAATGGCAGCACCCTCTCGGGACCAGCACAAGTCCACAGCTCAGACTGCTTTTCTCTTCACCTTGTCTATTCCCCAGCCACCAGAGCAGTATCCGTGCAGTCCCTCGCTAGCAGCACTGATTTTTAGGTTAATTCTTAGGTCCTACCACCACTCGGGAATCTCCAAGCTGTCTGTGCCATCAGGATTGCTGCCAGACCGCAGCTCTGTCTGTCTCCTTTTATGGTATTTTCATGCAAATTCTTCTGCTAGTTGGGATTTAGTCCACTTCTATATCCTTCCCTTCAAGGCTCAGGGGTCCAGGATTATCTTCTGTGTCTGTATTAATTGGTTTCTCTTTTCTTTGTTGAAGAGGGTCTGTGCAGTCTTTCTGCCTAGTCCGCCATCTTACCCAGAAGCTCAATACCATTCGTTCTTGATCATATATTATCTTCTGAAATAGTTGAATATTGATCAATTCCTTTTGGTTTAGTGACTCTGTGTATTCCTTCTATCTTATTTTTATGCTTCTTGCATCATTCTGTATTTTGTCCATAGAATCCTTCAACATTGCAACTTGAGCCTTGAATTTTTTATTTTCTTTAAAACATTTTATTATGATGTGGGTGCACATTTACAAAGCATATTCATTTTACACACAACAGTTCATACACATTTGGTTTCATGGCCCTGATTATAATCCCCAACCATGAAAAGCTCTCCTCTCATCTCCTCCCTGTGACTACCTACTCCCTGTGCCCTTCTTATCTATGCATTCTTTCCTGTCCAACTTTTCCTCTATGCAAATGCTATTCTTCTGATGTCTCATGGTTGATTGATATAGGGGATGCATGTCCCTAGGTAGGTGTGTGCATCTCCCTGGGATAGGTGTTCTGCTTGTAGGTCTTTCTACTCTTTGGCTGAGAGGTAATCCATGGAAGTAAGTCCAGTTCCAGGCCTGAAGGATAACCGTGGGCCATAGTCTTAGGAGTTCCTCCAGCCTCTTTTTGACCAGTCATTCTGGTTAATTTTTTTCTACATTTTTCCTCCCACTCCATCCAGGTTCTCCAATTTTGAGACCTTTCTGAGTGGTTAGCTTTGGTAGCCAGACACTATCTAGTTCTTATGGTCTCAGGATTGTGAAGGCTGTGGTCTCTGTGGTCCATCATACCTTTGAACTAAGTATTTCCATATAATTTTTATTTTCTTCACTCTGCTCAAGACAAGGTAGACCAATAGTTGCTTCTTAGAGGGCCACTTGATAACTTTGTGTGTGTGTGTGTGTGTGTGTGTGTGTGTGATTTGGGTGAAAATTTACAGAGCAAATTCACTTTCCGTACAGCAGTTCACATGCACTTTGTCTCATGACATTGACCACAATTTACCACAATGCAACAGCTCCCCTCCCACTTCCTCCCCATAGTTACCTCTTCCCTGTGTCCATCCCTCCATGCACTCTTGCCCCCTGAGCTGTCTCCCTGTGCATAAGCAGCCCTTCTTTCTGCATGATTGTTCTCTCCAAGGAGTGTATCTACCTGAGGTAAATGTTCAACTCATATGCCTGTCTTTTGTTTGGCTGAAAGCCACAGGTGGGTTCAATTCCAGACCTGAAGGGCAGCTAAGAGCCATAGGCTCTATTAGACCAGCAAACCTTTTTTTTTTTTTTTTTTTTTTTTTAATGATCTTGAGTTTTGATCCACATTGTTCTCCCACTCTATCCAGGATCTCCTACATAGATCCCCCTCTGAGTGGTTGACGGTGGTATCTGGGCACCATCTTCTGGTCTCATAGGTCACCATCTTCTGGTCTCATAGTCATACAGGCTGATGATAGCATGGTATACCAGTCACTTGGACTAATTGTTTCCATGTGCCTTTGGGTTTCTTCATTTTTCTTTGCTCTGGATGAGGAGAGACCCATCATTGCATCTAGATGGTTGCTTGCAAGCTTTTAAGATCCCAGTTGCTACTCACCAAAGTAGAATGTGGAGCAATGTTTTTGCATAGTATGTTATGCCAATTGAGCTTGATGTCCCCTGTGACCATGGTCCCAAGCCCACAGGTCCAACTACTTGCTTGCTCTGGGTAGGTGGCTGTGGCCAATAAGTGAGTACAAACTTGTCCCTTGTCAGCTTTACTATATACCTGGGAATTCTTACAGAATATGAAAATAACACTTGTAGAAACATTGTCTGTCAACCCTGTACATGGTCACTGGCTCACTCCCCCTTGCATGGACATACTTAATTGTTCAGTCTGCCCACCCATCTATCCACCCATAGATCAATGTTTGCCATCACTGAAACCACAATACTGTATGTACAAAAAGGGTTCATCTTTGTTGTCTGTACCTCCCAGGCACCTCTCCATGTCTTCCTCTTTCTCAATGCCACTGTGCTGATCACTCACATTTGGTATATTGCCCTTCTCTCCACCCAAATCAAACCTGTCTCTCCCTATCTAGCAGTGTTCCTTTCCTCTCCTCCCACACCTGGTAACCAACAAAGAAAATGTCCTTCCTTATGTATAAACCTTTCCTTTCCTTTTCACAATTACAGAATAATACAATCTTTGTCCTTCTGTGATTGACTTATTTCACTCAGGATAATGTCCTCCAAGTTCATCCATGTTATGTGGTGTTTGCAGATTCTACATTATTCTTTAGGGTTGCATAGTATTTCATTGTGTATATGTACCGTAGTTTGGTTATTCCTTCTTCTGTTGATGGGCATGTAGGTTGTTTCCATCTTTTAGCTATTGTAAATAGTGCTGTGATGAACGTGGGTATGAATGTATCTATTCTTGTCCAGGCTCTCACTTTTTTTTTTTTTAAATTGTGATTTGGGTGAAGATTTACAGAGCAAATTCACTTTCCATACAACAGTTCACATACACTTTGTATCATGACATTGACCACATTTTACCACAATGCAACAGCTCCCTTTCCACTTCCACCCCATAGTTACTCCTTCCCAGTGTCCATCCCTCCATGCACTCCTGCCCCCTGAGCTGTCTCCCTGTGCATAAGCAGCCCTTCTTTCTCCCATGATTGTTCTCTCCAAGGAGTGTATCTTCCTGAGGTAAATGTTCAACTCATATGCCTGTCTTTTGTTTGGCTGGAAACCATAGGTGTGGGTTCAATTCCAAATCTGCAGGGAAGCTAGGGGCCATAATCTCAGTGGTTCCCCAGGCTCTATCAGTCCAACAAACCTGGTCCCCCCCTTTTTTTTTCTCCAAATGATTTTGAGTTTTGTTCCACATTGTTCTCCCTCTCTATCAAGGATCTTCTACATAGATCCCCGTCCAAGTGGATGACAGTGTTAGCTGGGCACCATATAGTTCTTCTGGTCATATAGTCATATAGGCTGCAGATCAGATGGTGTACCAGTCACTAGGACTAATTGTTTCCATTAATTTTGGTTTTCTTCATTCTTCTTTGCTCTGGATGAAGAGAGACCCATCGCTGCACCTAGATGTCAGCTTGCTAGCTTTTAAGATCCCTGTCGCTACTCACCAAAGTAGGAGATGGAACAATGTTTTGTATGGTATGTTATGTCAATTGAGCTTGATGTACCCTGTGACCATGGTCTCGAGCCCACAGGTTCAACTACTCGGTCCCTCTTGGTAGCTGGCTGTGACCAAGCAGTGACCACAACCTTGCCCCTTGTCAGCTCTACTATACACCCGGGAATTCTGATCATTCACATAAACTTATAGG
>NW_006921806.1:139728-140858 GCF_000298275.1 Orycteropus afer afer | reverse complement strand
GTATCTGTCATTAAACCAATACCAGGCAGTTTTGACTACTGTGGCTGTATAGTAGGTTTTGAGATCTGGCAGTGTGAGACCTCCTACTTTGATTTTCTTCTTCAATAGTGCTTTGCTTATCTGACGTCTCTTTCCTTTCCATATAAAGTTAGTGATTGGTTTTTCCATCTCCCTAAAGAATGTTGATGGGATCTGGATTGGGATTGTTTTGAATGTATAGATTGCTTTGGGTAGAACTGACATTTTCACAGTGTTCAATCTTCCTATCCACAAGCATGGGATGTTCTTCCATTTTTGTAGATCTCATATGGTTTATTGAAATAGTTTTTTATAGTTTTCTTTGTAGAGGTCCTTTGTGTCCCTGGTAAGATTTATTCCCAAGTATTTTTTTTTTTGTTGTTGTTAGCTATTGAGAATGGTATTGATTTCCTTATTTCTTTTTCATCAATCTCTGCTGGTGTAGAGGAATCCAACTGATTTTTGGATGTTGATGTTATATCCTGCTACAATGCTAAATCTCTGATTAGTTCCAGTAGATTTTTGACTGAGTCTCTTGGGTTTTCTAGGTATAGGATCATATCATCAACAAATAGAGATAGTTTGACTTCTTCTTTACCAATTTGGATGCCTTTGATTTCCCTTTCTTGCCTTATGGCCCTGGCTAGGACTTCCAGTACAGTGTTGAACAGAAGTGGTGATAGCGGGCATCCTTGTCTGTTTCCTGTTCTCAAGAGGAATGGGTTCAGTCTCTCTCCATTGAGGGTAATGTTGGCTGTTGGTTTTGCACAAATACCCTTTATTATGTTGAGGAATGTCCCTTCTATTCCTATTTTGGTGAGAATTTTGATCAGAAATGGGTGTTGGAGTTTATCAAATGCCTTTTCTGCATCAATTGATATGATCATGTGGTTCTTCTCTTTTGTTTTATTTATGTGGTGGATGACGTTGATCATTTTTCTAATGTTGAACCATCCTTGCATACCTGATATGAACCCCACTTAGTCATGATGAATGATTTTCTTGATATGTTGTTCCAGTCTATTGGCTAGGATTTTGTTGGAGATTTTTGCATCTATATTCATGAGGGATATTGGTCTGTAGTTTTCCTTTTGAGTGATGTCTTTTCCTGG
>NW_006921806.1:126360-139273 GCF_000298275.1 Orycteropus afer afer | reverse complement strand
AATGACTTGTTCAATTTCTTCTTTTGCTATGGATCTCTTCAACTTTTCCACCTCAGTCTGTGTTAGTTTAGGTAAGTAATATTTTTGAAGAAATCTGTCCATTTCTTCTAGATTTTCAAATTTGTTGGAGTAGAGTTTTTCATAGTATCATGATGTTATCCTTTTTATTTCAGTTGGTTCTGTTGTGATGTTTCCGTTTCATTTCTTATTCCTGTTTTTTTGTATTCTCTCCCTCTTTTCCTTTGTTAAATTTGCCAATAGTTTGTCAATTTTATTAATCTCTTAAAAAAACCCAACTTCCAGTGTTGTTGATTTTTTCTATTGTCTTTCTGTTTCATTGATTTCTGCTAGAATCTTTATTATTTCCTTTCTTCTGGGGACTGTAGGCTTTTCTTGCTCTTCTCTTTCTAATTGTTGGAGATGTTGGTTTCAAGTATTCTTCTGGTCTCTTTCTTCTTTTTTAATGTGTGCATTTATTGGTATAAATTGGCCTCTAATCACTGTTTTTGCTGTGTCCCAAAGACTTTCTTATGTTGTGTTTTCATTCTCCTTTGATTCAAATAATTTTTTCAGTTCATTTTTCAGTTCTTCCATTACCCAGTCATTGTTAAGGAGGGTGTTTATTCAGTTTCCACATGTTTGCTATTTTTCCATTGATCTTCCTATTGTTGATTTTCAATTTGATGGCTTTGTGATCTGAGAACATGATTTGCAGTATTTCAATGTTTTTATATTTATTAAAGGTTGCTTTATGGTCTAACATGTCATCTATACTGGAGAATGTTCCATGTGCACTGGAAAAGAATGCATATTGTGCTGTTGTTGGGCGAAGTGCTCTGTCCATGTCTATAAGGTCAAGTTGATGGTTTGTATTGTTTAGCTCTTCTGTGTCTTTGTTGAGTTTCTTTCCAGTTGTTCTCTGTTTCTTGAAAGTGGTGTATTAAAGTCTCCCACTATGACTGTGAAGTCATTTATTTGCCTTTTCTATTCTGTTTAAGTCTGATTTATGTATTTTGGGGCTCTTTCATTGGGCCCATAGGTTTATTATGGTTATATCTTCTTGTTCAGTTGATCCTTTAATCATTATATAAATGTCCTTCCTTGTCTTGTATGGGGGTTTTGGTCTTAAAGTTGATTTGATCAGAAATTAATATTGCCACTCCTGCTCTTTTTTGGTTACCATTTGCTTGATATATCTTTTTCCAACCTTTGATTTTTAGTCTATTTTTTTCTTTGTCTCTAAGGTGTGTCTCTTGTAGACTGCATATTGATGGGTTATGTTTTCTTATCCAGTCTGCAACTCTCATCTCTTGAGTTGTGCATTTAATCCATTTACATTCAGTGTAATTATTGACAAGTATGAATTTGTTGCTGTCATTTTATTACGTGTTTTTTTCATGGTGTTCCTGGTTTCTTTGTTCCATATAATTTTCTGTGTGGAGATCATTATGTTTATGAATCATGCTATCATTTCCTTTATTGCTATTGTTTTAGTATTTGCTAAATATTTGTGCTTCTCCTCTTTTTTATTCTGATGTGAAAGTTTATCATTTTTCTTTGAGGTTACACTGTGATTTATAATTTTCTCCCTGAGTTTGGAACAGTCCATACCATCTTGCATCTTTCTTGACTTCCTCACCATTTAGAAGTTCTTTACACTATTTTTTCCCTCTTTTTGATTTGAAATCATTTGCCAACTGATTTCTCTGATCCCCTGTTTACAATCTTGTAAGCTTATTTCATTTTGGATGCTTTCATAGCTGTGTTGGTTGCTGGGTTATGTCATCTTGTGTATCAATGGTTGGTTGTTGTTTGCTATTGGGTTCTCTGTTCAAAGGACTCCCTTTCACTATCTGTTCTAAAGTTGGTATGGATTTAACAAATTCTCTTAATTTATGCTTATCTGGAAATGTCCTAATTTCACCATCATGTTTGAGGGATAATTTTTCAGGGTATATAATTCTTGGTGGGAAATTTTTCTCTTTTAGGGTTTTATATATACCGTCCCATTGCCTTCTTGCTTGCACAGTTTCTGCTGTAAAACCAGAGTTTAATCTTATTCATTGCCCTTTGTAGGTAACTTTTTGTTTTTCCCATGCTGCTTTCATGATTCTTTCTTTGTCTTTGGTTTTGGTGAGTTTGGTGATGATATGTCTTGGTGATTTTTTGGGGAGTCTATCCTGTTTGGGGTTCATTTGACTTCCTGAATTGATACATTCTCATTTTTCATCTTATCAGGGAAGTTCTCTTCCAAAAAATCTTGGACAATTTTCTCAGTGGTTTTCTTTTTCTCTTCCTGTTCTGGAATTCTGATTACATGTAGATTATTCCTTTTGATAGTATCCCACATGAACCTTAGGGTTTCTTCATTTTGTTTTGATCTTTTTCTGATTAATCCCTTTCCAAAGAAGTATTTGTGTATTTGTCGCTAATCTCATTAATTCTGTCTTCCACTGATTCAATTCTACTCCTTTGTCCTTTCAATTTGTTGTCTATTTCTGAAAATTTAGTATTAATCTTCTTTATTTCTATCTGTAGATTTTGTATTGTTCCTAATGTTTCATTTATATATTTTGTCATTTTGTTCTTGTATTTTCTTCTGAAATTGTTCTAGGGTTTTGTCTGTGTTTTCCTTAATTTTATCTGTTTTCCTTGATCTAGCTCTCATTCTATTGAAGGTACCTAAATATAATTCTTTTGAATTCCTTATCAGGTATTCTAACGCTGCTTTTTCCTCAGGGATATGTTCTGGGTCTGTATCCTGCTCCCTTGTTTTCTACCACTTTATCTTGTTTCTTTGTGTGGATGGTATGTTGTCTCTGAGACATTGTGACTTTGTTGTATTTATATTTAATTCGTGGTTGTATGTTGGAGAGATTTGCCCAATATTTTTGTGTTATTTTTTGGATATATCTGAGTAAGAAGGGTACTGTGCTCCTCTATTCACTAGTTGGCAGCACTTATGCACTCACCACCTGTCTCCTGGTGGATGTGATAGAGATTGAGAGTGGCTGCACAGATCTCTGTTAACTGTGAAGAACAGTAAGGGTGAGTCGGGCTCTTCTTGGTTGTCATGTATCATTGACCATTCAGTGCAGAAGGAAGTGGTCACTCTCCCTCAGTAAGTGGAGCTGCAGGAGGTGTGGGTGTGGCTGTGTCTTATGGGCATAGTTGCTGTCTCCCACTCAGTTAGACAAAAATAACAATAGAAAAACTATCTAAAAAGCAAAAGCAAGTGGACTAAAAACATACCACATAAACACACAGGAACAATGACCAAAAAGAGAGAAAAGGAAAAAAACAAAAAAACAAAAAACAAAAAAATGGCAATAAATGGGCAAAAATATTTAAAGAAATACTTTAAAAAGCCAAAAGAAAATATGCATAGAAAAAGGGAAAAAAGAAAAAAAAGTCTGCAATATCTGGGGAGAGTGGAATAAGAGAAAAGAGGTAGAGTAGGAGAATAATGAATAAAAAAATGGGGAAAATACAAAACAAAAAACAAGGAATGGGGAGAACCACAGAAAGAAAAAAATGGGAACCAGGAACAGGGAAAAGAAAAAAAGCTGAAAACTAGAATCTGGGAAAGGAAGAAAGAATAACAGTAATAAAAAGGACAAATACTAATGATAATAATAATAATTTTAAAACAGACAAAAACAAACAAACTGGAAAAAAAAAAAAAAGAAAAATTATCTGAGCTTTGCAGGGCAGGGCACCCAGACTCTGTGAGAACACACAGACTGGGATGGATTTGATGCCAGCCCAGAAGGTGAGTGGGAGTAAGGGATGGCCACACCTCCATTCACCAACAGGTTGTGGAGTATAAGAGTAAGAAGGCAAATATTGCACCTTTCCCGTCCTTCATGTCCATAATGTCCAAGTGAAACCTATTCTGAGGTCCTTGGAATCTGAGAGAATGCTGTCACTTTAAATATACAAAAAGACTGAACTTGTAAACATTCAAAATGGCTGCACCCTCCAGACAGCCGAATTTCCACAGTTCAGCCCATCTCCCTCTTTACAGCTTCCCCTTTTATTCACCAGCCACCAGTGTAGTCCTCCATGCAGCCTCTGGCTAGCAGCGCTGATTCTTAGGTTAATACTTAGGTCCTAACACCACTTGGCAATATCCAAGCTGTCAGTACTCTCAGTATAGCTGACAGACCACAGCTCCGTATATCTCCTTTTTCGGTGTTTTCATGCAGGTTCTTGTACTAGTTGGATTTTAGTATGCTTCTGTATCCTTCCTTTCAAAGCTCAGGGATCCAGGATTATCTTCTGTATCTGTGTTAATTGGTTCCACTTTTCTTTGTTAAAGAGAGTCTGTCTATTTGTATGCCTATTCCACCATCTTACTGGAACTCCCCCTTTCCTGTCTTTTTAATGACTGCTTTCTTCATGGATGATTTTCTTGATATCATCCCACAACTTGTCTGGTTTTTGGTCCTCAGTGTTCAATGCCTCAAAGCTATTCTTCAGATGATCTCTAAATTCAGGTAGGATGTAATCAAGGTCATATTTTGGTTCTCATAGATTTCCTTAGCTTCAAATTCAGCATGCATATGAGAAATTGATTGTCTGTTCCACAGTCAGTTCCTGGCCTTGTTTTGATTGATGATATTGAGATTTTTCCATTGCTTCTTTCTACAGATGTAGTCAACCTGATTCCTATGTATTCCATTTGGCACGGTCCACATGTATAGCCATAATTTATGTTGTTGAATTTTTTTTTTTTTAAATTTTTATTGTGATTTGGGTGAAAGTTTAGAGAGCAAATCCATTTTCCATACAGCAATTTGTACACATTTCAGTCAGGACATTGACTGCAATCTCCCACAATGCAACAGCTTCCCTCTCACTTCCTCCTCATAGTTACCTTTTCCCAGTGTCCTTCTCTCCCATGCACTCCTGCCCCCAGCTGTCTCCTTGTGCATACACTGCCCTTCTTTCTCAAATGATTGATCTTTCTAAGGACTGTATCTACATAATGTAAATGTTCACCTCCTATGCCTATCTTTTGTTTGGCTGGAAGCCACAGGAGTGGGTTCAACTCCAGACCTGCAGGACAGCTAGGAGTCCATCTCAGGGGTTCACCAGGCTCCATCAGATCAGCAAATCTGGTCCTTTTTATGTTGTTGAAAAAAGGTATTTGCAATTGTTCTGGTTACATAGTGCCACTCTGACAGGAATATATCACAAATGGGATCGCCTGAACAAACAGGAGTTTATTCTCTTAAAGTTTGGAGACTTTAAGTCCAAGTTCAAAGTGCTAGGCTCTAGGAGCTGGGTGAAAGCCCCTCAACCTTGGGGTCGAGCTCTGCCTCCTGCTCCCAGCCCACTGGAGCTAGAGGCGTTTCTTCACTCAGATAGCTGCTGGCTGCTGAGGCTGAGAAGCCCCAAAGTTGACAAGTAAAAAGGCACAGTCCTGATGTTACCAAACCACATGATAGGCCATTAACTTAAGTCCATTATAAGTCCCAAGGTTGGCAGAGCATAGCAGGCTGCTGAGCAACAATATGGCTACATGGAGGGTCCAAGCGTGCCATGTGCTTGAGACCATTCCCAAAGCTGCTTCTTATATATGGGAAGTAGACCACATACCAAAAGCACTTACTCAGCTGACTGTGGTAGATCCCACCATGGAGTTGATTGCCAGTCTCATCATGAGGAATAACTATGACCAGCTGCCTAGCCACTCAACCAGGCTCAGCTAAGTTGACACACAAACATAACCACCACAGCAAAATTGGTCTTGCAAAATTACATCAGGTGATCTCTGTAATCATTTCTATCACCAAGGCCATATCCTCCAACTACAGATGATTCTTCTTTGTTTCCACCTTTTGCATTCCAATTACCAGCAATCATCAATACATCTTGATTGCATGTTTGGTCAATTTCTTTAATTTTTTAATCTTTGGCTTTATTGGTTGGTGCATAAGTTTGAATAACAGTAGTATTAAATGGTCTTCCTTGTAGGTATATGGATATTATCCTACCACTGACAGCCTTGTACTTCAGGATTGATCTTGAAACATTCTTTGTGATGATGAACGTGACACCATTCCTCTTCAATTTGTCTCCCTGTTGGAAACCTCTCTTACCACCCTTACCTGGGTCCCCGTGGCTGACTCCTCCTCTGTCCAGATTCCTAGGCCTTTTAATTCCCTTTCTCCTGCTCTCCTTCCCTGCTGCTTTGGGCATGCCTGATTTCCCTCTCCTCACCTGGATCCTATGGCTGACTGCTCCTCTGTCTGGGTTCCTGGCTTTTAATCCCCTTTTTCCTGCTCTCCCACACTGCTGTTTTGGGCATGCCTGAGTTCCCTCTCCTCACTGGGATCCCTGTGGCTGACTCAATAACATGAATAGGAAATAAAATTGGTGATGTTACAACAGAACCAACTGAAATAAAAATGATAGTATGAGAAAACTATGAAAAACTGTACTCTAACAAACTTGAAAAGCTAGAAGAAATGGACAGTTTTCTAGAAACATAGTACTTACGTACTAACACAGACTGAGGTAGAAAAGTTGAAGAGATGAATAATAACAGAAGAAATTGAAAAGATAATTTAAAAAAAGAAAACTACCAATAAAAATAGTCCAGCCCCAGATGGTTTCACTGGAGAATTCAACCAAATGTTTCAAGAACTGTCACCAATCCTACTCAAACTATTCCAGAACAGAAAAGGATGGGATCGTCCCAAATTCATTTAATGAAGCAAGCATGATTCTGATACCAAAACCAGGCAAAGACACCATTAGAAAGGAAAACTACAGACCAATCTCCCTCATGAATAGAAATGCAAAAATCTTCAACAAAATCCTAGCCAATAGACTCTATCCAACATATCAAAAAAATAATGCATCATGACTAAGTGGGATTCATACCAAGTATGCAGAGTTGGTTCAACATTAGAAAAATAATCAACGTAACCTATCACATAAGTAAAATAAAGGAAAAGGAACACATGATCATATCAATCGATGCAGAAAAGGTATTTAATAAAATCCACCACCCATTCCTGATATAAACTCTCAGAAAAATAGAAATAGAAGGGAAATTCATTAACAAAATATAGGGCATATATGCAAAACCAACAGCAGACATTATTCTCATGGAGAGAGACTGAAACTAATACCCTTGTAAATGGGAACTTGACAAGGATGCCGTCTATCACCACTTCTATTCAACATTGTACTGGAAGTCCTAGCTAGGGGAATAAAGCAAGAAAAGGAAAATAAAAAGCATCCAAATTGGTAAGGAAGAAGTAAAACAGAAAATAAAAGGACAATAGAAAAAATCAAGAAGACTAGGGGTTTGTTCTTTGAAAAGATTAATAAAATTGAAAACCCAAGAGACTCAGCAAGAAAACTATTGGAACTAATTGAAAGATTTAGCATAGTAGCAGGATACAAGATAAACATACAAAACTCCATTGGATTCCTCAACATCAGCAAAGAGATCTCTGACAAGGAAATAAGGAAATAATACCATTTACAATACTTACCAAAAAGATAAGGCGCTCTGATAGCATAGTGCCTAAGGCACTTGACTGCTAACCAGAAGGCTGGCGGTTCACACCCACCAGCCATTCCTCAGAAGGAAGGTTGGGAAATCTACTTCCATAGTGATACCACCTCGGAAACCCAAGGAGGGTTTGCTATGAGTTGGGTCCGACTCAATGGCACATAACAACAACAACCAAAAAGATAAAATACTTAGGAATGAATCTTACCAGGGACATAAAAGACATATACAAAGAAAACTACAAAACACTACTTCAAGAAACTCTAAGAGAATTACATAAATGAAAAAAACATACCATGCTCATGGATACAAAGACTGAACAAAGCACTCTATATATTCAATGCAATCTCTATCCAGATTCCATCAACATTACTTAAGGACACGGAAAAACCAATAGCTAATTTTATATGGAAAAGAAAGTGCCCTTGGATAAGCAAAGCACTACTAAAGAAGAACAAAGTAGGAGGTATCACATTCCTCAATCCCACAACTTATTATACAGCCACAGTAGTCAAAATAGCCTGGTATTGGTACAACGACAAACACATAGACTAGAGAAGAGAATTGAGAACCCAGAAATAGGTCCAACCGCCTAACGTCAGCTGATCTTTGACATAGGACTGAAGCCCTTTAAATGGGGAAGGGAGATATTCTCTTTAATAAATGGTGTCAGAAAACTGGATATCCATTTGCTGAAAAATTAAACCAAGATGCATACCTCACACATACACAAAAGCTAACTACAGAGGGATCAAAGACTTAAATGTAAAACCAAAAAACAAAGTTCATCAAAGAAAAAATATGGACAAACACAGATCCTTAATATACAACATTAATAGGCTACTAAATGTAATGAATGTCATAAAAGACTGAAACTTGCCTTTGAATGGACAATAACTAAAGCAAATGGAAGAAATGACAAGATAAAAGAGCTGAACAGATTTCAAAAAGCAGCTCGAGCAGACAAAGACTATTACTATAATGAAATGTGCAAAGATCTGGAGTTTGAAAACCAAAAGGGAAGAACATGCTTGTCATTTCTCAAGCTGAAAAAACTGAGGAAAAAATTTAAGCATCAAGTTGCATTATTGAAAGATTCTATGGGCAAAATATCGAGTGATGCAGGAAGCATCAAAAGAAGATGGAAAGAACCCACAGAGTCACTGTACCAAAAAGAACTGGTCGATCTTCATCCATTTCAGGAGGTGGCATATGATTAAGAACCAATGGTATTGAAGGAAGAAGTCAAAGCTGCACTGAAGGAATTGGCAAAGAACAAGGCTCCAGGAATTGACAGAATACCCACTGAAACGTTTCAACAAATGGATGCATCACTGGAGGCACTCACTCTGTTATGCAAAGAGATTTGGAAGACAGCTACTTGGCCAACTGACTGGAAGAGATCCATATTGTACCCATTCCAAAGAAAGGTGATCCCACAGAATGTGCAAATTATTGAACAATATCATTAATACTGCACACAAGTAATATCTTACTGAAAATAATTCAAAAACAGTTGCAGCAGTATATTGACAGAGAACTTCCAGAGGTGCAAGCTGGATTCAGAAGAGGACTTGGAACAAAGGATATCATTGCTGATGCCAGATGGATCTTGGCTCAAAGCAAACAATACCAGAAAGATGTTTACTTGTGTCTTATTGACTGTGCAAAAGCATTTGATTGTGTGGATCATAACAAATTGTGGATAACATTGAGAAGAATGGGAATTCCAGAACACTTAATTGTACTCATGAGGAACCTGTACCAGGAGAACAAGGGGACACTGCATGGTTTAAAATCAAGAAGGGAGTGCATCAGGGTTATATCCTTTCACCATACTTATTCAATCTATATGCTGAACAAATAATCTGAGAAGCTGGACTATGTGAAGAAGAATGTGGCATCAGGGTTAGAAGAAAAATCATTAACAACCTGTGATACGCTGATGACACAACTTTGTTTGCTGAAAGCGAGGATGACTTGAAGTACTTAGTGATGAATATTGACGACTACATACAATCTGTAGCATGGATTACATCTCAATATAAAGAAAACAAAAATACTTACAACTGGACCTATAAGCAGCATCATGATAAATGGAGAAAAGATTGAAGTTGTTAAAGACTTCACATTGTTTGATTCTACAATTGATGCCAGTGGAAGCAGCAGTCAGGACATCAGACGATGTATAGCACTGGGCAAATCAGCTACAAAGGATCTCTTTCAAGTGCTGAGGAGCAAAGATATCTCCTTGAAGACTAAGGTGTGCCTGACACAAGCCATGATATTTTCAATCACCTCATATGCATGTGAGAGCTGGACAATGAATAAGGAAGACCAAAGAAGAATCGATGCTTTTGAGTTATGGTGCTGATGAAGAATGCTGAAAGCACCATTGACTGCTAAAAGAACTAACAAATCTGTCCTGGAGGGAGTGCAGCTGGAATGCTGTTTGGAAGTGAGAATGGCCAGACTTTATCTCACCTACTTTGGTCATGTTGTCAGAAGAGACCACTCCCTGGAGAAGGAATGTCATGCTTGGTAAGATGGAGGGTCAACAGAAGAGGGGAAGGCCCTCAATGAGATGGATTGACACAGTGGCTGTGGCAATGGACTCAAGTATAGCAGGGATCATGGAGCTGCTGCGGAACAGGGCAGTGTTTCATTCTGCTGTGCATAAGGTCGCTATGAGTCAGAGAGGACTCGACAGCACCTAACAACAACAAATGTAAGTAAAAATGGAGAAACAGCAGAAGATAAACTACATGAGCAAGACCTTCTAAAAATTAAATTATTATGTGCATCAAAATGCTTCTCCAAAAGAGTAAAAGGAGAACTTCCAGATTAGGAAAAAATATTCAGCAATGACATAACTGGCAAGGAACTTATCTCTAAAACTTATAGAAAACCCCAACACCTCGGCATCAAAAAGACAGTCCAATGGGAAGAAGGCACAAACAAACTCTCCACCAAAGAGGATATTCAAGCAGCCAACAAACACATGAAGAAATGTTCATGATCATTAACCTTTAGAGAGATGCAAATCAAAACAGAGATACCATATATATCCATTTTCTTATAAACTGTTGCTGTCAAAACATCTGATAATAAACTAATTTTTTGGTGGCGTAGTGCCTAAGGCATTTGTCTGCTAACCAGAAGACTGGCTAATGGGTTCAAACCCATTAGCCACTCCTCAGAATTAAGGTTGGGCAATGCACTTCTGTAGTGAGACTGTCTCAGAAACCCAAGGGGGGGGGGGTCTCTACAAATTGGATCCAATTTGATAGCAGTGGGTTTGTTTTGGTTTGGTATATGTTAGTTGATCTTGATGTTGATCTTTCTGATATCTCAGGTACAAGGTGTGTTCTTTAAATATGAAACTTCAAATTATTTAAAAATTTTGAAGTTTCCTTGGATTAATAGCTTAAATATTTGTCCTAGTCCCTTAACTTGCTTTCTTCTTCAGAGATTTGTTATTTTAAATTTGAAGCTCCTTTGCCTACTGTTGATATTTATCACTTATTCTTGATACTTTTTTATTCCTTTCTTTTTTTTTATTTTTAAAATTGTCTGTCTGCTGTGTCTTTTCTTTCTTGTGTTCTTCCTAGCTTAATTTCCATTTCTGAAATTATTTTTTCCCCTTTATTTTTAATGTTTTTCTGAGTTTTGTCACCTCATTTCTATGTTTTTCTAATTCTAGTTTATGCATTTTTCCATGTCTTGTGTCATTTTCTTTTAACCTCTTTTGAAGTAGTAGATTTTTGTTTGCTTCTGTTTTGAGGCCTTCCCTTCCTAGTATACTATTTATTGTTTGTAGGGATATTATTCCACTCTTCATTCTCTTTTTCTTCTAATAACTTTGTGGGAGATTCAACCCCTATACTTTCTTATTGATCATGTTTAGGTGAAATTAGTCTTCTTGAACTTTTAGAAAGAGTCATACTTCAGGAAAACTTTTCCACCTTTACAGTGGTAACTGTTCTGTTGCTTCTTCTAGTATTCAAAACTGTGGCATCTTGGTTTTAGTAACTTCCTGGTTCTGTTTCCCTCCTGTAATTTTGCTTAACCTTCTCTTCCTTTTGTCTTTATTGTCTCTTACCTGCCCAATTTTGCTTTCACTCCCAGTAATTTTTTCCTCAACATGGGATTCTATCCTAGAGGGGAGGCCTGCCAGGTCTTTTTCAAGAATTCCAGGAACTAGACCACTCCAGCCCACCACTCATCTGTCAGTTTGTCACACTGTGGTGGTTTGCATGTCACTGTGAGGCTGGAGGCTATGCCATTGGTATTTCAAACACCATCAGGGTCATCCATGGTGGACAGGTTTCAGTGGAGCTTGCAACCTAAGACAGACTGATAAGAAGGAAGGGGTCATCCACTTCTCAAAAAATTGACCAGTGAAAACCTTATGAATAACAGTGAAAAACTGGCTTGTACATTACTAGGAAATAGCCCTGAAACACCATCCAATTTAATGCCAGAAGATGAAAACCTCATGTTGGAAGGCACTCAAAATATGACGGGGGAAAACCTGCCTCCTCAAAGTAGATTCTACCTTAATGAAGCGAATGGAGTAAAGCTTTCAGGACTTCCATTTACTGATGGGGCATGACTCAAAATGGGAAGAAACTCCTGAAAACTTCCATTAATAATCAGAACATGGAACAAATGAAGTATAAATGTGGGAAAATTAGAAGCTGTCAAAAATGAAACAGGGAGAGTTCCAGCAAGATGGGGGACTAGACAGAAGGACTGCACAGACCCTCTTCAACAAAGAAAAGGGAAACCAATTAACACAGACACAGAAGATAATCTTGGACCCCTGAGCCTTGAAGGGAAGGATACAGAAGTGGACTAAACCCCAACGAGCAGAAGAATTTGTGTGAAAATACCAAAAAAAGGAGACATATAGAGCTGTGGTCTGACAGTGAACTGAGCGACCCTGACAGTACAGGCGACTTGGAGATTCCTGACTGGTGGTAGGACCTAAGAATTAACCTAAAAATCACCCTGCTAGCCAGGGACTGCAAGGAGGACTGTGCACGGTGGCTGGGGAACAAATGGAGAAAGTGAAGAGAAAGGTGGGCTGAGTTGTAGACTTTTGCCGGTCCAGAGGAGGCCACCGTTTTGTAGGTTTAAAAAGCGGCTTGACTATTTTAGATATTTAAAGAGACAGCTTTCTCGCAGATTTCTGGGGCTTAAGAACACGTTCTGCTTTCCAGCAACCCCAAGGACACTCGGGGCCTGTAAGACTGAAAAGCAACAGGCCAACAATAAAAAACCACCAAGAGGAGCCTGAACCAACCTTGGCTGCTCTTCATAAACAGAGATCTAAATACAACAACATCACGATGCCTCAGAAACAACAGACCATCA
>NW_006921806.1:111098-111682 GCF_000298275.1 Orycteropus afer afer | reverse complement strand
GCATTGTGGTAAACTGTGGTCAATGACATGAGACAAAGTATATGTGAACGGCTGTATGGAAAGTGAATTTGCTCTGTAAATCTTCACCCAAATCATCATCATCATCATCATCATCATCATCATCATCATCATATAATAAAAAAGGATTTCAAAGAGCAGCTCAAGCAGACAAAACCAATGACTATAATGAAATGTGCAAAGACCTGGAGCTTGAAAACCAAAGGGAAGAACATACTCGGCATTTCTCAAGCTGAAAGAATTGAAGAAAAAATTTAAGCCTTGAGTTGCAACATTGAGAGTTTCTATGGGCAAATTATTGAATGGTGCAGGAAACATCAAGAGAAGATGGCATCAATACACAGAATCACTGTACCAAAAGGAACTGGTCAATCTCATCCATTTCAGGAAGTGGCATATGATCTAGAACCAATGGTGATGAAGGAGGAAGTCAAAGCTGCAATGAAAGAATTGCCGAAGAACAAGTCTCCAGTAATTGACGGAATACCCATTGAGATATTTCAACAAACAGATGCCCCACTAGAGGCACTCACTCAGTTATCCTAAGAGATTTGGGAGACAGCTAC
>NW_006921806.1:90992-109787 GCF_000298275.1 Orycteropus afer afer | reverse complement strand
TATTTTGGTCATGTTGTCAGAAGGGACCATTCCTTGGAGAAGGATGTCATGCTTGGTAGGGTGGAGGGTCGACGAAAGAGGAGGAGGCCTTCAACGAGATGGATTGACATGGTGGCTGTGATGATTGGCTCAAGTATAGCAGGGATCATGGAGTTGGTGTGGAATCAGTCAGTGTTTCGTTCTTCTGTGCATGGGGTCACTGTGAGTCAGAAACAACTCGACGGCACCTAACAACAACAACAACCCTTCCCTGGTTCTTGCTTTGTTTTCTTTTTCCTGATTCCCTTTTTTCTTATTTTCATTTTCCCCATCCCTTATTTTCCTTTTAGCATTTTTCTTATTTTCTCCTTGCTATTCTTTTTCTCCTCTTCTCTTTTACCCCTCCCATTTTTCCCTCATTTTCTCTTTGTTCTTTATTTGTCACTTTCTTTTTTCCTTTTTATTTCTTTTTTGTTTATGTTGTTTGTGTTTTTTGTGCTCTGGTTTTATTTTATTTTATTTTTTTGATGATGTTCTTCTTTCTTTTTACATCCTACCTAATAGAATACCCATTACAAAGAAAGGTGATCCCACAGAAT
Organism: Orycteropus afer afer; assembly: GCF_000298275.1. Classification (NCBI taxonomy): domain Eukaryota; kingdom Metazoa; phylum Chordata; class Mammalia; order Tubulidentata; family Orycteropodidae; genus Orycteropus; species Orycteropus afer. Next base: position 109,209 of record NW_006921806.1, on the reverse strand, counting down.
GTAGACATTTTTGAACAATATCATCTACAAGTAAAATCTTGCTGAAGATAATTCAAAAACAGTTCCAGCAGTATATTGACAGAGAACTTCCAGAAATGCAGGCTGGATTAAGAAGAAGACATGGAACAAGGGATGTATATCATTGCTGATATCAGATGGATCTTGGCTGAAAGCAAAGAATACCAGAAAGATGTGACTTGTGTTTTATTGATTCATTAGATTAGATTTTGTGGGTCATAACAGATTATGGATAACATTGAGAAGAATGGGAATTCCAGAACACTTAATTGTGCTCATAAAGAACCTGTATGTAGATCAGGAGACTGTCATTTGAACAGAATAAGGGGATGTTGCATGGCTTAAAATCAGGAAGGGAGTGCATCAACATTGGATCCTTTCACCATAACTATTCAATCTGTATGCTGAGCAAATAATCTGAGAAGCTGGATGTGATAGTTGGAGTTGTGTGTCAACTTGGCTGAACCACAATTCTGAGTGGTTTAAGCAGTTGTGATATGGGTTATTCCCATGATGAGATCAGATGTATACGTTCTGAGCAGCCAATCCATTGAACGGGAGTTTCCCTAGGGGTGTGGTCTGCTTCCAATACACTCATGGACATCCTGGGAATATGAGACACTCTTCTGTGGCTCTGGATCCTGTTATGCTGCCTACAACTGTCCATGAGTGAACAACCCACCATTCAGCCTGGAGATCTTGGATTCATCATTCGTTGGAGTCCGTAGCTGTTATACTGCTTGCCAACCTTGAGCTCGTTAGCCTCTGCCACTGTGTGAACTAGGAAAAGCCTCCAGCTTGAGGTTTGATCCAAGAACTTGGGACCTGCCAGCTTCTATAAGTATGGGAGCCATTTTCCTAAGATAAATTTCTCTCTATATATATGAGCTTTACTGGTTTTGCTTCCCTAGAGAACCCAGCCTAACACATTTGGTACCAAGAATGGTGCTAGAGAGACAAAACTTAAGAATGGGCTTCCTAAATTGGTTCTCATCAATTCTATTTTGGTTCTCCAATTTGATTAATCATAAAGACACTGGTGACTCTGCCTCTATTAGGAAAGAGGGCCCTGCTAATCCATGGCATGAAGTGTCAACATTAATATGTAAAATAGATCACCACCAATAGATCAAGTATTTTTGATAAGTGAGGCTCTGGGTGATCGCATGTGTGACACTTTTCTGCAATTCTTTCAGCATGAGGAGTATAAAGAAGCTTTTTGGTTGGTCCTAATTATGCTAGACAAAGTGGTGAAAGAGCAAGATGAGTTCAGGGCTCCTGAGTCATAGCTCAAGGGCCGCATAAAAGACTGTTTCCAGTTGTGCCCTGAAAGAAAGCCTTATTGTTTCTAGTAACAGAGCTGATATTGCTGAAAGCCAAACTCTGAGTCTTAACTGTAAGGGTGGCTAAATTATAATGCCAAATGAATTGCCAACCCAGAATGGTGTCTGAAATTAAAGTGAGGGCATTGATTGGGAAAGAATGGGATCCTGAGACCTGGAATGGGGACATATGGACAGACAGTCAATAAGATGAGACTATGTAGCTCGTAAATTCTGTTGAAACCCTCCCATCTATAAAACCATGGTTCCTTCCACCTCCGTTTGATGGGATTAACAAAGATGTTCCTATTGGGTCATTGCCTGAGGTATATGCCATGGAAGACATTGCTTAATATTCTTAGGAACTGCTCCAACCACCTATTGTTGCTGCTAGACCTATAACTAAACTTAAGTCCAAGCGAGCCCCAAAGAGTGAAATACAAGTGTGACTGAGGAGGTGGTGTGCTACACCTGAAAAGGCCTACATGATTTTGCTAAAATGTACAGACAGAAACCTGGAGAATATGTATGGGAATGGCTACTGAGGGTGTGTGATAACATTACAAGGAATGTAACATTGGATCAGTCTGAGTTTATTGATTTAGATCCACTAAGTATGGATTCTTCATTCAATGTTTCAGCTTGAGGGGTTAGGAAAGGATTTAATTATTCATTTGGTTGTCTTACTGAAGCATGGATTATGCAGTGGCCTACCTTAAGTACCAGACCTGCCTTGATATAATATAGAAGGTATCCAGAGGCTTAGAGAAATTGGCCTGTTAGAATGGATTTATAAGTTAGACCCGTAGACTCAGAAATAGAGTCCAGAGGACACAACTTTTACCACTATGGTAGAGAACAAATTTGTGAAGGGAGTCCCAGCATCCTTGAAGACTGCTGTGATTGCTATTTTATGTAAACCTGATTTGACTATGGGAACTGACCTAATTGAAGTAAGACACCTAACTATGATGGGGCTGATTGGACCCTGTGGTACTAAGGGGCAAGTGGCAGCAGATAATCAACAAAGACAAGGTGGGCTTGGTTACGTCAATAGACAGCAGAGACAAAACAGTAATCAGAATACTCTGACTCATGTGGAATTATGGCATTGTCTACTTAGGAATGGCGTTCCTAGGAGTGAAATACATGTCAAACATACTAAATATCTACTTGATCTGTATAGACAGAAGAATTCTAGTTCACAGGAACAGGAGTCTAGATTGAATTGCCAGAATACAAAGTCACAGCCTCTCAATCAATTCCCAGAAATGAGTCAATTTACAGACCCACAACCCCTTGAATGAAGGGGAGTCATGTCCCCTTGAGGAAGGACCCCACTACATTGCCAAAAATTTATAATGTCAGTCATTCTTCCAACCTTCCCCAAAGGGATCTGAGGCCTTTTACAAGAGTGACTGTTCATTGGGGAAAAGGAAATAATCAGACTTTTCAAGGATTACTGGACATTGGCTCTGAAGTTACTCTGAACTAATTCCAGGAGACCCAAGACATCACTGTGGCCCAACAATCAGAGTGGGGTCATATGGAGGTCAAGTTATTGATGGAGTCTTAGCTCAGGTGCAACTCACAGTGGCTCCAGTGGGTGCCCAGATCCATCCTGTAGTGATTTCCCCAGTTCCAGAATGCATAATTGGAAAGATATATTAAGAAATTGGCAGAATTCACACATTGGGTCCTTGACATGTGGAGTAAGGGCGATTATGGTAGGAAAAGCCAAGTGGAATCCATTAGAACTGCCTCTATCTAGAAAAATAGTAAACCAAAAGCAATACTGCATCTCTGGAGGGGTTGCAGAGATTACTGCCACCATCAAAGACTTGAAGCGTGCAAGGGTAGTGATTCCTACCACATCCCCATTTAATTAGTCTATTTGACCTGTGCAAAAAACAGATGGATCTTGGAGAATGACAGTTGATTAATAGATTATCATAAACTTAATCAGGTGGTGACTCCAATTGCAGCTGTATTCCTGATGTGGTTGCATTGCTTGAGCCTATTAGTACATTTCCTTGTATTTGGTATGCAGCTATTGATCTGGCCAATGCCTTTTTCTCAACACCAATTTCAAAGGACCATCAGGAATAGTTTGCCTTCAGCTAGCAAGGCCAACAATATACTTTCACAGTGCTTCCTCAGAGATATATCGACTCCCCAGCACTATGTCAGAATTTAGTCCATAGGGATCTTGATCATATTTCCCTTCCACGAGACATCACACTTGTCCATTATATTGATGACGTTATGCTGACTGGATCTAGTAAGGAAAAAGTATCAATGAATCTAGACTTACTGGTGAGGCATCTGCTTGCTAGAGGTTGGGAAATTAACCCAACAAAAATTCAAGCACCTTCCACCTCAGTGAAATTTCTAGGGGTCCAATGGTGTGGGCATGTTGAGATATTCCTACTAAAGTGAAGGATAAGCTATTGTATCTGGCTTCCCCCACAACTAAAATGGAGGCACTATGTCTGGTGGGCCTCTTTGGATTTTGGAGGCAACATATCCCTCATTTGGGTGTGTTGCTTTGACCTGTCTATCAAGTGACTCAGAAAGCTGCTAGTTTTGAGTGGGGCCAAGAACAAGAGAAGGCTCTGCAACAGGTTCAGGATGCCATGCAAGCTCCTCTGCCACTTGGGCCATATGATCCAGCTGTCCAATGGAGCCTGAAGTTTCTGTAGTAGATAGAGATGTTGTTTGGAGTTGTTGGAGGGTCCCTATTGGTGAATCACAATGCACACCCTTGGGATTTTGGAGTTAAGCCCTGCCATCCTCTCTAGGTAACTACTCTCCTTTTGAGAAACAGCTTTTGGCTTGTTATTGGGCTTTGGTAGAGACTCAATGCCTAACTGTGAGCCACCAAGTCACCTTGGGGCTCGAGATACCCATCATGAACTGGGTGCTATCTTACCTACAGAGTCATAAAGTTGGATGTGCACAGCAGCACTCCATCATTAAATGGAAGTGGTATATGAGATTGGGCTCAACCAGGACCTGAAGGACTTCAAGTAAGTTGCATGAAGAAGTGGTCCAAATTTCTATGGTCTCCGCTCCAGTCACATTATGTTCCCTCTCCCAGTTTGCACCTATGCCCTCATGGGGAGTTCCTTATGATCAGTTGCCTGGTTCTGCATGATACGCAACCACCACTTGAATGTGGACAGCAGCGGCACTGCATTCCCTTTCTATGACTTCCCTGAAGGACAGTGGTGAAGGGAAATCCTCACAGTGGGCAGAACTTTGAGCCATGCATCTAGCTGTGCACTTTGCATGGAACAAGAAATGGCCAGATGTATGATTATATACAGATTCATGGGCTGTGGCCAATGGCTTGGCCGGATGGTGTGGGACCTTGAAGGAGCATGATTGGAAAATTGGTGACAAGGATGTATGGGGAAGAGGTATGTGGATAGATCTCTCTGAATGGGCCAAAGGAGTAAAGATATTTGTGTCTCATGTGAATGCCCACCAAAAGGTGACCTCAGCAGAGGAGGACTTTAACAATAAGGTGGTTAGGAGCTCTGGTAGCATAGTGGCTAAGACACTTGCCTGCTAACCAGACAGCTGGCGGTTTCAAACCCACCAGCCACTCCTCGGAAGGAAGGTTGGGCAATCCTACTTCCGTAGTGATAACTGCCTCGGAAACCCAAGGAGGGGTCGCTAGGAGTCGGGGCCGACTCGACGGCACATAACAACAACAACAACAACAACAGGATCAAGTTCAATGGAAACCAGTCAACCTTTTCCAACAGATACTCTTGTCATTGCCCAAAGGGCTCTTGAACAAAGTGGCCATGGTGGAAGGGATGGAAGTTATGCATTGCCTCAGAAACATGGACTTCAACTTATCAAGGCTGATTTGGCTACCACCACTGTTGAATGCCCAATCTGCCAGCAGCAGAGACCAACACTGAGTCCATGATATGGAACCATTCCTTGGGGTAAGCAGCCAGCAACCTGGTTGCAAGTTGATTACACTGGAACACTTCCATCATGGAAAGGACAGTGTTTTGTTCTTACTGGAATAGATACTTATTCTGGATATGGATTCCTCTTCCCTGCACTCAATGCTTCTTACTAAAGTGCCATCCATTGACTTACAGAATGCCTTGCCCACCATTATGGTATCCCACACAGCATTGCTTCAGATCAAGGGACTCACTTCATAGCAAATGAAGTGTGACAATGTGCCTATGCTCATGGAATTCAGTGATCTTACCATGCTCCCCATCATCTGAAGCAGCTGGCTTGATAGAACGATGGACTGGCCTACTAAAAACACAATTACAGTGCCAGCCTGGTGGCAATACCTTGAAGGGTTGGAGCAGTGTTCTCCAGGAGGCTGTATATGCTCTAAGCCAGTGTCCAATACATGGTGCTCTTTCTTCAGTAGCCAGGATTCATGGCTCCAGGAACCAAGGGGTGGAAATGGGACTATTACCACTCACTATTACCTCTAGTGACCCAGTCAAAAATTTTTTACTTTCTGTCCTTGCTACCTTATGCTCTTGGGGTCTGAAGATCTTAGTTCCAAAAGGAGGAATGCTCCCACCTGGATACACAATATTGATTGCATTGATATGGAAGTTAAGGATGCCACCCCCCCTAGTTTGGTCACCTCATACCTCTGGATAAATGGACAATGAAGGGCATTACTGCACTGTCTGGTATGATAGATCCTGATTACCAAGGGGGAACTGGATTGACATTACATAATAGAGGTAAAGGTGACTATGTCTGGAATACAGGAGATTCTTTAAGATGTCTCTTAGTAAGACCATGCTCTGTTATTGAAGTCACTGGAAAACTACAGCATCCCAATTCTGATATAACTACTAATGACCCAGAACCTTCAGGAATGAAGGTTTGCGTCACCCCACCAGCAAAGAACCATGACCAGCTGAGGTGGCTGCAAGGGAAATACAGAATGGGTGGTGGAAGAAGGTAGTTCTGAGTATCAGGTATGACCACATGACCAGTTGCAGAAATGAGGACTGTGATTGTTATATTTCTTCATTGTATCTGTGAATCAAATATTTTTGTTTCCTTCTGTTATGAACTATGAAATGTAAACAGGGTTAATGCATTTTGGTTGTATGTGTGTTAGTGTATCATGCCAGGCACAAATATGACTTTATAATTGTCCTTATTTAGAGATTATATATATATATATATATATATATATATATATATATACACACACACAATATACATATATTATATATACATATAGGAGTTGTGTACAACTGCCAAGTTGACAAGGAGTGGACTGTGATAGTTGGAGTTGTGTGTCAGCTTGGGCTGGACCACAATTCTGAGTGGTTTAAGCTGTTGTGATGTGGGTTATTCCCATGAGGAGATCAGATGTATATGTTTTGAGCAGCTAATCCATTGAAAGAGAGTTTCTCTAGGGGTGTGGTCTGTTTCCAATATATTTATGGACATCCTGGGAAAATGAGACACTCTTTTGTGGATCCGGATCCTGCTGTGCTGCCTACAACTGTCTGTAAGTGAACAATCTGCCATTTGGCCTGGAGATCTTGGATTCATCATTTGTCAGTCAACAGCCAGTATACTGCCTGTCAACCTTGAGCTTGTCAGCCCCTGCAGCTGTGTGAGTTGGGAAAAGCCACCAGCTTCATGTTTGATCCAAGAACTTGGGACTTGCCAGCTTCTATAAATGTATGAGCCATTTTCTTAAGATAAATTACATATATAAGCTTTACTGGTTTTGCTTCTCTAGAGAACCCAGACTAACACACTGGACTGTATGAAGAAGGGTGCAGCATCAGGATTGGAGGAAGAATCATTAACAACTTGTGATATACAGATGACATAACCTTGCTTGCCAAAAGTGAGGATGACTCGAAGCACTTACTGATGAAGATTAAAGACTACAGTCTGCAGTATAGATTATACCTCAACATAAAGATAACAAAAATCCTCACAACTGGACCAATAAGCAACATCATGATAAATGGAGAGAAGATTAAAGTTGTCAGAGATTTCATATTACTTGTGTCTATGATCAATGCTCATGGAAGGAGCAGTCAAGACATCAGACAGTATGTAGCACTGGTCAAATCTTCTGCAAATAGCTTTCAAGTGCTGAAGGGCAAAGGTGTGTGTTTGAAAACTAAAGTGCACCTAACCCAAGGCATGGTATTTTAATTGTCTAATGTGGATGTGAAAGCTGGACAACGAATAAGGAAGACTGAAGAAAAGTTGATGGTTTTGAGTTGTGGTGGTGAAGAACACTCAAAGTACCATGGACTGCCAGAAGAACTAACAAATCTATCATGCATGAAGTACAGACTGAATGCTCCTTGGAAGGGAGAATGACCACACTATGTTTCACCTACTTTGGTCATGATATCAATAGGGACTCTTCCCTGGAGAAGGATATCATGCTTGGTAAAGTGGAGAGTCAATGAAAGAGGGGAAGGCCCTCAATAAGGGCTTCAATGAGGTTTGACACAGTGGCTGCAACAATGGGTTCAGGTATAGCAAGGATTGTGAAGCTGGCACAGAACTGGGAAGTGTTTCATTCCATTGTACACAGGGTCACCATGAGTCAGAACTGACTCAACAGCACCTAACAATGACAAAATAGTAGGTGACAGCAACTGTGTCCACATGACCCAACCATATCTGCACCTCCAGCAGCCCAATTCACTGAATGAGGGTAACTACTTGCTTCCACAACAATTGATCAGAGATAGACAGTGGCCAATACCAGTCTAACCCAAAGTCACCTGCTTTTCATGAACACCTAACAGAGATCTGTGCACACATTCTTACACTCTATTACATCCACAAGGAGACAGGTAGTGCATACTTATGTGCTGCTAAGCTAGCAAATAGGGCAGCACACCTGTCCTGCTCACTCAACTATGCCAAAACAAAATAAAGCAAAAAAAAAAAAAAAAAAAAAAGAAAGAAAACAAACCTGGTTGAATCACATCAACATAAACAACCAATTCAATATAAATACAGCAACATCACACTGTCTCAGAGACAACCAACAATCCCAGTTCACTCAAAGAAGCAGGAAAAAGTAGTGCAAACAAGGGACAAGAATATACAGCCAGAAAACCTTCCTAAGGAAAAAGTGGCATTGAACTATCTGATCAGGAATTCCAAAGAATTATATTTACATCCCTTCAACAGATTGAGAGACAGATCAAGGAAAACACTGACAGAATCAAGGAAAACATTGACAAAATTAAGGAAAACATAGTTGAAACTTTAGTAAAATATAATAACCCAAGAAAAAAAATGACAAAATAAATGAAAAATTAAAAACCATACAAAAATAAAAAAAAAAGACATCCAGAAGATTAACACAAAGATTTCAGAATTAGATAACACATTTAAAGGGCAAAGAGTATAACTGAATCAATGGAAGACAGATTAGTGAGATCAAAGACATAGCTCTCAATACTACTTTGTTAAGAGAACAATAAGAAAAAAGAAAGGAAGGAGAGGAGGAGAGGGGGTGGAGAAGGAGGAGGAAGGAGGAGAAGGAAGAGGAGAAGGAGAAGCCTAATATTTCTGTGAGACACTGCAAAGAGGAATAACTTACACGTGATGAAAATTCAAGAACAGGAAGAAACAAATAAAACCACAGAGAAAATTGTCAAAGATTTTTTTTGAAGAGATATTCTGTAATATGATGAAAGATGAGATGTTAGGAATTCAAGAAATTTAAGGAATTGAAAACAAGATAATATCCAAAAGAAAAATCACCAAGACATATAACCAAATTTCCCAAAACCAAAGACAAAGGAAGCATCCTGAAAAGTAGCACAGAAAAAACAAAAACATACATACAAAGGGCAACCAAAAAGACTAAACTGTGATTTCTTGGTAGAAACCATGTAGATGAGAAGACAGTGAGATGACTAATACCAAACACCGATAGAAAAAAATTGTCAACCAACAATTATATATCCAGCAATATTGTCCTTCAAATAAAATGGTGAAATTAGGATATTTTCAGATAAACAGAAATTAAGGAAATTTATTAAACCAGACCAACCTTACAAGAGATGCTTAAGGAACCCCTTTGGGCAGAGGATCAGTAATACCACACTGCAACTGATGATTAACATATGAGGCAATATAACCAACCCAGATATAGAAGTATCTAAAGTCAAATAAACTTACAAAACTATGAACAGGGAACAGGAGACATCATTTGGTGAAAGAGGACAACTGTAAGGTGAAAAGAGGCAATAAATATTATAGGTATGGAAATTCCAGATGGAGAGGAACTCAAGATTTCAAGATAGAACAACTGTTTTAAAGTTGGGAGGAAAATAAGAAATCACATGGTAACCTCAAAGAAAATTAATATATATTCTCATAAAAATAAAAAAGAGGAAAGGCACAAATATTTAGCAAATACTAAGACAACAGCAATGAAGGAAATGATAAAAAAAAGTATAAACAAAATGAGCAAATTATATGGAATAAAGAAATCAGCAGCACCATTAAAAAAAACATAAAATAATAGCAATAAGTAATATTATGTCAATAATTACACTAATGTAAATGTATTAAATGCACCAATCAAGAAAGTGAGAGTTGTATAATGTATAAAGAAACATAATCCACCAATATGTAGTCTATAAGAGACACACCTTAGACACAGAGACAAAAATAAACTAAAAGTCAAAGGTTGGAAAAAATGTATCAAGCAAATGGCAATCAAAAAAGAAAAGAAGTGGCAATATTAATTTCTGATAAAATAAATTTTAAGACAAAAACCACCATTAAAAACAAGGAAGGATATTATATAATGATTAAAGATCAATCAAACAAGAGGAAATAACCACAATAAATATTTACGCACCCAATGAAAGGACCTCAAAATACATAAGTAAAACTTTTAACAGAATTGAAAAGAGAAACAGACAATTACAAAATTGTGGTGGTTAAGTTTGTGTGTCAACTTGGCTGGGCATGGTTGAGTGGCTGAGCAGCTGGATATATATTCCCCATGATGAGACTGGTAATCAACTCCATGGTAGAATCTACCATGAGCAGCTGAGTAGCTGCCTTAGGGATGTGGTCTGCTTCCTGTATATAAGGAGAAGCCTTGGGGAATGGTCTCTAGCTTATGGCACTCTTGAACACTGCATATATCTGGGTCATTGTTCAGTGGCTTGCCATGCTCTGCTGACCTTGGAATGGACTTAAATTAATGGCCTGACATGTGGTTTGGTAACTTCAGGACTATGCCATTTTACTTGTCAACCTTGGGCTTGTCAGCAATAAGGCAAGAAAAGGAAATAAAAGACATCTAAATTGGCAAGGAAAAAGTAAAACTATCCCTATTTGCAGATGATATGAATCTATACATAGAAAATAGCAGAAATTCAGCAAGAAAATTACTGAAATTAATCGAAAGATTCAGCAAAGTAGCAGGACACAAAATCAACATACAAAAATCATTTGGATCAACAAAGAAATCTCTGAAAAGCAAATAAAGAATGGAATACCATTTACACTAGCTACCAAAAAGATAACACTTAGGAATAAGTCTTACCAGAGATACAAAAGAACTATACAAAGAAAACTACAAAACACTACTACAAGAAACTATAACAGAGCTACACAAATGGAAGAACATACCATGCTCATGGATAGAGAAAAACAAAACTCACTGCTGTTGAGTCAGATTCGACTCACAGCATCCCCTCCTTGGGTTTCTGAGGTGGTATCACTATGGAAGTAGACTTCCCAATCTTCTTTCCAAGGAGTGGCTGGTGGGTTTGAACCACCAACCTTCTGGTTAGCAGTCAAATACCTTAGGCACTATGCCACCAGAGCTCCTATAGGAAGATTGAAATTGTGAAAATATCAACACTACCCAAAGCAATCTATAGGTTCAATGCAACTCTAATCTAGATTCCATCAGCATTCTTTAAACACACACAAAAAATCAGTCACTAAATTTATATAGAAAAGAAAGAGACTTCAAATAAGCAAAGTACTACCAAGGAAGGAGGAGCTCTGGTAGCATAGTGCCTAAGGCACTTGCCTGCTAACCAGAAGGCTGGTGGTTCAAACCCACCAGCCACTCCTCAGAAGGAAGATGGGCCAATCTACTTCCATAGTGACACTGCCTCGGAAACCCAAGGAGGGGTCGCTATGAGTCGGGTTCGACTTGATGGCACATAACAACAACCAAGGAAGAAGAAAGTCAGAGATCTCATGCTTTTTCATCTCAAAACCTACAATAAAGCTACAGTAGTCAAAACAGCCTGTTTGTACAATGACAGACACATAGACCAGTAGAACAGAATTGAGAATACAGAAATAGATCCATCTACCTATGGACAGCTGATCTTTGACCAAAGGCTGAATCCCACTAAATGGGGGAAGAGATAGTGTCCTTAACAAATGGTGCTGAAAAAACTGGATATCTCTGCAGAAAAATGAAACCAGTTCCATGTTTCACACCATACAAAACTGAACACAAGATGGATCAAAGATTTAAATGTAAAAGCTAAAGCTATAAAGTTCATCAAGGGAAAAACAGGGGCAAGTATAGGGGCCCAATTTATGGCATAAATAGACTGTCAAACATAACCAAAAATTCACAAAGAGCAGAAGATAAACTAAATGACTGGGACCTTCTAAAAATTAAACTCTTATGTGCATTAAAAGACTTCTATAAAATAGTAAACTTACAGATTGAGAAAAAATACTTGGCAATGACAGATAGAATAATCTTTAAAATTTATAGAAAACTCCAACATTTCCACATCAAAAAGACAAACAATCCTGTTAAAAAAATGGACAAAGGATATAAACAGATACTTCACCAAGGAAGATATTCAATGTAATAAAATTGAATTTTATTACATGAATTTTATTCATGTAATAAAAACATGAAGAAATTATTGCCATCATTAGCCATTAGAGAGATATAAATCAAAACAATATGAGACACCATCTCACCCCAGCAATAATACCCAAGTTCAACAAGACAGAAAACAATGAATGGTAGCTGGTGTGGAGAGATTGGAATTGTCATACACTGTTGGTGGAACTGTAAAATGGTACAACCACTGTGGGAAATGGTATGGTGCTTCCTTAAAAAGTTGGAAAAGAAATACCATTTCATTCAGCAATCCCACTACTAGGTGGGATCCTAAGGAGGTGAGATCTAGGACATGAATCAATATATGCACACCCATTTCCACTATTTACAGCACTATTTACAATAGCAAAGAGATGAAAACAATCCAAGTACCCATCAACAGATGAATGAATAACCAAACTATGGTACATACACACAATGGAATACCATGCAATATTAAAGAATAATTCAGAGTCAGTGAATCAACTTATAACATGGATGAACTTGGAGGACATTATGCTAAGTGAAATAAGTCAATCACAGAAGGACAAATACTGTATGAGTCATTATTGTAAAAAGTCAAGGAAAGGTTTACACAGGGAAGGAAATTTTCTTTGTTGGTTACCAGGGATGGGAGTGGAGGGAAAATAGGTAGGTAATTAAGAGACTGGTTTGATATGCGTGAAGGGAAAATCAATGTAATAAAAACATGTGACTAGCAAAATACCACTAAGGAAAGGAAGCCACAGATACCAGATACTGTGGGAAAAAATGTTGAACAAAACTCAAAATAATAATAGTTATAAAAAAGACCAGGCTTACTGGTCGGATAGAGACTGGTGAAATCCCCAAGATGATGGCCCCAACTCACCCTTCTGGCCTGGAACTGAACTCACTCCCATGGCTTAACTTTCAGCCAAACAAGACAGGTCTATGAGCTAAACACCCAACCAGGGAGATGCATTCCTTAGAGAAGTCAGCCATGGGAGATCAGAAGGGCAGCATTGGCACAGAAAGAAAGATTGTGAGGCAGAAATGCACAGGCAAGAAGGATATAGGGAAGGGGTAACCACATGGAGGAAGTGGGAGTTGAGCTGTTTCACTGTGAGGAATGTAATCAGTGTCACAAAACAAAATATATATGAACTGTTAAACAAATCTGCTTTGTAAAATTTCACCCAAACCATAATAAAAAGTTAAAAAAAAAAAAAAAGAACATATCATTAGGCAACTCAATTATAGAAGAGGGGATGTGTTTCTTCAAAAAAATATTTTATCAATTTCTAGCTTCCAGTGTGATGTGTAAAAGACTTGAATGTTGTTTCTCCCACCATCACAATAAGAAAAATGCTAAATAAACTGAAGATCAACAACTCTTTGAGATCCATGAAAGAATTGAAATTGCAGGCAAATCTTTGCCTTGAAACCTGGCGAGACAAGTGAATACCAAGAAGTTTACTGAGAACAAAAAGTCACTGCTAGAACCAGCAACTGATAGGAATACTTAAAGGGTAATTGACTAATTGCTAGAGGCTGAACACGGACTAGCTTGAGAGATTTAAAACTCCTGAGGGTCCAACCTTAGGGTCCCATACAATTTTGTGAGTTTTACCTCTAGGAGCCAAGAAATAATTCCTCCAAGTTTTAGACTGAGGATAGGAGAAAAATCATTTTGTGCTTCTAGAAGATAGAGGGAAAGTAATCATTTTGAAATACCTCCAAAATTCTCTTTCCTCCTTAACAAAGGCCTGCCCTCAAGGGAAACTATTTTCCCAGAGCCTAATAGCATAGTGCCTAAGGCACTTGACTGCTAACCAGAAGGCTGGAGGTTCAAACCCACCAGCCACTCCTCAGAAGGAAGGTTGGGCAATCTACTTCCGTAGTGGTACTGCCTCGGCAACCCAAGGAGGGGTCGCTGAGTTGGGGCCGACTTGATGGCACATAACAACAACAACAACAACCAATGTTGGTTTTACAGAGTCTAACTGAGACTGAAGAAGGTAAATACCCAGCTCCATTGTCCCCTAGCCTTCACATTTTACCTAAGTGGGGGCAGAGGGACACTGAGAAGACCTTGTGAACATCACAGCCCATGGACAGAGGATCAGTAAAGGATAAAGATCTAACCATAGGATTATAGAATGCTTGCTGTTCTCTCCTGTTACTTTATCACCACTCCTAGTGCCTAAGGCATTTGACTGCTAACCGGAAGGCTGGCAGTTCAAACCCACCAGCCACTCCTCGGAAGGAAGGGCAACCTACAGTGATCTGTAGTGATACAGACTTGTGAGGTGTCGCTATGAGTCAGGTCCGATTTGACAGCACATAACAACAACAACCTTCATAATAACAGGAGATTATAGTTGAAAAAAATTGCAAGCCTGAGAAACCCAGCAACAACAGGGGAGACCAATAAGAGGACACTAGAGGAGCATGCAATCAATATGCGTTAAAATTACTGGTGATTGGAATGCAAAAGTTGGAAACAAAGATGATCAATAGTTGGAAAATATGGCTGTGGTGACAAAACGCACACCAGAAATCTCATGATAGTATTTTCAAGATTGACTTACTCATTGCAAGTACCTTTTTTTCCAACAATATAAATGTAGAGTATATATGTGGACCTCGCCGGATAGAATACACAGAAATCAAATCTACTACATCTGTGGAAAGAGATGATTCAGAAGCTCAATATCATTATTCAGAAAAGAGCCAGGGGCCAACTGCAGAACAGACTACCAATTGCTCATATGCAAGTTCAAGTTGAAGATAAAGAAAATTAAAACAAGTTCATGAGAATCAAAGTATAACCTTGAGTATATCCCACCTGAATTTAGAGGTCATCTCAAGAACAGATTTGACACATTGAACACCAATGACTGAAGACCAGATGAATTGTGAGATGACATCAAGGACATCATTCATGAATAAAACAGAAGGTCATTGAAAAGATAAGAAAGGAAGAAAATACCAAAATGAATGTCAGAAGAGACTGAAACTTGCTCTTGAGCATGGAGTAGCTAAAGCAAGTGGAAGAAATTATAAAGTAAAAGAGCTGAAGAGAAGATTCCAAAGGATGACTCAAGAAAAGAAAGTAAAGTATGGTAAGGAAATGTGCAGAGACCTGGAGTTAGAAAACCAAAACGGAAGAACACCCTTGGCATTTCTCAAGCTGAAAGAGCTCAAGAAAAAATTCAACCCTTAAGTTGAAGGATTTTATGGGCAAAATATCAAATGATGAAGGAATCATCAAAAGAAGATAGGAGGAATAAATAGAGTCATTGTACCAAAAAGTGGAGCTCTGGTGGTGTAGTGCCTAAGGCATTTGACTGCTAACTAGAAGGCTGGTGGTTCAAACCCACCAGCCACTCTTCAGAAGGAAGATTGGGCAATCTACTTCCGTAGTGATAATGCCTCAGACACCTAAGGTGGGGTCGCTATGAGTCAGGTCTGACTTGATGGCAGTGAGTTTGGTTTTGGTTTCAGTACCAAAAAGAATTGGTAAATATTCAACCATTTTAGAAGGTAGCCTGGGATCAAGAAGTGGTGACATTGAAGGAAGAAGTCCAAATTGCACTGAAAGCATTGGCAAAAAAAAGCTCCAGGAATTGATGAAATACCAGTTGAGATGTTTCAACAAATGGATGCAACGCTGGAAGTACTCACTTATCTACACCAAGAAATGTGGAAGAAAGCTACCTGGCCAACCATCTAGAAGAAATTCATATTTGTGCCCATTTCAAAGAAAAATGATTCAACAGAATTTGGAAATTATCAATAATATCATTAATATTGCACACAAGTAAAATTATGCTGAAGAGAATTAAAAAATGGTTGCAGCAGGACATTAACAGGGAACTTCCAGAAATTCAAACCAGATTCAGAAGATCATGTAAACTGAGGGATATCATTGCTGATGTCAGATGGATCTTGGCTGAAACCAGAGAATACCAGAAAGACATTTACCTGTGTTTTATTGACTATGCAAAGACATTTGACTGTGTGGATCATAACAAATTATAAATAACATTATGAAGAATGGGAATTTCAGAACACTTAATTGTGTTCATGAGGAACCTGTACATAGACCAAGAGGCAGTTGGTTGAACAAAATAAGGGGATATTATACGGTTTAAATCAGGAAAAGTATATGTTAGAGTTGTATCCTTTCTCCATACTTACTAAATCTGTATGCTGAGCAAATAATCATAGAAGCTGGAATGTATTAAGAATAATGTGGCATCAAGTTTGGAGGAAGACTCTTTAACAACCTGCAATATGCAGATGACGTAACCTTGCTTGCTGAAAGTGGAAATCATTTGAAGCACTTACTGATGAAGATCAAAGACTACAGCCTTCAGTATGGATTGTTGCCATCTACTGCCATCAGGTTGATTCCAACACATAGCAACCCTATAGGGCAGAGTAGAATTGCTCCATAAGATTTCCAAGGCTGTAAAATTTACAGAAGCAGACCATCTCATCTTCTTCCCATGGAGTGGCTAGGGGTTTCAAACCACTGACCTTTTGATTAGCAGCCCAATCCTTTAACCACAGCATCACCAGAGTTCCTATCTCAACACAAAGAACACAAAAATCCTCACAACTAGACCAATAAGTAATATTATCAAATAATATCAAAGGAGAAAAGATTGAAGTTGTCAAGGATTTCATTTTACTTAGATCTACAATCAACATCCATGGAAGCAGCAGTCAAGAAATTAAACAATGTATTGCATGGGGAAAATCTGCTGCAAATTAATTTTTAATATGTTAAAAAGCAAAGATGTCACTTTGAGGACTAAGGTGCACCTGACACAAGCCATAGTACTTTCTATTGCCTCATATGTACGTGAAAGCTGGACAATGAATAAGGAAGACCAAAGAATAATTGATACCTTTGAATTATGATGCTGGTGAAGAATATTGAAAATACCACGGATTGCAAGTAGAACAAGCACATCTGCCTTGGAAGGAGTACAGCCAGAATCTCCTTAGAAGAAAGGATAGTGAGACTTTGTCTCACTTACTTTAGACAAGTTATCAGAAGAGACTAGTCTCTGGAGAAGGACATCATGTTTGGTAAAGTAGAAGATGACCAAAAACAGGGAAGACCCTCAATGAGATGGTTTGACATTGGCGGCAATAATGGGCTCAAACAAAGCAATGATTGTAAGGGTGGTGTTGAATCATGCAGCATTTTGTTCTGTTGTACATAGGGTCACTATGAATTGGAACTGACTTGATGGCACCTAACACAAAAAACAATAACAAGAAATGTTAACTTCTGACACCTACTGCAACAGTAAGCAATAAACACAGCCCAACTCCTAGCTAAAAAAACCAAAACCAAACCCAAACTCACTGCCGTTGAATTGGATCTGACTCATAGTGACTCCTCCTTGGGTTTCCAAGGCAGTATCAGAAGTATCCAGTACGGAAGTAGATTGCCCAATCTTCCTTCCAAGGAGTGGTGGTTCAAACCCACCAGCCTTCTGGTTAGCATAAAATCTCATACCAATTTCTTTTTCCTCAGTACATCATTTCTAGCTTTCAACAAAAAATTACAAGTCATACAACAAAAAATTACAAGACAAAACAGAACAAACAGCAACAACAACAACAACAACAAAAAACCCCAAAAAACCACAGTCTAGAGAGGCAAAGGAAGCCAGAACTAGACTCAGATTTGGTGAATATTTTGGAATTATCAGAACAGAATTAATATGCCAAGGTTCTAATGAGAAAAGCGGGCAATATACAAGGTCAGATGAGTAATGTAAGGAGAGAGATGGAAACTAAGAAAAAAAAAAAAAAAGGAAATGATAAAAAAAGCTGCAAATATACTCTCAAATTTTGTCTTTCAAAGAATACCATGTGTCTAGTATGCAAAATAGGAGCTCTGGTAGCATAGTGCCTAAGGCACTTGACTGCTAACCAGAGGCTGGCGGTTTAAACCCACCAGCCACTCCTCGGAAGG
>NW_006921806.1:73474-90804 GCF_000298275.1 Orycteropus afer afer | reverse complement strand
GGCTTTAACTTCACATTAGTGGTTCCAAACTAAAGTTGTACATCAGAATCACCCAAGAAATCTCCTAAAAATGGAGTTTCTCAGACCTCAAGGAAGACTACAGAAGCAAATTCTTTATCAATGGCATGAAAAAAAAATGTATTTTAAAAAGATCCTCATTATGTATTGAATTATGCCTCACTCCCAATATGTGTTGAATTTCTGGCCCTTGTACCTGTGGATGTAACACTGTTTAAAAATAGGTTTTTAATTTGTTATGTTAATGATGCCATGCAAGTATAGGGTGGATCCTAAACATAATCACTTTTGAGTTATAAAAAGACCAGAATAGACCCAGACATGGGAGAAGACACACATCCTGTGAGGATCATCTATAAGCTAAGGATTGCTAAGAAACCAAGAAATATTTGAGGCTATGGAAAAGAAAGAAATCAACATCCCCAAGACCCTGATTTGGACTTTTAGTCTCTGAAACTGTCAGAAACTAAATTTCTGTTCTTTAAAAAGCCACCCACTTGTATTTGTATATCAGCAGTACTAGATAATTAAGACCCCGCCCCCCACCACAAGATAATATCATCAGTTCCAGAATTGGGGTTTAAGTAACACTGTGATTTTATATCATTTTGAGCTTCAAGCCTTACTACCTAAGTGCTTATAGTACTTCTAGCTTTCATCACAAGAACAGTTCTATTGTATTTATTTAGATTATGCTTTAGGTACAAGTTTACAGAGCAGAGTTTGTTTTACATTCAACATTTTGTGTACATTTAGTTTTACTCCTCATTTACCATCCCCAACCCTAATCCAGTTTCCTCCCCGCCCTGCCCAGTAAACCTCCCCCCACCCCCGTGCCCCTCATAGTTATGCACTACTGTGTATCTTGCATTTTCTCCATGAAAATGTTGCCCCTCTGGTGCTCCATGGTCGATTGCTCCAAGGGATGCATTTCCATAGAGTATGTGGGTGCGTCACCCTGGGTTGAGTGGTCTACTTGTACATCTTCTTTACTATTGGGCTAAGAGCCAGCCCCCGGGAGTGAGTTTTATTACAGGCCAGAATGTATCCCAGGGCCATAGTATTGGGGGTCTCACCAGACTCTATCTGGCTAGTAATTCTGGTCATTATTGAGTTTTTGGATTTTGTTCCACATTTTTCCTCCCACTCTATCCAGTATCTCCAGATTTGATCCTTTTCTGAGTGGTTGGCATTGGCAGCTGGCCACCATCTAGTTCTTTTGGTCTTAAAGGCCATTGTATCCTAGGGCTTATTGCTTCCAAATGCCCTTTGTGTGTGTGTGTGTGTGCTTTTCTTTGTTCCCAACGATAGGATAGGAGACAATTAGGTGCATCTTAGATGGCCGTTTGAAAGCTTTAAGACCCAGTCACTACTCAGCAATATAGGATGAGGAACAAGCCTTTTATGTATTTTGTTTTGCCAACTGAATCTGGTGTCCCCCAGTACTATGGTCTTGAGTTGGTAGATCTGTTGGATCTCTTTCCCACAGTGTCTGGCTGTCTGGGAGGGATTACTCTATGTCTCTCTTCTATTGTTTCTGTAAGGATTGCAGGTATTTTGTGTGACTGGTATCTGTGCAAGATTAGCCTCTGCTGAATCTATCCTTGGTTTAGAGTACATTCCTGTTCACTGACCCCCATCTGATCTTTTCAGATGTTTGTGTGTTTATCTGTAGCCTGGTGTTTGGTGTTAATGGTAATGCAGTATTGTGGGTATTAGCATCTGTTGTCTATATCTTAT
Source organism: Orycteropus afer afer (assembly GCF_000298275.1). Taxonomy (NCBI): domain Eukaryota; kingdom Metazoa; phylum Chordata; class Mammalia; order Tubulidentata; family Orycteropodidae; genus Orycteropus; species Orycteropus afer. The sequence goes on along the minus strand of NW_006921806.1, from coordinate 89,046 downwards.
GTACACAATTTAGTGTCCTCCCTTTTCCTAATGCTGTCATGGTGGTCACGGACTCTTTCTATATCAACCCTCCCCTTACCCACATCAGTGTGTGGCCCCCAACTACCCTGAAATCAATCCCTCTCCTTCCCTCCCCACCCTGGTAATCTACAAAGTGAGTTCCCTTTCTCAAGCAAACTCTTCTCTTTCTTTTTACAGTAATGGGCTCATACACTATTTGTCCTTCTGCAACTGACTTATTTCACTCAGCATAATGTCCTCCAGGCTCATTCACGTTGTGAGATGATTTGCATATCCTTCATTGTTTTTTAATGTAGCATAGTATTCCATTGTGTGAATGTACTATAATTTGGTTATCTATTCATCCATTGATGGGCATTTAGGTTGTTTCCATCTCTTTGCTATAGTGAATTGTGCTGTGATAAACATAGGTGTGCATATGTCTGTTCGTGTCCTGCCTCTCACCTCTTTAGGTTATATTCCTAGCAATGAAATTGCTGGGTCAAATCGTATTTCTATTTTTAGTTTTTTAAGGAAACACTATACCATTTGCCACAATGGTTGTACCATTTTACAATCCCATCAGCAATGCACAAGAGTTCCAAATCTCTGCAACCTTGCCAGCATTTGTTATTTTCTGTCCTGCTGAACTTTACTATTATTGCTGGGGTGAGATGATATCTCACCGTTGTTTTGATTTGCATCTCTCTAAGACTAAAGATCCTAGAAATTCCTCATGTATTTGCTGGCCACCAGCATATCATCTTTAGTGAAGTGTCTGCTCAAATCTTTTGCCCATTTTTGAGTTGGGTTGTTTGTCTTTTTGGTGTTGAGGTGTTGAAGTTTTCTATAGATTTTGGAGATAAGTCCTTTGTCAGATATGCTATAGGCAAGTATTTTCTCCCAATGTGTAGCTTTTTTTTTTTTTTTTTTTACCCAATTGATGAAGTCTTTCGATGCATACAAAGATTTAATTTTTAAAAGGTCCCACTCATCTAGTTTCTCTTCTACCTCCTGTGCATTCTGGCTTATGTTTGGTACTCTATTTATGCTGTGAATTAGGGCTCCTAGATTTGCCCCTATTTTATCTTTGATGAATTTTATAGTTTTGGGTTTTATATTTAAGTCTTTGATCCAGCTTGAGTTTGTTTTAAATATGGGATGAGGTATGGGTCTTGTTTCATTTTTCTGCAAATGGGTATCCAGTTTTGCCCATACCATTTGTTAAAGAGGCTGTCTCTTTCTCATTTAATAGGTTTTGGACTTTTGTCAAAGATCAGCTGCCCATAGATGGTTGGGTCTATTTCTGGACTTTCAATTTTGTTCCATTGGTCTATCTGTCTATCATTGTACCAATACCATGATGTTTTGACTACTGTGGCTGTAGAGAAGGTTTTAAGATCTGGGAGTGTGAGATCTCCCACTTTGTTCTTCTTCAGAAGTGCTCTTCTTATTTGAGGTCTCTTTCCTTCCCATATCAAGTTGGTAATTGGTTTTTCCATGTCCTTAAAAAATTTTGTTGGTATCTGGATTGGGATTGCATTAAATGTGTAGATTGCTTTAGGTAGTATTGACATTTTCACAATATTCAGTTTACCTATCCATGAACAAGGCAGGTTCTTCCAGTAATGTAGAGCCCTTGTTGTCTCTTGTAGTAGTGTTTTATAGTTTTCTTTACTTAAGTCTTTTGTGTCTCTAATAAGGTTTATTCCTAGATATTTTATCTTTTTAGTAGCTATTGTAAATGGTATTGTTTTCCTTATTTCTTTTTCAGAGGTCTCTTTGTTGGTGTAGAGGAATCCAACTGATTTTTGTATATTGACTTTGTATCCTGCCACCTTGCTGAACCTCTCTATTAGTTTCAGTAGTTTTTTTGTTGTATCTCTTGGGTTTTCTATGTACAGGATCATATCATCCACAAATATAGGAAGTTTTACTTCCTCTTTGCCAATTTGTATGCCTTTTATTTCTCTTTCTTGCCTTATTGCCCTGGCCAGGACTTCCAATACAATGTTAAATAGAAGTGGTGATAGAGGGCATCCCTGTCCAGTTCCTGTTTGTAAGGGGAATGTCTTGAGTCTTTCTCCATTAATAATGACATTGGCTGTTGGCTTTGCATATATACCTTTTATTATATTGAGGAATTTCCCTTCTATTCCTGTTTTGCTAAGAGTTCTGAACAGGAACCAGTGTTGGATTTTATCAAATGCTTTTTCTGTATTGATTGATATAGTCGTATGGTTCTTTTGTTTTGTTTATGTGGTAGATTACATTGATTGTTTTTCTGATGCTGAATCATCCTTGCATACCTGGTACGAATCCCACTTGGTGAGGATGTATTATTTTTTGATATATTGTTGGATTCTGTTGGTTGGGATTTTATTGAAGTTTTTTGAATCTTTGTTCATGAGGGATATTGATCTGTAGTTTTCCTTTCAATTGGTGTCTTTCCCTGGTTTTGGTAGCAGTGTTATGCTTGCTTCATAAAATGAGTTTGGGAGTATTCCATCTTTTTCTATGCTCTGGAATAGCTTGAGTAGTATAGGTGTCAACTCTTCCCTGAATATTTGGTAAAATTCTCCAGTGAAGCCATCAGGGCCAGGACTTTTCTTTGTGGGTAATTTTATTATAACCTGTTCAATTTCTTCTTTTGTTATAGGTCTGTTCAAGTGTTCTATCTCTGAGTAGGATAGTTTAAGTAGGTCTTGTGATTCTAGAAACTTGTCCATCTCTTCTGGATTCTCAAATTTGTTGGTGCAGCTTTTCATAATATTCTGTCAGTGATCTTTTTTTATTTCAGTTGTTTCTATTATGATAACATCCTTTTTGTTTACTATTGTTGTAATTTGCATCTTCTCTTTCTTTTCTTTTGTTAGATTTGCCAATGGTTTGTCGATTTTTTAATCTTGAAGAACCAGCTTTTTTTCCCCCTCTATTTCTTTTTGTTTCTGTTTTCTGTTTCATTTATTTCTGCTTTGATCTTTATTATTTCCTTACTTTTAGATACTGTGGGATTCTTTTCTTGTTCTTTTTCTAGTTGTTAGAGTTTTGAGTGAGAGGGTTGATTTTGTTTTTTTCCTCTTTTTTGATGTATGCATTTATTGCTATAAACTGACCCCTGAGTACTGCTTTTGCTGTGCCCCATATGTTTTGGTATGATGTATCTTCATTCTCCTTTGTGTCTAGTAATTTTTTTATTTCACTTTTTGTTTCTTCTATTATCCAGTAGGTTTTGAGCAGTGAATTGTTCAACTTCCACATTTGATGTTTTTCCCTTGATCTTCCTATTATTAATTTCTAATTTTATAGCATTGTGGTCCAAGAAGATGCTTTGTAGTATTCCAATGTTTTTAAATTTATTTAGGCTTGTTTTATGACATACTATCTTCGTCTCACCTATTTTGGTCATGTTGTAAGAAGGGACCATTCCCTGGAGAAGGATGTCATGCTTGGTAGGGTGGAGGGTCGACGAAAGAGGGGGAGGCCTTCAACGAGATGGATTGATACAGTGGCTGCGATGATGGGCTCGAGTATAGCAGGGATTGTGGGGCTGGTGCGGGATCGGGCAGTGTTTCGTTCTGCTGTGCATGGGGTCGCTATGAGTCGGAAACGACTCGACGGCACTTAACAACAACAACAACAAATCTATTCTGGAGAAGGATCCATGTGCACTGGAGAAGAATGTGAATTGTGGTTTTGTTGGGTGGAATGATCTGTATATGTCTATGAGGTCAAATTGGTTGACTGTCTTGTTGAGTTGTTTTGTATCTTTGTTGAGTTTTTTTCTAGTTGATCTGTCCCTCCTTGAAAGTGGTGTGTTAAAGTATCCTACTACTATTGTAGAGTTGTCTATTGTCCCTTTTAATTCAATTAATATTTGCTTCACGTATTTCGGAGCACTTTCATTGGGTCTCTTATGTTGTTTTTCACCTTAAAGTCTATTTTATCAGAAATTAATATTGCCACTTTTTTGGTTAGCATTGGTTTGGTGTTTTGTTTTTCCACCCCTTAACTCTTAATTTGTTTTTTATCTTTGTGTCTAAGGTGGGTGGCTTATAGACAGCATATCTATGGGTTTTCTTTTTTTATCCAGTCTGCCACTCTTTCTCTTGATTGGTGAATTTAATCCATTCACATTGTATGTAATTAGTGATAGGTATGAATTGATTGCTGCCATTCTATTGTGTTTTTTTGTTATGTTTTTTTGTTATGTTTTGTTGGAGTTTCCTTGGCCCATATACTTTTCTGTGCTGAGTTTGTTTTGTTGTGAAGTGTTTCCTCTCTTTTCTTCTTTAGGTTGGTTTTGTGCTTACTAAACCCATATATTTTCCTTTATTCTTGATTTACTTAGGGGGATTATTAATTTTCTCTGTGGTTACCTTGGAGTGATTCTAGTCTCTATACTTTTAGGACAGTCTGTTCTATGAGGACATTGTCCTGTTTTCTTCTCCATTTGGATGTTTATACCTAGAACTTTTATTCCCTCTATTTGGTTAGTTGCTGTTGTTGTTTGCAGATTGGCTTCCTTGATTTAGTGTACAATGTTTTATGGTCTTATTTTGAGTGTCTATTTCTGATTTGGTTTTAGTATTGATGTCATGTGTCCTGATTTTGTTGATCTCTGTTGTGGGTTCTCTATTGGAAGGACTTTCTTAAGCATTTCTTGTAGGGTTGTCTGGTTTTCACAAAATCTCTTAATTTCTGTTTATCTGAGAATGTCTTGATTTTTCCCTCATATTTGATGGACAATTTGTCTGGAGATAGGATTCTTGGTTGGAAGTTCTTTTCCTTCAGTGTTTTATATATGCCGTCCCATTGCCTTCTTGCCTGCATGGTTTCTGCTGAGTAAGCAGAGCTCAGCCTAACTGATTATTATAAGTTATATATATATTTGTCCCAGGCAGCTCACAAAATTCTTTCTTTGTCTTTGGTTTTGGAGAGTTTATTATGATATGCCTCAGTGCTTTTCTCTTGGGATCTATCCTATATGATCATATCCTATATGGGGTTCTATGAGCTTCTTGGACAAATATCTTTTCTTCCTTCATGATATGGGGCAAGTTTTCTGTTAGTAGGTCTTCCACAGTTTTATCAGTGTCCCCCCCCCCCACCTCTTCTTGTTCTGGAATTCCAATGAAGCATATATTGTTTCTTTTCATATCATCCCATATAACTCTTAGGTTCTCTTCATTTCTCTTAAATCTTTGTTCTGATTTTTCTTTATACACAGGCTGGTGTCCAGAGATTTGTCTTCTGTTGAGAAATGTGTTCTTCAGCCAGTTCTATCCTATTCTTTTGTGCTTCCACTGTATTGTGCAATTCTGTAATTTTGGTATTCATCTTCTGGATTTCTAACTGCTGTTTTTGTATGAGTTCTGATTGTGCATTAATCTTGTTATTTTGATCTTGAATGGTTTTCCTGACTTCTTTCAGGGTACTGTCTGTGTTCTCCTTGCTTCTGTTTGGGGTTTCCTTAAGCTCTTGTAGAATTCTATAAACATACCTTCTAAATTCCTTCTTGGATAATTCCATCGCCTCTTCTTCCTCCATGTTTAATGAGACTTTTGTTTGGGATTTTACTTCTAATATCTTATCCTGTTTTTGTTTGTTTGTTTGATTTTGGATTGCCTGTTGTTTCCTAGACATTTTGAAGTTGTCTTTTACTGTTAGTTATATATTGATTTGTTTTGTCTTGGTTTTTTGATTTAATATATTGCAAAGGTGGAGGTGGTGTATTTTATTTTTTGGCTATTAATTCAGGTGTGCTGTGTTGCTGTGCAGTTTTCTTTGTGATAATGGAATCACTGTGTGGAATGTGGATGCAGATCTCTGTTTGTCATAAAGGGAGATTAGGATTTGAGCCAGCAGGTGTTATGGTGGCTGAATGTGGTTTATCTATTGGATGAAGTAGGGTCTCTACCCTGAGAAAAGGGGAAGAAAAGATAGAGAAAAAAAGCTCCAAGGTGCCAGGAGCAGTTTCTGGGGCTTTGAACGGGCTGCTAATGATGATGTTATACTGTTACTTACAGGCCCGCAGCTTAAGTTCAGCAAAGACTCCAATTGTTAGTGGGCTGCCACTTTCTGCCAGGTTCAGACAGATGCAAAAACCCCACTCTTCAGGCCTGTCCATGCCAAAAAGCTGACCTAGGATAACTGCCCGAATCCATGATATGCAATGGGAGTTCATCCCAGGGCCCGCCCACTTGCAGCGTTAATGGTCTCTCTGCTCTCGCTTCAGTGGTACCAGAGCCAGAGAGATCTCTGCTCCCTCCCAGTGGTCCCAAGTTTACTGATAAAAGCAGGTGCTGAAAGGTAGATCTGTGGAGTGGTCTCAGTTTCTCTTGTGTGGTGTGTTCTCTCCACTGCCCCAGTAAGGTCTCCACTGCCCTTTCTCACCTGCTGGTCAGCACTCCCCAGGGCAGGTTCACCTGGTTTTTGTTATTTTTTTCCCCTCCAGGTAATTTCACTGCCCCTTTCTCCTTTCTAATCCTACTCCACTGAGTTTGGCATACTCTGACTGAATGAGCTGCTCAGAGCACCAGAATCCCTATTTCAAACTGCTGCTCCAAGCTTTTCAGGCACTAAGATGCTAGAGGGAACTAGCATGTACACTACAGGAGAGACACCATTTTCCTGGATTTCAGAATAGTTCTATTTTAACAAAACTAGGGAAGATGTGGGGAATCTTAACTTTAGCATATGTTCACCTGAAGCTATTAAGGCTTTTGTTTGATGTTTATGGTAATAAAAAAGCAGAAGGGCTTATCCTATCATGCTTAATAATTTTGTGATAAACAGTCACTGAGGCACACTAGAAACTTGCTCTGAACAAGCTCAAGCATGTCTTTGGTAAAAGGGGATTCAAAAGAGAAATGCTAGAAGTAATAATAAAAATTATAACAGAAATGAATGTTTTAATTGGTTCATGGGTCATCAGTAGACTACATATTGTTGAGGAAAGAATTAGTGAGTTTGAAAATATGTCAGTAAGAACTTCCTACACTGAACAGCAAAGAGAAAAAAAATCAGAACATAATATCCAATTACAAAATGTATAACATATGCATAAAGAAACACCAGAAGGAGAGGAAAGAGAGAAAACAATAGACAAAATATTTGAGATAATCATGACTGATAATTTTCCAAAATTAATGACAGACACCAAACTACAGACCCAAGAATTTTAAAGAATCCAAGCAGGATAACTGCACAAAAATCTAATTCATATGTAGGCATATGTATTAGTTTCTAAGGGCAGCCATAACAAATTACCAAAAAAGAAGTGGCTTAAAACATCAGACCATTCTCCCTCCAAAAGCTCCAAGGAAGAGTCCTTCTTTGTCTTTTCTAGCTTCTACTGGTTTCTATAAATCCTTTGTGTTCCTTGGATTATAACTGCATAACTGTAATTTCTTCTTCTATATTTAAATGTATATATTCACTCTCTGCATTTCTGTGTCTTTATGTCCAAATATCCCTCTTCTTAAAAGAACATTCTAATCCAGTATGACCTCATCTTAACTAATTATACATATAAACACTCCATTCCTAAATCAAGTAACATTCTGAGGTCCTGAGTGAAAATGAATTTGGGAGGACATTATTCAACCCAAAAGTCTGTCCTCTAGTCCCCTCAAACTCATGTCCATCCCATGTGCAAAGTAGATTCATTTAATCTCAATGTTATTAAAAGTCTTAACCCATTCCAGCATTAACTTTAAGTCCAAAATATCATCAAAATACAAACTCAAAATTTCCCAAATCTCATAATTTTAATCATCTAAATAAGGTGTGGGTGAATTTCTGGGTATGGCCCATCTGTGGCAATGTTTCCCTTCATCCACAGACCTGTAAAACTAGAAGACAATTAAATGCTTTCAAAATACAATGGTGGGGGCAGATATAAGATAAACATCACCATTCTGAAAGACAGGAGATAGAAGAAATAGAGCAATCACTAGTCTAAAGCACATTTGAAATCTAGTAGAGCAAATTCCATAAGTTTGAAGGCTTGAGAATAGTCCTCTGTGATTTGATTATTTATCCTCTGGGTCCATGAAAGCCAGCCCATCAAGCTGTGAGCTTCCCTTGGTGGCTGTATTCTAAGCTCTTGGCAGTGGCCAAGGTTCTATCACATGGGTAGTCTACTTCCTGTTTGTATAATCCCCAAAACATGACATCTTTCCTTCATTTTATCCTGTTTCTATTCCTTTCACTCCAGACTGGTAGTTTTCTGCTGGTATAATAATCTTAAAAAAAAAAAAAAAAAAAAAATCTGAAAAAAAATGGCCTTCCATAGATGTCAAGGGGGTTCACACCATTAGATGTAAGAGTTTTCCAAATATCCTTCCTGGGTAACTACATCTCCATCACTGGATTCTTGTGAGGTGATTGACTGGATACTTAACTCATACATTATCTAATCTCTTCAGTGAAAGTTTATCCATTTTCACCCTTGATGTTCTCTCCAGAGCATGCTTTAACATTTTTTTCCCCCAATATGAATAAGCTGAGCATTTTCTAAATCATCAAGTTCTGGTCCTTTTTGTTTTAGCAGTTTCGTCTTCAATTTTCTCATTCATTTTACGTTGTATTATAATTGAAGATAAACCAGGCAGCAGCTTTCACACTTTGGATATCTGTCAGATAATTATCCAACTTGATCACTTACAAGTTCTATTATCTACTCAACATTTGAGCACAGTTCAGCCATACACATGCCAATTTATTAAAACGATTGTCTTTTCTACAGTGTCCAATAACGTTTCTTGTTTTCTTCTGAGACTTCAACAGAAGCATCTTTAATGCTCCTATTTCTACCAAAATTCTGTTCATGACAATATATGTCTTCCTATATGTAGAAGCTTCTTCTATATCCTCTTCATTTCCTTTTAGTATTTCACAGAATTGGCTTTAATGTCCATATTTCTATCAACACTCTCTTCAAGGCAATCTGAGATTTTCTGTCATGTGCTTCAAAACTCATTATCCATTTCCAAAGACATTTTCACATTTGTTAAGTATCTTTATAGCAATACAAACTTCCAAATACCAAAATCCATATTAGTTTCATAGGGCTTCCATAGTAAATTACCATGAACATGTTGGCTTAAAACCAGAGAAATTTATTCTCTCATAGTTATAGAAGCTAGAAGTCTCAAATCGAGGTATCATCAGAGCAATGATTCTTCTAAGGACTGTAGGGAAGAATTTTCCCTTGCCTCTTCTTGCTTATGATGGTTATCAGCAATTCTGAGCATTTCGTGATTTGTAGTTGCATAAACCTATCCTACATTTTCACACAGTTGTCTTTCCCTTGTGTGTTTCTGTGTCTTTGTTTCCAAATTTAACACTTATTATAAGGGCACCAGTCATATTGGATTTAGGGTCAATGTTAATCCCTATGACTCTTTTTCCTAATCACATCTGCCAAGACCCTGTTTTCATATAAGGCCCATTCTGAGATCTAAATGCATATGAATTTTCAGGGGACAAAATTTAACCTAATGCATCATATCTTATTCAAATTTCAGAAAATCAAAGACATGTAGAATATCTTGAAAGAAGGTACGAAAAAAAAAAAGAACCTTACTTGTTGAGGAACAAGAATATGATTTATGTTAGACCTCTTTCCAGGCACTATACAACAAAAAGAGAACAGAGTAAAACATTCAAAGTATTAAAAAAACAAACAAACAAAAAAAAAAACCCTAGAATTCTGTGTCCAGTAAAATTATCCTTCTAAATTGAAAGAAGTGGAAAACCTATGCTCAAATTTGTATGGAATGGTAAGGGAACCTGAAAAGCTAAAGCAATCTTGAAGAATAAAGTAAAAATATTCATATTCCTGGATTTTTTAAAATACTACAAAAGTTACAGTAATTAAATTAATGAAAGCACCTGAAACTGGTGTAACAATAGACTTATAGACCAAGAGAATAGACTTGAGAGTCTAGAAATAAATCCACAACTGATTTCAGACAATAGTATTAAATCCTTTCAATGGGGGAAGAAAGAGTCTAATCAATATAAGGTGCTGGGAAAACTGGATTTCCACACAAAGAGGAATAAATCAGAATCCAGGCTTCATACCATGCACAAAAACCAATTCAAAATTCATCATGGACCTAAAATATAAAATTCTTAAAAGGAAAATGTAGGAGCAAAGGCTGTATGACTTAATGTTTAATGATAGATTATAAAATAGGCTAGCAAAAGCTCAAGCAGAAGACAAAATAGATATATAGTACCATACACACACACACACACACACACACACACAAAAACAATTTTATACAGCAAAGGGTTTTATCAACAAAGTGAAAAGACAACCTATATATTGGGAAAGATTTTCAGGACCATATATCTAAAATTTACATGAAATTTCTACCATTTAACAGAAAAAAAGATAAATAACCCAATCAAAAAATGAGAAAAGGATGTGGACAATTCAAGTAAGAGAATATTAAAATATCTAACAAGCACATGAAAAGATGCTGAACATTGTTAACCATTAGAGAGATTCAAATCTAAACTATAATGAGATATTACCCCATCCCCAATAGAACAGAAATGATTTTAAAAAAAAATTAGAAAATAACAGGTGCTGGCAAGGTTGTGGAGAAACTAAAAGACTCATCCTTTGTTAGTGGGAATGAAAAATGGGACAGTCAGTGTGGAAAACAGTTTGATGGGTCCTCAAAAAGCTGAACATAGAACCACCATTGTTGTTTGTTGTTGTTAGGTGCTGTCAAGTTGGCTCTGACTCATAATGACCTTATGTACAACAGAATGAAACACTGTCTGGTCCTGTACCAGCCTCACAATCCTTGCTATAACTGAACACATTGTTGTAGCCACTGTGTCAGTCCACCTCATTGAGGGTCTTCCCCTTTTTCAATGACCCTCCATTTTACCAAGCATGATATCCTTCTCCAGGGAATTATTCCTTCTGACAACATGATCAAAGTAGGTGAAATGAAGTCTGGCCATTCTTGCTTTCAAGGAGCAAACCAGCTGCACATCTTCCAGGACAGATTTGTTCATTCTGGCATGGTACTTTGAGTACTCTTTGCAACACTGCAACTCAAAAGCATCAAATCTTCGGTCTTCCTTATTAATTGTCCAGCTTTCACATGAATATGAGGTGACTGAAAACACCATGGCTTGGGTTAGGTTCATCTTAGTCTTCCAAAGACATCTTTGCTCTTCAGCACTTCAAAAAGGTCTTTTGCAGCAGATTCTTATTCATTTGTAGTAGTTCTTCTTTGTATTTTGTATTTTCTGTTTTTTTTATTTTTCATTTTTTAATTTATTTTTATTTTTGCAATGTTCCTCCCTTCCCTCCCCTCCGACCCCTGATAACCAACAAAGAAAATTTCCCTCCATATGTAAACATTTCATTGACTCATTGACTTTTTACAATAATGAACTAATACAATATTTGTTCTTCTGTGATTGACTTATTTCACTCAGCATAATGCCGTCCAAGTTCATCCACGTTCTACAGTATTTTGCAGATTCTACCTTATTCTTTAGTGTTGCATAGTATTTTATTGTGTGTATGTACCATAGTTTGCTTATCCATTCTTCTGTTGATGGGCACCTAGGTTGTTTCCATCTTTTTGCTATTGTAAATAGTGCTGCAATGAATATGGATGTGCATATGTCTGTTCTTGTCCTGGCTCTCACTTCTTTAGGATATATACTTAGTAATGATACTGTTGGATCAAATGGTATTTCTAATTCCAACTTTTTAAGGAATTGCCATACTGCTTTCCACAGTGGTTTTATCATTTTACAGTCCCACCAGCAGTGTACGAGAGTCTCAATCTGTCCACATTCTCACCAGAATTTGTTATTTTCTGCCTTGAACTTTGCTGCTAGTGCCGGGGTGAGATGATATTTATTGTTGTTTTGATTTACATCTCTCTACAGGGTAATTATCTTGAATATTTCTTCACGTGTTTGTTGGGTGCCTGAATATCCCCTTTAGTGAAGTGTCTATTCATGTCTTCTGCCCATTTTTATTATTATTATTTATTTTAAGAACTTGTTTACATTCAAAGTCACGTGTACATTTAGTTTCATTCCCCATTTGCCATGTCCATCCCTAACCCATCCCTACCCTGCAACACTTCCCCTGTGCCCCTCATAATTATGCACTCCTGTTTGCCCTGCATTTCCTCAGTTTGAATGTTGGTCCTTTGGTGTCCCACGGTCTATTACTTTAAGGGATGTATTACCATTGAGTGTGTGGGTGCAGCATCCTGGGTTGAGTGGTCTGCCTGTACTTCTCGCTAACCATTGGGCTAAGACCCCGCCCCTGGGGGTGAATTTTATTCCAGGTGTGGAATGTATTTCAGGGCCATCTTATTGGGAGTCTCACCAGACTTCATCTGACCAGTAATTCTGGTCATTACTGAGTTTTTGGATTTTGTTCCACGTTTTCCCTCTCACTCTATCCAGGATCTCTGGATTTGATCATTTCCTGAGTGGTTGGCATTCATAGCTGGGCACCGTCTGGTTCTTCTGGTCTCGAGGACCATCGTGTCCTAGAGTTAATTGCTTCTAAATGCACTTTTTTTTGTGTGTGTGTATTCTTCTTCACTTTCGATGCTAGGAGACCATTAGCTACATCCTAGATGGCTGTTTGAAAGCTTTTAAGACCTCAGTCGCTACTCACCAATGTATGATGTGGAGCAATGCTTTCATGTATTTTGTTGTGCCAATTGAGTCTGGTGTACCCCAGTACTATGGTCCTGAGGATCTATTGGATCTCTTGGATCTCTCTCCCATAGTGTTGGGATGTCTGTGAGGGATTACTCTCTGTCTGTCTTCTATTGTTTCTGTAAGGACTGCAGGTATTTTGTATCACTAGTGTCTGTACAAGATTAGACTCAGCTGAGTTTATCCTTGGTCTAGAGTATACCTCTATTCATTGACCCCTGTGTGATCATCTCAGGTGTTTATGTGTTTATCTGTATAGCCTACAGTTTGGTGTTAATGGCGATGTGGTATTGTGGACACATTGGTTTGTTTTAACATCTGTCGCCTATCTCTTATGTGCACAGTTCGGTGTCCTTTCATTTCCCAATGTTATCATGGTGGTCATATATCCTTCCAGTATATCTCTCCCCCTACCCATGTCAGCATGTAAGCCCCAACTAGCCCTAAATTAATCCATCCCTTTCCCTCCCCATCCTGGTAACCTACTAGGTGAGTTCCCTTTCCCAAGCAAACCCTTCTCTGTCTTTTTACAGTAATGGGCTCAGACAGTACTTGTCCTTCTGCAATTGACTTATTTCACTCAGCATAATGTCTTCCAGGTTCATCCACATTGCGAGATGATTCATGTACCCTCATTGTTCTTTAATGTGGCATAGTATTCCATTGTGTGGATACACCATAATTTGGTTATCCACTTATCCGTTGATGGGCATTTGGGTTGTTTCCATCTCTTTGCTATGGTGAATTGTGCTGCCATGAACATAGGTGTACATATGTCTGCTCATGTGCTATCTCTCACATCTTTAGGGTATATTCCTAGTAATGGAATTGCTGGGTCAAATGGTATTTCTATTTTCAGTTTTTTAAGGAAATGCCATACCGTTTGCCACAATGGTTGTACCATTTTAAAATCCCACCAGCAGTACACGAGAGTTCCAATCTCTCCACAACCCCTCCAGCATTTGTTACTATCTGATCTGTTGAACTTTGCTATTATTGCTGGGATGAGATATCTCATTGTTTTGATTTGCATCTCTCTAATGATTAATGATCATGAACAATTTCTCATGTGTTTGTTGGCTGCTTGTATATCTTCTTTGGTGAAGTGTCTGTTCAAGTCTTTTGCCCATTTGTGAATTGGGTTATTTGTGTTTCTGGGGTTGAGGTGTTGACGTTTTCTGTAGATTTTGGAGGTAAGTCCTTTGTCAGATATGTCATAGGCAAATATTTTCTCCCAATCTGTAGGTTCTCTTTTTACCCTTTTGACGAAACCTTTTGATGCACAAAAGAATTTAATTTTTAAAAGGTTCCAGTCATCTAGCTTCTCTTCTGTCTCCTGCACATTTTGGGTTATGTTTGACAGTCTATTTATACCATAAATTAGGGCTCCTAGATTTGCCCTTATTTTTTCTTTGATGAATTTTATAGTTTTGGGTTTTGCATTTAAGTCTTTGATCCAGCTTGAGGTTGTTTTTGTGTATGGGGTGAAGTATGAGTCTTGTTTCATTTTTCTACAGGTGGATATCCAGTTTTGCCAGCACCGTTTGTTAAAGAGGCTATCCCTTCCCCATTTAAAGGGCTTTGGGCTTTTGTCAAAGATCAGTTGTCCATAGATGGATAAGTCTATGTCTGAGCTTTCGATTCTGTTCCATTGGTCTATCTGTCTATCATTGTACCAATACCATGCTGTTTTGACTACTGTGGCTATATAGCTGGTCTTAAGATCTGGGAGTGTGAGACCTCCCACTTTGTTTTTCTTCTTGAGAAGTGCTCTGCTTATTCTAGGTCTCTTTCCTTTCCATATGAAATTAGTAATTAGTTTTTCCATGACCTTAAAAAAATTTGTTGAAATCTGGTTTGGGATTGCATTAAATGTATAGAATGCTTTAGGTACTATTGACATTTTCACAATGTTTAGTCTACCTGTCCATGAACAAGGCAGGTTCTTCCATTTATGTAGTACCCTTGTTGTCTCTTGTAGCAGTGTATTATAGTTTTCTCTGTATAGGTCTTTCGTGTCTCTGGTGAGGTTTATTCCTAGATATTTTATCTTTTTTTGTAGCTATAGTGAATGGTATGGTTTCCCTTATTTCTTTATCAGAGGAATCCTTGCTGGTGTAGAGAAATCCAACTGATTTTTGTATGTTGATCTTGTATCCTGCCACTTTGCTGAACCTCTCTATTAGTTTCAGTAGTCTTTTTATTGAGTTCCTTGGGTTTTCTATGTATAGGATCATATCGTCTGCAAATAGAGATAGTTTTAATTCCTCTTTGCCAATATGTATGCCTTTTATTCTTTCTTGCTTATTGCCCTGGCCAGGACTTCCAATACAATGTTAATAGAAGTGGTGATAGAGGGCATCCCTGTCTGGTTCCCGTTCGTAAGGAGAATGCCTTGGGTCTTTCTCCATTAATAACGATGTTGGTTGTTAACTTTGCATGTATATCCTTTATTATGTTGAGGAATTTCCCTTCTATCCCTATTTTGCTGAGAGTTTTAAACAGGAATGGATGCTGGATTTTTCAAATGCCTTTTCTGGATCAATTGATATAATCATATGGTCCTTTTCCTTTGTTTTGTTTATGTGGTGGATCACATAGATTGATTTTCTGATATTGAACCACCGTTGCAAAACTGGTAAGAATCCCACTTGGTCTGGATATATTAATTTTTTGATATGTTGTTGGATTCTGTCAGACAGGATTTTGTGAAATATTTTTGCATCTATGTTCTTCTTCTTCTCCTTCTTTTCTTTTGTTAGGTCTGCCAATGGTTTATCGATTTTATTAATCTTTTCAAAGAAACAGCTCTTTGTTTTGTTGATTTACTCTATGGTTTTTTT
>NW_006921806.1:68251-69415 GCF_000298275.1 Orycteropus afer afer | reverse complement strand
GTTGTTGTATTTAGATCTCTGTTAACTGTGAAGAGCAGCCAAGGGTGATTCAGGCTCTTCTTGGTGGTTTTTTATCATTGGCCCATTGGCAGAGATGGAGGTAGTGGCTCTTGCTCAGTAAGGGAAATTGCAGGAGGTCTGGGTGCTGTTGTGTCTTATGGGGACTGTTGTTGTCTCCCACTCAGTTAGATGAAAATTACAATTGAATAACCATCAAAAAACTAAAAGCATGTGGACGAAAAACACACCATGTAGTCACACAGGAACAGGAACCAAAGAAAGAAAAAAGGGAAAAAAGAAAAAACAAGAAAACTTGCAATATCTGGGGGTAGGGCACTAAGAGAAAAAAGGTGGAGAAGGAAAATAATGAAGAAAATATGGGAAAAATGCAAAAAGAAAAACAAGCAATGGGGTTAACCATGAGTAAAAAGGGAAAAAAAAAGGAAAAAAAAAATTAAGTTAAAAAAAAATTCAACCAGGAACAGGGAAAAGAAAAAAAGCTAAAAACTAGGACCTGGGAGGGGAAAATAAGATTAATAGTAAAAAGGACAAAAGTATTAATAATAATAGTGGTTTTAAAACAGACAAATACAATCAAACTAATCAGCAGAAAAAAAGAAAGCGAAAAATAAAAATAAATAAATAAATAAATCGGTGGAGGACAGGGCAGGGCACACAGACTCGGTCTGAGCACACAGACTGTGATGAAGTTCCTGTGGGCCCAGAAGGTGGGTGGGAGTGGGGGATGGCCGCACCTCCATTTACCAAGCAGGTGTGGGGTATAAGAGTAACAAGAGGAATGTCACACCTTTTCAATCTTGCAGGTCCAGAGTGTCCTTGGGGTGGCTGGAGAGCCGAACCTCTTTTTAAGCCTCTGGAATCTCGGAGAATGCTGTCTCTTTAAATATCCAAAATTGTCAAGCTGCTTGTAGCATTCAAAATGGCAGCATCCTCCAGATCGGCAAAAGTCCACAGCGCAGCCCACCTTTCTCTTCACCTTCTCCATTTATTCCCCAGCCACTGTGCACAGTGCTCTGTGCAGTCCCTGGCTAGCAGGGCTGATTTTTAGGTTAATTCCTAGGTCCTACCACCCCTCAAGAATCTCCAAGCTGTTTGTGCTGTCAGGATCAATGCCTGACTGCAGCTCCGTGTGTCTCCTTTTTT
>NW_006921806.1:66732-67978 GCF_000298275.1 Orycteropus afer afer | reverse complement strand
TTTGATGCTTTTTCTTTGCTCTTCCTATTATTAATTTCTAGTTTTATAGCATTGTGGTCAGAGAAGATGCTTTGCAGTATTTCAATGCTTTTGAATTTATTGAGGCTTATTTTATGTCTTAGCATATGGTCTATTCTGGAGAAGGATCCATGTGCACTGGAAAAGAATGTGAATTATATTTTTCTTGAGTGAAGTGCTCTCTATATGAGTTCCAGTTGGTTGATTGTGTTGTTAAGTTCTGTATCTTTGTTGAACTTCTTTCCCATTGACCTGTCTCTCCTTGAAAGTGGTGTATTAAAGTCCCCCACTACTAATGTAGAGTTGTCTATCATTCCTTTTAATTCAGTTAATATTTGCTTCATGTATTTTGGAGCATTTTTATTGGGTGCATAAATATTTACTATTGTAAACTGTTCTTTGTTGATTGACCCTTTCAGCATCATACAATGCCCATCCTTGTCTCTTAAGATGTTTTTCACCTTAATGTCTATTTTATCAGAAATCCTAATTGCTACC
Source organism: Orycteropus afer afer (assembly GCF_000298275.1). NCBI lineage: Eukaryota > Metazoa > Chordata > Mammalia > Tubulidentata > Orycteropodidae > Orycteropus > Orycteropus afer. The sequence goes on along the minus strand of NW_006921806.1, from coordinate 67,462 downwards.
ACTACCCTTTTTTGGTTTCCATTGGCTTGGTATATTCTTTTCCATCCTTTAACTCTTAACTTGTTTTTATCTTTGTGTCTAAGGTGTGTCTCTTGTAGGCAGCATATCTATGGGTCTTCTTTTCATACCCAGTCTGTCACTCTTTTTCTCTTGATAGGTGCATTTAGTCCATTCACATTGAGTGTAATTAGTTATAGGTATGAGTTGATTGGTGTCATTCTATTGTGGTTTTTTGTCATGTCGTTGGTGATTCCTTGGTCCGTGTATATTTCTGTGCTGAGTTCAGTTTGTTGGCTAATGCTTTCTCCCTTTTCTTCTTTATAGTTGGTTTTGTGTTTATTAAGCCCATATGTTTTCCTTCCTTCTGGATTTGCTTAGAATTGTTATTCTTCTCTGTGGTTACCTTGGAGTATATTCTTCTCTCTACATTTTTAGAACAGTACGTGCTGCAAAGACATTGTCTTGTTTTCCTCTCCATTTAAGGGTCTGTACCTAGAAGTATTATTTCCTCTGATAGGTTAGTTGCTATTGTTGTGTGCTCCTTGAGTTCCTTGGTTTTTAAGGTAGAATGTTTTATGGTCTTATTATGAGTATCTATTTCTGATTTGGTTTTAGAGTTGATGTCACATATCCTGGTTTTGCTGATCTCTGTTGTGGGTTCTCTATTTGTAGGACTTCCTTAAGCATTTCTTGTAGGGTTGGTCTGGTTTTCACAAAGTCTCTTAATTTC
>NW_006921806.1:64892-66157 GCF_000298275.1 Orycteropus afer afer | reverse complement strand
CTCTTTTGAGCTTCTACTGTGTTGTGTAGTTCTGTCATTTTGGTGCTCATGGTTTGCATTTCAATAGACATTTAATGCATTTCTAACTGCTGTTTTTGTATGAGTTCTGATTGTGCATTAATCTTAATATTCTGTTCCTCAATGATTTTCCTGAGTTTCTCCAGGGAACTGCCTGTGTTCTCCTTGTTTCATTTGGGGTTTCCTTAGTCTCTTGTATAGCTCTATAAACATATCTTCTAAATTCCTTCTCAGATAATTCTATTGCCTCCTTTTCTTCCATGAATAATGAGACCTTTGTTTGTGGTTTTCTTTCTAATGCCTTGTCCTGTTTTTTTGTTTGATTTGAGGTTGCCTGTTGTTTCCTAGACATTTTGAGGTTGTCTTTAACTGCTGGTTACATGTTGATTTATTTTGTCTTGGTTTTATGGTTTAATATTTTGAAAAGGTGAAGCTGATGTATTTTATTTTTTATTGATTCAGGTATGCTAGGTTTCTCTGCAGTTTTCTTTGTGATGGTGGAATCACTGTATGGAATGTGGATATGTGGCTCTGTTTGTCGTAAAGAGGGTTTAGAGTTTGAACCGGGAGGTTTTATGGTAATTGGCTGAATACGGTTTCTTCTATTGAATGAGTGAAGTTATTGGTGGAGAAGGTGGGAGCAGAAGAAGGAAAACTTGGTGTTGCTATGATCGGTTTCTAGGGCTTCACGTGGGCTGTTATTGATGACATACTGTTATTTACAAGTCTGTGGCTCAATTTCAGGAAAGATTCCTGTTGTTAGGGAGTTGCCACTTTCTGCCAGGCTCAGGCACACTCCAAGACCCCGCTTCCGAGGCCCCTCAGTGCCAAAAAGTCAATCCAAGGCAAATTCCTGGGACCACACTCAGCCGCAGATTCCTCTCTCTCCACCCCGTCTGCCCACAGCAGCCCAATCCACCCAGATCATGAATGGCTCAGGAGTTTGTCTGTGATACCACCCACTTGCGGCACCAAAGATGTGCACGATTTCAGCTGTGCTGGAGTCGTCAGAGTGCCTGCTAGTAATCTGTGGTCCTGATATCAGTGACAAAGACCTCTCAATGTCTCCCAAGCTGACCTAAGCCCACTCAGTGACCTGCTGAAGGGGGAGCTAGCTCACCCTCCTGGAGCACCAGTGAGCTCTCTGCTTGGGTTTCAGTCGTGTTGCACATGCCCACTTGCACCTAGCTGAGCCAAGTTACTGATAAAATCAGGTGCTGAAGGTAGATCCTTGGGGTGTTTGCTGG
>NW_006921806.1:54182-63906 GCF_000298275.1 Orycteropus afer afer | reverse complement strand
TTTCAGTAAAATGTATTAATAAAAAATTTAATTTTTATAAGGTCCCATTCATCTAATTTATCTTCTGTTGTTTGTGTATTTTGGGTTATACTTGACAGTCTATTTATGGCATACATAAACCAAAAAAAAAAAAAAAAAAAAAAAGCCCTAAACTCACTGCCATTGAGTTGATTTGACTCATAGCAACCCCTCCTCTGGTTTCTTAGGTGGTATCTCTACGGAAGTAGATTGCCCATCTTCCTTCCGAGGAGTAGCTGGTGGGTTTGAACTGCCAGCCTTCTGATTAGCAGTCAAATGCCTTAGACACTATGCCACTAGCGCTCCCTTATGCCATAAATAATGAGAAAGAAAAAAAAAAAAAAAAAACTCAAACACACTGTGTTGACTCGGATCATAGTGACCCCTCCTTGGGTTTCTGAGGCAGTATCACTACAGAAGTAGATTGCCCAACTTTCCTTCCAGGGAGTGGCTGGTGAGTTTGAACCGCCAGCCTTCTGGTTAACAGTCAAATCCCTTAGGCACTACACCACTAGAGCTTCCATGCCATAAAGTTGTTGTTGTTAGGTGTCATCGAGTTGTCTCCGACTCATAGTGACTCTGTGCACAGCAGGAAACACCACCTGGTCTGAGTCAGCTCCATGATTCTTGCAATACTTGAGCCCATTGTTACTGCCATGGTGTCAATCCATCTCATTGAGGGCCTTCCCCTCTTTTGTCAACCCTCCACTTTACCAAGCATGACATCCTTCTCCAGGAAAGGGTCCCTTCTGACAACATGACCAAAGTATGTGAGATGAAGTCTGGCCATTCTCGCCTCCAAGGAGCATTCTGGCTGCACTTCCTCCAGGGCAGACCTGTTAGTTCTTTTAGAAATCCATGGTATTTTCAGCATTCTTCTCCACCACCACAACTCAAAAGCATCAACTCTTCTTCGGTCTTACTTATTCATTGTCCAGCTCTCATATGCATATGAGGCGATTGAAAATACCATGGTTTATGTCAGGCACACCTTAGTCCTCAAGGAGACATCTTTGCTCTTCAGCACTTGAAAGAGGTCCTTTGCAGCCGATTTGCCCAGTGCTATAAGTCCTCTGATGTCCTGACTGCTGCTTCCATTGGCATCGATTATAGAACCAAGTAATGTGAGGTCTTTGACAATTTCAATCTTTTCTCCATTTATCATAATGTTGCCTATAGGACCAGTTGTGAGGATTTTTGTTTTCTTTATATTGAGATTTAATCCATACTGCAGACTGTATTCTTCGATCTTCATCAGTAAGTACTTCAAGTCATCCTCACTTTCAGCAAGCAAAGTTGTGTTGTCAGCATATTGCAGTTTGTTACTTATTCTTCCTCCAATTCTGATACCATGTTCTTCTTCATATAGTCCAGCTTTTTGGATTATCTGCTCAGCATACATTGAATAACAATGGTGAAAGGATACAACCCTGACACACTCCCTTCTTGATTTTAAACCATGTAGTGTTCCCTTTTTCTGTCCGAATGACAGCCTCCTGGTCTATGTACACGTTCCTCATAAGCACAATTAAGTGTGCTGGAATTCCCGTTCTTCTCAATGTTATTCACAATTTGTTATGATGCACACAATCAAAAGTTTTTGCATAGTCAATAAAACACAAATAAACATCTTTCTGGTATTCTTTGCTTTGAGCCAAGATCCATTTAAAAGACACTACTAAAAAAGAAAATTAAAGACCAACATTCCTCATATACACAGATGCAAAAATTCTCACAAAATCCTAGTCAATAGACTTCAAGAGCATATAGAAAAAAATAAATCATGACCAAGTGGGATTCATACCAGATATGCAGGTTCTGTATTAGAGAAACAATCAATATAATTCACCACATAAATAATAAAAATGGAAAAGAATGATATGATCATATCAATCAATGCAGAAAAGGCATTTTACAAAATGCAACACTCACTCTTGATAAAATAACACTCAGCAAAATAAGAATACATGGGAAATTCCTCAACATAATTAAGGGCATATACACAAAACCGATGGCTAACATTATTCTCAATGGAGAGAAACCGAAAGCATTCCCCTTATGAATGGGTACCAGACAAGGATGTCCTTTATCATCTTTCCTATTCAACATTGCATTGGAAGTCTTAGTCAGAGCAATAAGGCAAGAAAGGGAAAAGAAATGCACCAAATTTACAAAGAAGTAAAACTATCTTTTTTTGCAGATGTTGACCTTATACATAGAAAATCCCAAAGACTCAGTAAGAAAATTACTGGACATAATTGAAAATTTCATTAAAATGTCAGGGTACAAGATCAACATTTAAAATCAGTCATATTCCTTTACACTAACAAAGAGAACTCTGAGAAGGAAATTGGGAAAGTAATAACATTTACAAAAAAACAATCAAAAGATGAAATGCTTAGTAATAAGTCTAACCAGAGACACAAAAGACCTATACAAAGAAAACTACTACAAGACACTATTACAAAAAAAACAAGAGACCTACATAGATGGAAGAATACACCATGCTTATGGATAGGAAAACTTAACACCATGAAAAATGTCAATACTACCCAAAGGGATTTACAAATATAATCCAATCTTGATATAAATTCCATCATTTTTCTTTAAAGAGATGGAAAAACTAATCACAAGTTTATATGGAAAGGAAAGAGATGCTAGGTAAGTAACACACTACTAAAGAAGAAGAACCCAGTAGTAGGTTTCACACTCCCTGACCTCAAAATATAGCCACAGTAGCTAAAACAACCTGGTCCATTTCAATTACAGATACATAGACCAATGGAATACAACTGAGAATCCAGAAGTAACTCCATCCAACTACGGACAGCTGATCTTTGACAAGGGCCAAAACTTATCAAGCAGGGAAGGAGATAGTCTCTTTAACAAACACTGCTGGCAAAACTAGATATCCATTTGCAGAAAAATGAAATAGGACCTATATCTCACACCATATATAAAACTGAACTCAAGTTGGATGAAAGGCCTGAATGTAAAATCTACAACCATAGAGATTATCAAAGAAAAAATAAGGAGAAACTTAGGGTCCCTAATTCAGGGCATAAATACACTATCAAACATAACTAAAATACACAAGCCAGAAGACAAAATATATGACTAGGGTCTCCTAAAAATTAGACACTTGTTTTGGTTCTCTAATGCTGCTCTAACAGACAATACCCCAAATGGATGGCTTTGACAAACAGGGATTTATTCTCTTACAGTTTAGAAGGCTAAAAGTCTGAGTTCAAAGTGCCAGCTCTAGGAGCTGAGTAAAGGTCCCTTCACTTGGACTTCAGCTCTGCCTCTTGTTCCCAGCCCACTGAAGGTGGAAGCTTCTCTTGACTCAGGGAGCTACTGGCTGCTGAGGCTGACAAACCCAAGGTCAACAAGTGAAATGGCACAGTCCCAAGATTATTATGCAAAAAGGCAGACTACTAGTTCAAATCCAGAAACAGTCTCAAGATCAGCAGGCAGCATGGCAGACTTCTGAATGAAGCTAAACGCAGGATCCAAATGTGCCAAAAAACTCAGAAACCTTTCTCAAAGCTTCTTATATACTGGAAGAAGACCATACTTCTAAGGCAGCTACTCTAAGGCAACTGCTCACAGCAGATTCTACCATGGAATTGATCACCAGCCTCATGATGGGGAATCACTACATCCATCTGCCCAGTCACTCAAAACCAGGCCCAGCCAAGTTGACACTGTCACCTTAACAACCACATTTATGCACGTCAAAAGATTTCACCAAAGTAGTGAAAAGAGAACTCACAGGCTTGGAAAAAATGGCAATGGCAAATAGGACAAAGGCTTAATCTGTAAAAGTTTTAGAAAATTTCAACACCTTAACAACAAAAAGATAAAAAATTCAATTAAAAAATGGGCACAGAACATGAACAGACACTTCACCAAATAAGACATTCAGGAAGTTAAAAACACATGAAGAAATGCTTGTGATCATTAGCCATTAGAGAGATGCAAATCCAAGGAATAATGAGATATCATCTCATAACACTAATAGAAAAATTCAAAAAACAGTAAATGTGTATTGAGAGACTGGAGCCCTCACACCCTGTTGCTGGGACTGTAAAATGTTACAACCTCTGTGGAAAACAGTATAGTGTTTCCTTAAAAAGGTGGAAATAAAAATACCACATGATCCAGCCATCCTATATATCCTAGAGAAATAAGAGCTGTGACACAAACAGATAAGTTGTTGTTACGTGCCGTCGAGTCAGACCCGACTCATAGCGACCCCTCCTTGGGTTTCTGAGGCAGTATCACTATGAAAGTAGATTGCTCAACCTTCTTCCCGAGGAGTGGCTAGTGGGTTTGAACCGCCAGCCTTCTGGTTAGCAATCAAGTGCCTCAGGCACTATGCTACCAGAGGTCCTGGATATAGTGGGAGAAAATTGTGGAACAAACCCCAAAATAATAATAAAAAAGACCAGGTTTACTTGTCTGATAGAGACTCATGGAATGCCCAAAAGTAGGCCTGGAACTAAACTCATGCCCATAGCTCAACTTTAAGCCAAACAATAGTATAAGTTGAAAAATAACACCAAGGAGGTACATACTTCTTAGAACAACTAACCATAGAAGAGCAAACAGGCAGTATTTGCCCAGGGATATAGCTCAGAAGGCAGGAAGGGATAGGAGAGAAGAACAATTGGACATGGGAAACACAGGGAGGAAATGGGAAGCATGCTTTTTAATTCTGGGGATTGTAATCAATGTCATGAATCAAAATGTATATGAATTGTGGAATGGAAAGCCAATTTGCTATGTAAACTTTCACCCAAATAATAAGGAGAGAAAAAAAATGCAAATTAAAAGACAAAGGCAGAGTGAATAAAACAAAAATAGACCGAACTGTATTTTGTCTACAAGAAACATTCCTTAAATATAAAGACATATGTGATTGATAGTAGAGAAATGGAGAGAAAGATGGCAGCTAGAGTGGGTTTAGGATCCTGACCCTTCCTACATAAATACCAAGAAATCTGTTCTCAATCATTTAAGAACTCTGAAAAAGTAGGCAAAGAATGGCAGAAAGGAGCTACAACAAAGATAAGAATTTTATCCTGACAGCTGCAAGGAGCCCCAGATTCACCTCCAGCTGACTCATAGTTCCTTTGTGCAAAAAGAAGAGACCCTATCTATGGCTCTGAAGTAAGTAGGACAGATCTTGCCAGCAGACTGTTCAGGGTATATATTTTGACCAGTCTTGAAGTGGTATGAAGGGCTGAAATCTTGGTTTGGCCTGAATTTGAGTTCTCACAGATTTGGGGAAAGAGTGATAAGCAGACGCCAAAGACTGGGCTGCACTAAAGGCAGATTAATTGGGGGTCTTTTCTAATCAATCTGGAAACTACCTGAAGGACTGAAACTTTGGCCAGGCTTGTATTCAAACTCTCACAGGTCAGGGGAAAATGTGGTGAGAAAAACTAAAGGCTTTGCCTGGACTGACCAATGTGTCTTTCCTTTTTAGTCTGTGAGATGCTAAAAGGACTGAAACTTTGCTCTCATTTGAATTGGAGCTCTCTTAGGATGGAGATGGGGGAAAGAGTGAGAAAAGAGTGAAAGCTATGGCAGCCTAAGAGTTGCTTGCATAAATTTGCACTTAGTGCATGTGGGAGGGTGCTGAGAAAGCTAACATAATATTTCAATGTCTACATTGAAAAATCTCAAGACACACAGAGAAACTGAAATGATTGCCCATTCAAAGATCAAGATAAAGGGAAAGAAATAATCTCTATGGAAGCCTATATAACTGAGAGATTAGAAGATTATAACATGACAATATTAAACATGCTCAAAGAACTAAAGGAAATCACGAAAACAATGCATGAACAAAACAAAAATATAAAACATCAAACAGAAATACTGGAACTAAAAAATACAATACATGAAATTAAAGAAATATATATTTTTTAAAAAAATCATCAGAAGGGCTTCTCACCAGATTTCAGCAGGCAGAAGAAAGAATCAGTACACAAGATGATAAAGTAATTGAAATTATGAAATTTGAAGAGCACTAAGAGAGAAGGATAAAGATTACTCAGAAGAGCTTAATGTAAATATGGAACACCATCAGGTGAACTAATGTACATATGTCATTTCTGCAAATCCCAGAAGGAAAAGTGAGAGAGACAAAGAGACAGAAAGAATATTTGAAAAAATAATGGCAAAAAACTTTCCCAATCTTATGAAGGATAATAATCTACAAATCTAAGAAGCTCAACAAACTGATGCCAAAGCCAGACCAAGACACCACTAGAAAAGAAAACCACTGACCAATATCCATTAGAAATATAGATGCAAAATCCTCAAGAAAATACCAGCACCTCAAATGTAAAAATATATTGAAAGTATTATGCACCATGATCTACTGGAATTTATCCTGGGAATGCAAGAGTACTTTAATATTAGAAAATCATCAATAAGTGTAATAGCTCATATTAATGATTAGCAAAAAATTTAATTAATGAAATTAATTTAATAAAATTAATTAACAAGAAAAAGAACCAATTGATCATCTCAACTGACACAGAAAACCCTTTCATGATAAAAACACTAACAAGTTGGGAATAGAATGGAAATTCTTCAATATGATAAATAGCATTTATGAAAAACTCACTGTTAACATCATAATAAAGACTGAGAGATTTCCCCTTAAGATCGAGAATAAGACAAGGATGTCCATCTTCACAATTCCTATTCAATATTATCCTGGAGTTTCTGGCCAGAGCAATTAGGCAAGATAAAAATTTAAAGTTATCCAAATTGGGAAGGAGGAAATAAAACTATACTTTTTTGCAGATGAAATAATCCTGTACATAGAAAACCTGAAGGAATCAACAAAAAAGCTACTGGAGTTAATAAATTAATTCAGCAGATTGCTAGTGTACAAGAACACACCTTAAATATAAAGACATATGTGATTTGTCACATATGTCAAAATCACACACACACCAAAATCATTCAAGTTCTACACATCAACAAAGAGCATTCTGAAAAGGAAATTAAGGAATCAAATCTATTTACAATAGCATCTAAAAGAATAAAATACCTAGGAATACATTTAAGCAGGGAAATGAAAGCCTTGTGCACTGAAAAGTATAAAACATTACTTAAATAAATTAACCAAAACCAAACTCACTGCCACTGAATTGATTCTGACTCATAGTGACCCCCATGGGTTTCTGAGGCTGTAAATCTTGAGGGAAGTAGATTGCCCCATCTTCCTTCCTTAGAGCGGCTGGTGGGTTTGAACCACTAACCTTCGGGTTAGTAGCTGTTTTGCTTACCTAGTGTCACTCTGACAGGAATATACCAAGAATGGGTGACTTTAACAAACAGGAGTTTATTTGTTAAGGTTTAGGAGGCTAGAAATCTGAGTTCAAAGTGCCAGACTCTAGGGGCTGAGTAAAATCCCCTTGACCTTGGGCTTCAGCTCTGCTTCTTGCTCCCAGCCCACTGAAACTGGAGGCTTTTGTCATTCAGGCAGCTGCTGGCTGCTGAGAAGGTTGACAAATAAAAAGGTACAGTTTTAATATTACCAAACAACAAAGCAGGCCATTGACTCAAGCCCTTTAAAAGTCCTAAGATCAGCAGAAAACATGACAGGCTGCTGAATAATGACTCAGCTTCATGCAGGATTCAAGCAAGCTAAAAGCTAGAGACCTGCCTGAAAGTTGGTTTTTATATACAGGAAGCAGACCACAACCATAAAGCAGCTACTCAGCTGCTCCAGTAGAGTCCACCATGGAGTTGATTGCCAATCTCACCATGGGGAATAACTGTATCCAGCTGCCTAGTCACTCACTCAGCCCCAGCTAAGTTGAGACATAACCTGAACTACCAAGCAGCTAAATGCCTTATCCACTATGCCACCAGAGCTTAAAGAAGATCTAAATAAATGGAAGGACATTCCATGCTTATGGTTTGGAATATTTAATATTGTTAAGATATCCATACTACTTAAAGAAATCAATATATTCAAAGCAATCTCCTTCAAAATACCAAAATTTTTCTCCACAGAAATGGAAAAGCTAATCTTCAAATTTATATGAAGCTGCAAAAATCCTTGAATACTCAAAACATTCTTGATAAAGAAAAAAGTTTGAGGACTATTTCCAAGTTTCAAAACATACTATAAAGTTACAGCAGCCAAAAGAGTCATTATATAATTACTGATATAATGCAGTCATATAGATTAATTGAATATCACTGAGAGTCAAAAAATAAACCCATTTATTTCCAACAAAGTCAATTTATTTTCAACAAGGGTGCTAAGTCCATTCAATAGGGAAAACAGTCTCTATTTAAAACTGTGCATGTAGAACAGATTTTCCACATGCAAAAGAATGAATCTGGACCCGTACTTCACACTATATATAGAAATTAATAAAAAATAGATCAAGGACCTAAATGTGAGAATTAAAACCACGAAACTCTTAAAAGAAAATAAACGGGAGAGTTCTGGTAAGATGGCGGACTAGGCAGAAAGATATAAAGTGGACTAAACCCCAACTAGCAGAAGAATTTTCATGAAAATACCAAAAAAAGGAGACATATGGACCTATGGTCTGGCAGCAATCCTGAGTGATCCTGACAGCACAGCACAGACAGCTTGGAGATTGCCGAGTGGTGGTAGGACCTAAGAATTAACCTAAAAATCAGCCCTGCTAGACAGGGACTGCATGGAGGACTGCTCTGGTGGCTGGGGAATAAACGGAGAAGGTGAAGAGAAAGGCGGGTTGAGCTGTAGACTTTTGCTGGTCCTGAGGGTGCCACCATTTTGAATGTTTAAAAGGGGCTTGTATATTTTGGATATTTAAAGAGACAGTGCTCTTGCAGATTCCTGGGGCTTAAGAACACGTTCTGCTTTCCAGCAACTCCAAGGACACTCCAGACTTGCAAGACTGAAAAGGTATGACATTCCTCCTGATACTCTTATACCCCACACCCACTGGGTAAACGGAGGTGTGGCCATCCCCCACTGCTACCAACCTTCTGGGCCCACAGGAACTCCATCACAGTCTGTGTGCTCAGACGGAGCCTGGGTGCCCTGTCCTGTCCTTCACTGATATTTTTTCTCTTTTTTTATTTTTATTTTTTTTCTTTTTTGCTTTCTTTTTTCTGGTGATTAGTTTGCTTCTCCTAGTCTGTTTTAAAACAACTATTATTATTATTAATTCTTTTGTCCTTTTTACTATTATTCTTTATCTTCTCTTCCAGGTCCTAGTTTTCAGCATTTTTACTTTTCCCTGTTCCTGGTTGACATTTTTTTTTAATAAAGTTCCCCCCCCCCTTTTTTCTCATGGTTAAGCCTGTTCCCTGCTTTTCATTTTGCATTTTTCCCATTTTTTTCCTTCATTATTCTCCTTTACCTTTTTTTCTCTTAGTGCCCTATCCCCAGATATTGCAAGTTTTCTTGTTTTTTCTTCTTCTTTTTCCCTTTTTTCTTTTCTTGGTTACTGTTCCTGTGTGATTACATGGTGTGTGTTTTGTCCATGTGCTTTTAGTTTTTTGATGGTTATTCAATTGTATCTTTTGTCTAACTGAGTGGAAGACAGCAGCAGTCCCCACAAGACACAACTACACTCACACCTCCTGCAACTTCACTTACTGGGAAAGAGCCACTACCTCCTTCTCCACCAAAAGGCCAATGATAAAAAACCACCAAGAAGAGCCTGAA